>NC_053459.1:2400000-2719923 GCF_015227805.2 Hirundo rustica | reverse complement strand
GCTTACTGATATTTTTGTTTGTTAAAAAAAATACCTTTTCCTAGGCAGTAAATCTTGCCATACCATACCACACATGGCAGTGTGATCTGCAGTCTAGAACCTTGTGGCTTGGTTGCCATAAAATATATAAAGCTTTTCTCTAAAATTAAAGAAAATTTAGTACAACCAAAAACAATTTTACCTCTTCATAACAACTTCCCAAATGAAAGCTCATTCTGCACATACTTGTTTTTTAAAAATATAGTGATATTTTCAATTGTGTGGCACGATATGACAGAAATATGCTCTCGCTTTTTTCTGAACTCTTACCATGGCATGAATTTTTTTCAAAATCCTACTGAACTTGGGTTTGGTTTTGTTTTTTAAAAAGAGTATTAATTACCAGCCATCTGCAACTATGACTTCAGGGGGATGTGGTTGTCCAGAACTCCTAACTGTGCCAGTCATTCCCACAGACTGGCATGATTTTCTGCTGGAACACTTTGGTGAGATCTCCAGAGAGAAATCCTTGTTGATTCTGGTCTTGATATAATGTCATGGAACTGTCATGCTAAGCTGTGTTGGGGGTGCACCCATATCTACAAACGGGTTCTTCAGTGTTCCACCTGCAAAACAAGCAAAAACATCTTAAATGTTTGCATATTTGTTTCAGGTTTTTATTTAAAATATATTGGTGAGTGAATGAAGGAAAAATAACCAAAACCAGAAATAAAAACCACCAGAATGCAACCAGGGTCAGACTAGCTATGACATAAGAATTTCCAGTTGTTTAGACAAACAAGTCTAGAGTAACTTGTCAACCTTGTACCTTATGCCATCTGCAGCTTCCTGCAAGGGGTTTTCTTTTTTAGTAGGAGTTTTGTCATTAGGCTTCTGAATTTTCATGAGATAAGTATAGCAGTTCCCAAAGCCTTCACTATTTCTAAAAATGTGGTTAGTTTTTCGTGAGTCTTTCCAGTGATGCAGTGCAATGGTTTCCAAGTCTTTTTGCAGAGAAACCTCACTTAAAGAACCAAAGGTGGAAAACTACAATCAGTTCTGTTTTGCTTTAATATTCTCCTACCAGCTGCACCTTTCCCATTGACCCCCTTCCCCAGCCCAGACCCCTCAGCTTTCCCTTTCTTTGTCATTGTTCTGTTTTCCTGTGACACCTGTCTCTGCTGCTGTCACAGGCAGCAGTGGCACTAAAACAGAGCAAATACATCTGGACAGATCAATCTGTTTCTGGTGTTATTTGTGTCCTCTCAGAAGCAGAGTCCTTTTTTTCTTGAGATCATGTAAATGACTCCCTTCATGGGTTGGAAGGCTAACGTAAAGAAGTCTGAATGAGGCAGTGGAGGAAAGAAAATGCCTACTCCTCACCTGGATGGTTCTTGCTAAGCACCTGCCTAAGGGACCCCTAAAAAATATAAGATCAGCTGAGACAGACCTCTCTGGTGCATTGGGACTAGCAGGCTCTCATAGATGCAGTTCAGAGCATGGTTCTTGCTGCACTCTTGACTCATTTTGCCAGCTGCAACCTCTGCCCATTGTGAGGAGCAGGCACCAGAACTGCGACTGGTCAGGCACTGGAGGGCAGCCTGCCTGATGTAGAGGGGAACTTGGTCACCAAAGCCCCACCTCTGTGTCAGTGGGAGCTTGCTCTTACCCAGTTCTCACTGGAAGCTTTGAAACATGTAAAATAGGGCTTAGAAATTCAACACATAAGAGTCACCCCAGAAACCAGAAAAATTTTAAAATGTGCTTAGAGGTGGCTTACTTAAGTAAAAAAAAAAAAAAAAGGTTTTGTCCCATTACTTTCTTTACATTTCATGTAACTGGAAATATAAATATAAGACATCTTTATACTCCTTCAAAACTCCAGGGGTTATTCTTACTCAGAAACTGATGCTTAGGGTCTCCTGTATGCAATCAGCTTGTCAGTGTCCCTAGGCAGTAGCAGAAATGACTCTCCAGTTTGTGCCTGTGCTCCAAGTGCTGGGAATAGCTGCGCTCCTGTCCGCTCTGCTGACCCAGGTATGCTTCCCAAGCTAGGAGGAGGCCTAATCCTGAGAAATCCCAAACAAAAACACTGCAGCGGTATTTGGCAGGCCAGCACGGGTATTTGTGATGTTCATAAGCTTGCTACAGTTTGTTTTCCTTGCTCCGGAGGCTGTTTTTCCTCGGGTCAGAAGGCACCGACGGACCGCTTCTGGCGCTGTGCGGTGCCGGCGGGAGCTGCGGAGCGTGTGCGCTCCCAGCGCTGAGCGGATTTTCCCCGCGGAGCCGCAGCGCTGCCGGTGGAGCACTGACCCCTCGCGGCTGAGCTCCGGCTCCAGGCCCTGGGCACAGCCCCTCTGTGCGGCCCTGCTGCAGCGGCCTCGGGCTGCTGGGTCCGAGCTGCAGCATTTTTACATAATAAATGTATTTTGTGATCGGGTTCTCTGTGACTGCAGTGAGGAGTTTATCAAGTTGACTCCCAAGCTGTACAATTTCTACAATTTTTTTGCTTACAGGAAGAGTTTGTTTGCAATGCACTACAAAAGCAAGGGGTTTGGCACTTGAAAGTCCCCATGTAACCCTAATGTCAGCAGCTCCTGAAAAAATCAAAAAGGTTTAGGATATGTCTGGACAAATGACATGAAAATCTGCTAAATGCAAAGGCCTTCTTCAGCTGTTTGGATTGCTGTGCTTCCTTATGTTGAATGTACTCTGCAAAGCTCCAAGTGTGTGCCCTGTCATCAGAAAAATGTTTCTGCCAGTTTGTTAAAGCAATGTCATTTGCAGATCTCTATCACCCATCTGCTGTGAAAAATCATGCCAAAGCTCTGTCACCCTGGCGAAATAAATAAGTGCCATCCATTTTACAGTGAGGTAAGTAAAAAACACAAAGTCGTGTGGTTATTCAAAATACTACGCGTCAGAATCAAAGTTGGTAAAGGACAGGGAATTCCTTAATGTGCGTCCCTGCTCAGGGCCCCACAACAATGCTGCTTGACAGGACAAGGACAGCAGGCAGTGCAATGGCTCAGGTAGCAACTGTGAGAAATGTCCACCATGCAGATCTTACCTAACAATATGAATTGCAACAAACTGAAAACTCTGCCTGTAATCACTGGAAGTCTGAAAACATCTGTGAGCATCTCGGCCTTCACAAGAATACAGAAAGGATTTTGGCAGCGCAGTGTTCCATATTCACGTGCCTTGTTTACAGCTGTGTCACCAGGCACAGGCGCACGTTGCTCTGCTTTCAGAAAGTTCGACATGAGGGATTTAGTGAAGTGCAGGTGTCCCGTTCCATGCAGCAGTATCAGCTGGTGAGCACGAGGTGGCACAGCAGAACAGCAGTAGGGGGAAGAGGAGAGGGCTGCAGCAGGGTCATCGGTAGGTCCGGTACCTGAATTTTCGGGTTCTGAATGTGTGTCTGGCAATTGCAGCCTGTAAGTTCCAATATCATCATCCCTACTAAATCCAATTCTCACACAGAAAGCCTGAATTTTCAGTATTTCCTAAGCACAGCACAGTCATTTCACCTGCAGATTCCCTAGAGTTTATGAGTCAATATCAGCTCAGTCCTTACTGGCATTATCGAACAACCCAGTTCCTGAGCTGGGCCCTTTTTATGATGAAGTTTTCACATCTCCACTCTACCTGCAAATTAAAACTGTGTGATAGACCCAGTGATGTTCCAACTCTCAGTTCCTTCCTCCTACAATCACATTTGATGGGTTTTCTCTTTTTTCCTGGTGTGACTTTTATCAGTAGAATTTATACGCCTCATTGTACATACTTTGAACACTGGGCCTTTAAAGCCAGAAGGAATGTTTTGCAAGATCAATTGCTCATGTGCCTAAGGGAATATGTTTAAAAAAATATTTGATGTAGCCTTTGCTGGAGAGGAGAGTGCCTTGGGAGTTATTAATCTCAGGAACAAGTTAGAATGTAGGGCCACTGTCCCCCTAAGGGCTTAGGATGCAGAATCTTGCACTGTGAGATTTCTCCTTCTCTCATCTGGGACAAAGATATGCCTGTTACGTCAGCCTGAGAATCAAGAGTGACGGGATGAGTGAAGCTGAACAGGTATCTTATGGAAGATCAGACTAATATGGACTCTCCAAGCTGGAGAAAAGCCTGCTGACTGCAGTTGAGGAGGAACAGAAGCTGGTTCTAAGTCAAAAAGTCTGAACTGGAAGCTTAATGACAACACCAGTTAATAGAGGAATAGAGACTTCAGGGCCCCCCACCTCTGCTCCATCATCACCACTGCCACCCCTCTCCCCCCGAAGAAGAAAGCTGATTAACTTAAGTAGACATTGGGAATGGGAAATTGAGGCAGACCCTTTGCAGGAGCTGTTTCTTCCATGAGGGAATGCCCTGAAGCATTCTTTGTCTAGCCTGGCCATTGAACTCCTGTAACCTTGACGCCAAGGTTATTTAATAGCTCTGTTATCAGGCAGAGCTAATTGCTCTGGCTGGATTGATGGTTAGCTGGGAATTTTATGATGGAATGATTTTCAGATGGGGAGCATGCTGCTTTTCAAAAGTTTAAATATTATTTTTGAAAACTCTGTTTACTGAAACAATAAAAAAATGCTTCCAGGAAAATAGGAAAAATGCCTCACTACCTAGAAGATTTTACAGTAGAACAGAATTGATCATAATTGGCAAGCACATAACAGGCATATATTCTGTCTTAATGGTCTGCCATGGAGATATGCAAAAACCCCCTTTCCATTAAAAAGTATTGTTTTAATAAATTGCAATCATGAATTGGCCTGATTTTTTAAAAAAATTGAGGTGTGGTTTTTTTTTTTTCCCAGCTACTTCAGTTTCAAGGCATATACCATTTCAGAATGACACCTTGAGCACACTACCACAACTAACAAAAATAAGTACTGTGATTTCTATTCAAACCACATTTTGTAGGAAAATCCCAATACTACTGAGTTGGATTTCAATCCTGCTGAAGACTGACCACCCACATAGAAATACTGCAGCCATGCTGGTGCCCTATGAGCCCAGAGGATCTCTGTGCCAGGGCCAGAGGACCTTGATGCTGTAATATTATATTTCTGAACACTGTGCAGTTCTGTGTGCTTGTGGAACTCAAATTCTCAGTCTGTGTCAGAATGAGCTTTAGAAAGGGAAAAAATCTACTTCATATTCCCTGTCCTTTTCCAACCTTTATATGTCACTCCTGAGGTCTTCAGAAGCCAAAGCAGTGTTTTCTAGGTAGAGTAGACGTTCCCCCATGGCTTAAAGGGGAAAGGACTGTTCTAGAGGCTTTGTGACGGCACAGTTATGCACGGAACAGCACCTGGGGTGTGACCTGACAAATAGTTATGCTGCCAGAAGTCACTAGTGCATAAAAACCAACCTGTCATCCCAGGTAATCAAGAAGTTATAATGTAAAAATCTTTTTCTGCTGTTATAAGCTGCATCTGCCTTGGAATGCTGTGCCAGCATAATGTACTGTATAATATTATAATACATGATCCTGTGCTGACAAATCATTCTGAGTGTGGACCTAGCCTAACCTGCTAGCTCCTTCTTTCCCTGAGCTACACAATAGAAAAGGCACAGGAAAAAATAAAGACAGTGCCTCATTAACTGCTTTTTGTGGAGAAACAGTCCTGTAATAGTAATGTGGTCCGTGGTTGTTCTCTGGTTCTGAACAGTTTGTGTCTCTCCCCATAACTTGGTGACAAACTGCAAATTTTAAACCACTTTAGCCACTCTTCCCTGTTTTTCTTAATTATATCAGGTGTTTTATCAGAAAACAGTGTTTTTCCCTTCCTTCATGACTACATTCTTTCTGTAAAACTTCGTATTACTTCAGACCCATCATAAAAAATTTCAGAGCAGAAAATGAGTTAAATATTTTATGAGCATGTGAACAAATGAAATTATCAGAACATGATAAAATAAGGGATGCATTGTATAGAAATTTCTCTTAATTTTTTTCTTCATCACAAGTGGCTTGAATAGCAACCTTCTGAAATGCTGCCTCTGAAAGAAACAGTTTTTGAGCTCTGTTCTGCTTTCATAAATACCCAGTGATCCCTGAAAGTTAAAATATCATCACATGCTTACTGCAGTTGATTATGGGGGCAGGGACAGGCCGTCAGAATTTGTCTGTAATTTTTAATTCCAAACAAAGTTTGCTGGTTTGCTGTCTGCAGCTTGTTCCTGTCCTCATTGTCTACTTCACAGCTCATGTTCAACCTCTGAGTCAAGGTCACAGTCAGTCTGAAAATCAATTCTCCATGCCTCCACTGCGCCTTCCTCAACCTTATTTCTTTCCTTATCTCTCTCTCTCTGAAAGAGCTGCCTACACAGCTAAGGCTGAAGCATGGGACAAATTCACATGTGCAAAATCTTAGCCAAATAGGAAGCCTATAATGAAATAATCTGAAAGTAATTTCTGCCCCAGCTATCGGGAGCCTTTCAGATTATTTACATTGGATAGTCATTGAAATCTCGTCAGTGCTGCATTGTGCTGCTGTTGATTGAAATGGTAATGAATGCACTACAGTCTCTCAAATGGTTCAGTTTTTTTAAAAAATGCATCATTTACAGGCAGTTAGCAGTGCTCCAATTGCATCTGGCTCATTGATCGCCAAGTACAAGCTGGCTGTGTCTGCAGGGCACAGTCAGTCTGGGTTGCAATGAGCCCTATGTCATCTTTGTGTTGCACATCTATGGTGTATTTGCTGACTTGCTGAAGCTAGGGTCAGAAAACAAACTCCCAGCAACCAAAAGTAGAAAACTGCTCTAAGTATGTTTGCAGTTAATTTTCCAGAGCCAACTCTTTTTCTTTTGCTGGTACAGCCCACTATCTTGCAAGTCACTGCACTGCTCTTTGACTCAAAATTCTCTGTTCTCATATCCAGGCTGGGTTTGCATCTGCTTCATTCTGTGCATAAAATCCTTCTATTCATATGTCTAAGTCTGTAGCTCATGTTCTGTTTATATTACATATAAGGTATCAAAATTTGCCTTTCCTCTGGCCTTGACAAGCACAGTCACGTGCACATGTACTCAGAACACTGTCATTTGAAATCAGTATTTTTCTGTCTGGTTATGCAAACCCAAATACATTTTGCTTTGTGCCTTTTCCCTTATTTATCTTACTCTGTAAGACCCATGATCTGGTGGTCGACACCCCTTCCAAGGCTTCTGAGGGCCAATCTCTGCCTGTCAGTTTTATCCTAGTCTACTTAAATACTTATTGTTCATGATTAGTTAACAATTAGAGTCTGCACTGTCTCCTTATTATGCTTACAATGAAGAAATATAATGTTTTTTCCCATGGGTCTTCTTGAGTTTGAAGTCCATTCCTAAAAGTATGAAAACCTTGATGACACTTCCATTTCTGAAGGGCCAGCTTGTGCTCTCATTTTCCTTGTACTGTTCCATCTGTCTGTATTGATTTCTGGGTGCTTGTTTTGCATTGTCATTTCTAGACATCATTTCCAGCCCTTTAGAGTACAGTCCTAAAACTTGATCCTCATTTATACAGCATTTAACATGTGAGGAGAATGAGGGTAAAGGGGTAGGAAATCAGACATCCAGGTCTGGAATATGTGGTCATATTCAGAACAGAACAAAAATAATCTTTACTCTTTGCTCCTGCAAAACTGAAGTTGTAATTGACTTTTGCCTGAAGGTTTTCTGTCATCAACTTGGTGCTAGAGCCTAAAACATTCTGTTCATTTTAACCTCATTTTACCTCTTTAGTCTATTTATAAGGCTTTAACAATTGTGTGTTTTGGTACTAAACATCCATTTTATAGGTCTCTATATGTTTTTGCTAAACTCCACTGGAATAGAAATCTATGTGAAGCTGTGATGTGACACACAGGAGAACAAGTGCTATTTTCCATCTGGAACAACTCCAGAGGTAAAATGAATGCTTCCACTCTCAGGAACAAATTAATATCATTTCCTCTTATTGAAGAAGGCTGGACAGCAATAAATTGAGCTAGAGAGAAATTGCCAAATGTTACGTAAAAAATTATTGGCTTAATTTTGAGCCATGATAAAATAAGGCAAATCACTTACTTTTTCTGCCCTAAAACATGCTGGGTCATGCAGAGTTTAAACCTAAAGAGGTAAAAATTAAATGGAACCATTTCCAGTACAAAACTTCAGCTGGCTCATCAACCCTTTAGCAGAGGAATAACACTGATTGGGACAGCCTCTCATACTGGGGAAGGAATGCTTTAGACCAGAAACACATGAGCAGGGGTCAGTCTCTACCAGAATCCCTCAGTCTGACAGAATGGGAAGGCATGCAGAGGCCAGCAGCTTCTTGGTGCCAAGGTCACATGCACCACTTCTTGAGAGAGGTCTAAAAAGTTCATCTGTCTCTCTAGTGTCAGTTCAGGGCTTTTCTGTGCCACCCTGGAGAGGAGATGGTACCTGCCTGTGCTCAGAGGTTGTGGAGTCCTCTTGAAGACGCTTGTTGACATACTAATCTTTTCCAAAGAGGGCAACCATACTGTTAGAGTAAAGTACACTCTCAGAGGGAGTTATAAGGAGACAAAAAAAGCCTTGCTAACTTTTTCTTGCAGGTGCTTGATTCATACATTGCAAAGAAAGGTAAACCAACAGTGCCATCTGTACCTCTGGGGCTTTCAAGACTGTTGTGATGTTTAAGGAGCAATTCTCTAAAAATGCCTTGCTGGAATTAAAGCTAAAGAGATCAGGAAGATCGGTTAGATGGCGAGATCCAGTCCAGGCAGCCCAGGTTTGAAGTTCAGCGGGAGGTACCCAAATTACAGCTCTATCCAAATTGGTAACAATTTAGCTCTGAGGGAAATAATTGCTCTCATCGGAGCCTTGCCCTCTGTCTGTGGTGCTCTGGAGAGAGTGCCTGTCCCAGCATGTGGATTTGGATCCAGGTAGGGGAACAAATAATACCTGAGGAGAGGCTGAATTGGGGCACATGTTTGACCCCATCAGACCAACCTGGCTGAAGTTCGTTCAGCTTCACTGGCACTGCTGAGAGCTCCTGGTCCTTTACCAGCCAGGGCAGCCTTGGCTGCTGGCTTTAACTTTTTGGTCTTCAGCAAAGTCAGGCACTGAGGACCCTACTGTACAGCTCTCTTTTACACTCCTGCCAGTTTAATTTGTTCCATTTTTTGCAATCAGAATATTTTCTTCAGTTGACCTTCCCTCACCTGGTAACTGTGTTTCTAACCACAATTCACATCTTCGACCTCCTAGCAAAGAGCCAATGCATTAAAAATGCATGAGGCCTTGTGAGGGGGGCAGCTGAATAGCTGCATTAGCACTGAGACTGAATTATTGATAGAAAGGGTGACTTTTACTTTCCTTTTAGCTATTGAATAATAGATTAAAAGCTGCACAATAAGATTATTTTCATTACTCACATAAATTACTTGTTCAGTTAAGAAGAGTGAGGAGAACAAATGAAAAGTACCCTGGGGTGGGCAAATACATTAGACTTAAAATTTTTATGTTCTAGAGTATTTATTAATTTTAAGTGCATTTTCAAACAAAAGTTTTTGATTTAACTGAAGTAATAAGGAATGTTTTTAGTCTTTGGGACATAGGAATAGATATTTTTTATTACACTCTTGATGAAACTTATGTATAGAGGACAACTAATGTGCTCTGTACTAGCTGGTACCTGTGCTAACCCAAATAAGAAGTGTTATTTAACAGCTGAAATTACCAGATTGACTTATACCTGCTCTTGAGAATTATGATGTTATTTTCCTATATGTGGTCTGCCACACTGAGCTGTCACCATCTGTGTAGTCCTAGAGAAATAATAACTTTGCTTGGTTTTGTTTTTCTGATTTAGTTTGGTGACAGTAAAAATATTGCCCATTAAATCTTTTCAGGGGTTTTGGCTTCCTACACAGCCATTGGCTCTCCTGGCTGGTTATTGCTGTGGCCAGCAAGGGTCCTGCTGCAGATTTCTGTAAGTCAGTCAATTCTTACAGGAGGTATTAGATGTCATGGGTTGCCCCCAGCTTGGAATGAACAGTTGCTTCAGCATTTCCACTTGTGCTACCCTCCTGCAGGGCTGGACGATGTTGGCTTTGAACAGGACAACTCCTCTTCTATCAGCTTTGAAATCATTTCAGCACAGACTCAGCAAGTATCTGGTAGGCTGGCTGGGCAGTTTTCTACTTACATCCCTGTGGCAACAATTTAAAAAGAGGAAGAAAGAGCAAATTTCCTTTACCTGAAATAATGAAAAATAATTTATTGCAACCTCTAAGGAAAAGTGGTACTTTCAAAATAGTGCATTTCACTTCTTCTGCTGGTATTTTCTTAGCCAAGGAACCAAAAGTAACACAGACATCAATATTGCTTCATATAAATACCACAAAATGTTATGGTTTAGTCATGTTAGGCATTGATTTAGAACCCACTCAAATAATTGGAAGAATCCCATGGATTGGTGACAGTCTCTGCAACATCTGTTGATGGGAGATTTGATTTATATGGAATTGTACCTGTTAGCAGCCACACAGGGCAGTTTCCTCACAAACCCCTAGCTGACAGAGAATAAACAATTCCAATGCACCTCTCAATGCAACCTCCCTGGATGACAGCCTCAAAATCCAGCTCCAATCCCTACACATTTTCAGATCACGGATTCTCTACTGGGATGGGAGGATTTGGTGAATTTTGTGATTCTGAAGACTGGTTAAAAGAGAAGGAAGGCAGTGGGAGTTCACTGTAAGTAGGTTACTGAGTGACTATCCAAGGGTAAAACAGAAATACGTACTACTGACCTACTTAGTGCTCAAAGTCTCCATATTCCATTATTGATGAACTGATCTACTTAATGCCATCCTTGTTGCCTGCAGTTAGCTCAAAAGCAGGATGATTTTGACTTTTCCTCAGTTTCTTTTCTTCATGTAATTAGAATTTCCCTGTTTTATGGCCTGATAGTCTGACCCAATTGAATATATAGAGCTGAAATATATAAGCTGAGTCAGCTTTTTGGATTCGCTTTTAAAAGCTAAATTTAGGCACACAAGACTGTACTTTTTCATCTTCATGGTCTGATAAGGTCTATAAGAAAAAGCACTGAGGGTGTTAAAGTCTTGGAGTACTTTAAACTTGCAGTTTAAAACTGATCCATTTTGGTAGGGTTTTTTAAAAAAACAATTTCTGCAGGATTTTAAAGTATTGGCACTGTATTTTTGCCCCTTTTTTTTTTTTTTTTTTTTTTTTTGGTTAGTCAAACTCCAGCAACAGACCAGGCTTTTCATTGTTAAAGAAACTCAGTTGCCTCTGACAGGATAAAAAGGCAAATATTCTAGGAATCTCCTACTTTTAGTATATATTTAAAAGATCTATTTTCAAAACTTGCTTTTAGGTTCAGTATGTGTCATACACATAACGAGAGAAATTAATATAGATTGCATCTTAACTAGTATAAGTGACTCTCTTTACATTGCTGAAGGAGGTGATTTTAATTTTGGAAGTTAACTTCTTTTTTTAACTGTGAGGCAGTGAATCAGACAAATGTAGCTGTCAGCCATGCGTGGGGTGGGCAGGAAGGGGAAAGGAAGTCTTCCTGTGCTATGTTTAGCAGTGTTCGTGACATAAATACAGCAATTGTCCTGGGCTGTAGTAATTTCTGTAAGTTTTATGATGCTGTTATTTAGAACTGCCTGTATGGCTTTGTGGGGTTTATGCAATTGCAGTCTCTTAGAGAAAAAATAGAAGAGGAAGGAAAAGCAGTGAGTCAGTCTAGGATGTGCCTTGGTAAACACCTCAGGGTAGGCAAAGTGCAAATGCCCAAATTACTTCCTTGGGGCTTTGTAACCTCTAGGTTCCTGCCAGATATATTTGTTTGCATTGCCAGTGATGGGGTACAACAGATCACAAGGGCTGTTAACTGTGGGGCAGATTTTTTGCTGAGAGCTGAGCTCATTTCCCTTCCTCTTGAAGAGAAATGAATGCCTCCTTCAGACTCTGGTAGTCCTGAGTGCCACAGCCAAGCCACCCTTGGCTTTTCTGCCAGGTGAAAACCTCATTTAGGTTAGTTATTCTGCAAACCCTTCTGTGGTTTAACATACTTCTCTTGGGACAACATCAGTTTTCTCCTAATGCTAAACATTAAACACACCATTTCTGTGGGAAGTCTGGCAGGTCTTTGTGTTAACAGTTGTTATCAGGAGTCCAGTATTGCAGCAACAGATCTTGGATCCAGGCAGACCTGCTTGGATAAAAATTAAGAACATGCAAGGTACTACTGGTGTTACTGGTTCTGCTCTAAAAGCAGTCTCAACCCAGAGGGAAATGAAAAGATAGGAGCACAAGTGCAGCTGACTTTTCTTCGGTAGCTCTTGAACTATGCCCAGCACTGCAGCGAATGGAGAAGACAATATTTCTGTGTCATCTTTGCATTCCTCTTTTTCAGTCATCACTGCAGGCTTCTCTGTGCTCTCTTGTTTCAGACCCTACAGAGCTGCTCTGCCAACTGGAAGTTGGCCAATATGAATGTGTGACACAGAGATGTTTCCAGATTTTGATTATACTGTTGAATGTTTACAGATTACGCTGTTCCTAGCCACCCAAGTATTCCCTTGCCACACTGGCAGTCTTTGAAGAGAGGATCCAGTGGATTTATGGTCCTTAATCAATCCCAAGAATCTGAAACTCACTATCAACTTTACTGCCAGTGAATGCAGATCACCCAGTGCTTTGTAAGAAAATACTGAATCACTGACCCATTTCATCTCATAACCCAGCACAGGCTGTTTTATAGCCCTTCCCCCGCCATGTCCAAAAATTAGGACACATTGTATTGCAAACTTGCATGTCCATTAAATGATGTGACTATAGAATGGATTGCAGTATCTGGGAAATTAAGTCCAAGGGTGCCCAGTTGCAACACAATCAGCTGAATATGGTGTTCTTCTTGCTCCTGACCTTCTGGGGAAGGGAACTCTACCTGATAAAGCAGAGCACTTATACAGTTATAATCTGTGTTTAGGAAGCATTTGTATTCCTGCAGATGAATCAGCTAAAAGGCCCCTACAGTGTAAAAACCAATCTATGCAGTATGCAACCTTCCTGTTTGATTTAAAAGATGAAAAGTGGCTACTTAGACATCATAACTGAATCGTGTGTCTTATTTCAAATTTCCATTTGCTTCCTCTTCAGAAAGTCACTTAAGAGGTTAAAAGGACACAGTAAGCAGGGTTAGATTTTCTATATTCTATGGCTCAAATTTCTAATAAAAACTTGGAGAAGAAAGAAAAGAAGGTGATATCATATGACACCTCAGTTCCACCAGGACGTAGCTTACTGCAATGCCTTCATATGTCAGAAATAATGTGGCATCAGGATTGTCCCCCTGAGCTGGGCGCTGCTAAGGCACCTCCACTCCTGGGTTCAGTCTGGGACCTCTCATGACAAGAAAGACCTTGAGAGGCTGGAGTGAGTCCAGAGAAGGGAATGGAGCTGAGCAAGAGGCTGGAGCAAAAAGTCTGATGAGGAGCCAGGAGAAAAGGAGGTGCAGGGGACCTTCTTGCTCTCCATGACTCCCTGACAGGGTCTATTCCTGTCAATCATATCTGTCTGATCATAACTCCCTCTCTCTCTCTCTCTCTTCCTCTCTCATTTATGAAAACAGAATCACTTACGTGTATTCTTGAATTATGGAAGGTGTGAGTTCAGCCTTGTGAATTACTAGGAAGAAATTCCAGAATCTTGTAATTTCTGGTTTGGGGGTTGTTTTTTTCCTATAAATTGAGTCTAAGCCTTCATACTTTGCCATTCTTTGAAGCAAACCTCATTGATATGATAGATGTTTTCCAAACTTAGAACTGTGATAAAAACACAAATATTTTGGGTTTAGTTAGTTCCCATGATATAAAACACACAAGACTTCAAGAAATCAGTGAAAGACTACATGCAGTGTGCTTTGTACTCTTAGGTATTTACATTCACAAAAATGCAGTTAAGAAACAATGCTAAGTTATAAACTGATTCAGTTGCCACAATAAAAGTATTTGAAAGTGAAGTGCAAACCAGAAATCAGTCCCACCAGTGACCCCTTCCCATCTTGAGAGAGGGTGTTTGAAGAAAAGCCTGACCTTTTGGCAAAATCAGATCTGTTGTTAGCCAGCATTGATTGGTTTATGCTTTTCCCTAACACTGGGTTGATCTTCAGCACGGTTCAGTAGAAGGGAATTCAGCCTATTACAAATAACAATTTTAAACGTTCAAACTGTCAAGAAGAAAGATCAAACAGTGGTCACAGGATAGTAGAACTGGGTTTTCCTAAAGAAGCAGAAGTATCACCACTCCCCAATAAATAACCCAATGGAGAAATCTCTACTTCTCAGTTAAACCTGGGGAAATTACTAGTTCTGCCAATCAATGAAAGGGAAATTTGAAAGCATTCCTGAAATATTGGCAAATTGTTCTAATGATAGGACTTTACCCATTGTTTTTTCAACACTCTAATATTGGAACTGGACAAGTGGAAATGTGAAGAAAAAAAAATAAAGTTACAGGGATAAAGTTTTCTGATTTTTTGAACGAACACACATTTTTTTATTCTCACTAAGATGGATTTTTCAGGTATGCCTCAAAAACACAAAGAAATATTCTGTGCCAATAACTTAGTTGAAGTAGATTTTTCAGTTGATTTTCCTGCTTGGGATATTTATGTTACTGTAGGTTAAGTAACTAGTTCCTCTAAAAAGTCAGGAATCTCCTGTCAGAAAGCAGAGTAAAACAAGGTTTTCAGTATTTGTGTCACTTACTTCATTAATAGTTAAGTCTTAACTGACTTAAGGTTTTTCTTCCTGGGTCCTAGAGAAAGCTGCCTTCCTGGTAGGATCTTTTCCCACCTATGGAGTGGTTTGTACTGGGCCATTATTCATCACTGTATTGTGCCCACTTTAAATTTCTGTGTCTTCAGCTATAGCATGCAGTGGATTGCTGTGTGATGCACTGAGTGATAAACTGCTGCCAGGGGAAGTTATTGATCCCTGTGCTGTGGAGGATTGCCATATGATGTTCTCATTTGGTAGCAGAATATTTTCTATAGATTTCCTGAGCTGAATAAATAAAATCAGGATTGAGACAACAATGCCTCTGGTCAGATTGAAGGTGAGACACTCTCTCTGCTTCAAGGCAAAGAGGCACAGTAAAAGAGGAGAGCAAATGCACCACCAGCAGCAGAACACAGTCTGTAAGTCTCTTCCTGGAAGACCTTCCTGAAGTCTTGTGGCTTAGAGTCCAAACCATACACAAACAAAGACAAAGGGAGGTGGATCATGAACTGTTCTCTCTGCAGCCACTTTCCTGGGGGCAGAAAAGTGGCCTTATGTCTGCATCTCTTCCCCTCCCTGCAGAAAGGAACCAGGGCTAAGAAAGATGAAAGAGGATGCAGAAACAGGGCAGTAGCACAGGATTGTGAAGAGGTTGATTCTGATGAATAGAAGGAAGAAAATTTACATCATATATGATGGAGGATGCTCAGGGTCTACAATTGCCTAAAGAAAGGGTTTTTTTTAAAAAAGACTGAGTTTTCTGAACTGGTTTGTTACAGAGCAGTGAGGAAGTTTGATCATATTTAGGAATCTTGTCCCTTTTTTTACTTAACAATAATTTGGGGCCATAGAGGTGCAAATAAACTCATCTATTCTAAGTACATACTCTCCAAATTTCTGTTAATTTTAAGTATATCTTTAATAGCCTTTTTCAAAAGCTTCATGAATAATTAAGAAAAACAATAAAAGAAGGTCAGTGGTAGTTTAGTAACCCACTAATTCTTGTAACTCAACATTAGGAGGTGGCAGTTCATTGCAAACAATGCTACTGTTGTCTCTGCCCTTCTAGGCAAAGAACCAGAAAACATTTCCTAGCTAATTGGAAGCTACATGCAGCATTCGCTCTTTCAAGACATGGAGCATCCCCTCAGAAATGCCAGTGACTAACAGTGCACTTATTAATAGAACCAGCCCTAGTGACCAAACTACTGGGATTGCTGGGCCAGAGTCCATGCCCAGCCCATCGCACAGGCAGCCGAGCTTGGACATGGGCACTGAAGCAGATTGTGAACAGGGAGCATGAAAGGACAGTGCAGGGCCTGTGCTCTGTAGGGAGCAATGCTTCCCAGCAAATCGCTGCATGGAGTCAGAGGGGAGCGGTGATGTGCGGTGACAGTTCATGCTCCGTGATCCGTGGAGTGAGGATTAAGCAGACTGCACACGCAGGGCTGGCTAAGGTGCCTCACAATGCAAATCCGTGGGAATGTGCTGTGTCTGGTGTTCTGCTCTCCCAGAACGTTGGCTTGTGGTTCTCAGCTGCTCTAGCAGGCCAGGCCAGATGGAAGCTCTGCCATGCAAAACATGTTTGGTCCTACTGCAGTGCTCTCACAAAAGCCCACATTTTCTTTGGATTTTTCACTGTCCAGGTGTTCCCAGCCCAGTGAAAAGCCCACATCATGGAGAGCTGTCAGCACTTAAAGAAATCTCTGGAACCCAAAACCAGATGTTTTGTTGGCTGAGGAGAACAAAGTACCTTGTACACTCTGTGTGTGTCCTGGGCACATGCAGGAGAGAGGTATGTGACCTTGAGAAGTCTTGCCAAAGAAGACGGAATTTGCCCTTTAGCAAAACTGTCCTGCTTAGATTGTTGACAGTGTTTCACTGGTAGTTTTCCCAGCTACCAGTTCTTCATAAAAATCTTCATTGCCTTTTTTAAGATTACACAGGTTGCAACCTTCCTTTGACTTCCTGCCTTATTCAGCTCAGCTACAGTAACTGCAGGACAGGTCTGGCCACCGCCTCCACTTCCAAATTCAGTCTGTGGCCTCCTGGTTTGCCAAAAGGGCCAGCTGGTGTACAGCGTGCATCCTGCCCAAGCCAAGGGTTTCTGGCTTGCAGAGACCAAGTCCTCCCTCTGCTGATTGCTTATTGCTGGCTTGCCTGGTGCTCAGCACAGGTGAAAACAAACCCAGCTGTGCTGTTCTGGTTCTCTCCTGCCCTTAATTCCCAAGCCTGTTCTGGGGGGCATCAGATCCTTTCATAAAAGTAACTGCTTTTTGAAAGTAGCTCCTTTTACAGTGCAATTCTACAGGAGACTTGTTGTACCTTACAAGAATTTATCTCCAAAGCTTGAAGTGTATAAAATGGGTAAAGGTAATGATTTATTATTCACTGTTGACTTCAGCATTAAAGATTTTTGTGTTTCTTAGATGAAAACCTACAATTATAGTCTATGTGCAGCAAGATGATTTATGTACCTTCATTCGAGTTGCCTCAGTTTCCATTCCTTTTGATAGACTGTAAGGTATAATATTAGATAAAGGAATGGAGAAACTGCGGTGTGGGTTGTTTTTAGGGTTGTGGGGTTTGTTTGTTGTTTTTTGGGAGTTGTTTGGTGTTTTGCCTGTGTGGGCAGCTTGGAAGTTCAATTGTCTGTCTGTATAGAATCCAAAGCACATCTGAGGTCACTTTGCTACTCAGGTTTAAGGTATCCAATAATAGTTAATGCAATTACAGATTTTTTCATTTTCTCTTTATCAAATCAAGGGAGACAGCACAGCTCCTGACACAGGTCACATTTCAGTGCAGGGAAGAATGCCACCCTGCTGATCTGGGAAACAGAGCACAGTGCGGCTCACACGAGCATGTACGTGATGGCAATAAATGAAATTGATTTCTGACAAAATCCCACAGGTATTGAGAGCAGTATCCTATCAGTTTCAATCAATAAAAATTGCTAATTGTATTTACTGGTTGTTAGGCTAAAAATGAGTTTACAGGACTTGGCCTTACAAAAATACAGCTTCCCTATAACACAGTTAAGGCACAGAGAGGAGCAGCAGGATGGGAACAGTGTTGTGGTATTCAGTGGTGACTGATAAGGGGTAGAACCAAGCTAGAAAAAAGAATATTTTATTAGAAGGTGATTAGAAAAATAGAACCTTTCTTTTCTGACCATGAAATCCAGAATTTTTGAAAATACACTGCAGAGCAGCAGTTTGCAATTCATGGTTCTGAGGTTAGCACTGGTCTATAAAATGTTAAACCATGGCTGATTAAATAATTGAGGAAACAGAGAGGGAAAAAAAATCTCAAGAAAACAAACCAAAAGTAGGAAAAAGGGAATAAAGTATAAATAATCAATATTTAGACTTAATTTTATTTAATTTCAGTTAATGAAATCCAGTGCCTGGGCTCTGGACTTCTTTTCAAGGCCTGCTTTGCATTGGATGATTTTTTCATATTTAAGACTTTAATGCCCCTTTAATTGAGTAAATCTGCAACATGCTGCAAGAGACACTAGTCTTACTTTAGAAAGAGTAAGCTGCCCTAGCATTTTATCTTTGCATGAGTGAAGGGCTATTTCATTTAACCATTGTGGGTTGAGGGCATTACAGTTTCTAGAGAGACTGGTGGGTACAATAAATTTGTCTTTAATAATATAAAATGTGAAGTTCAGAGGTCAAAGGATCAATGGAGAGAAATCTTCCTTTTAAGTGTCTGTTCATATATTTACATCTACAAAATCTCATAAAACCTTCACATTTCTATCATTCACATTATATGACCCTCAGCAACAAATGTAATTTTTAAAATAACCTCATCCATTCTTAATTTATGTTTTAAAGATTGCAATCATACAGTTTAGCTCTCATCACCTTCAATAAACACTAATGGGAAAATTAACATACCTTTTTCTAACAGAAAAATTATTAATTAGTTTTGGTGCATGATCTTAATGTAAAACAGCTTTTGAATTGTGGAGGGAAAAAAAAAGCTGAAGGCATTTTTAAATTTGTAAGTGTTATTCAAATTTTACAGATTATAGTTGAAGAGTACTTTTGAGAGCTGAGATGATTCAAGTACTATCTTGTTATTGATTGAAGCTTGAAGAAATCTAGCCAAAAAAAGCACCTTGCATTGCAACCCTGCTGTTTCCTGGCATCCTTTTGCTATCTCAGTAGCAAACTACTTCCAAAGACATAATCACTCTTGCAACCCCACCTAACCAACCTTACCCTGATCAGACAGACTCACTGTAAAAACACACAGTTGTTATTTGAGAAGCAACCAACCTGGGGCGGGGGAGTTGCAGGATGTATTTTTTGGGTGGTTAGACCACCATCTTAATTATAAATGGGTTTCAGGGAGTTGGTTGCTATAGCAACCGTCTACTTAGTGCTTTTTTCAGCGTGAAACCCCACTTCCACTTGCCTCTATGTTCAAGGGAACACAGAATGGCTTAGGAAGGGAAATTGAGCTTTTATTTCTCCAAGAGCCATAAATTTTAGCATCCCCTATTTAAAGTACAAAGACGGAAGAGCTGCTCCTTTTCCTCAGTGTTTTTTTCTGCTGCTGAGAAGCCACATTTGATGTTTGTGTAAAATAAAACCTTCCCTTATTTCAGAAATGCAACTGTACTAGGGTTAATTAAGGCTAACAACCAATCAGATTTTTCCTAAAAGCACAGATGAAAGCAGAAGGCACAATCTCTTTGAAAAGCTGGAGCTGTGAAAATTTCTGATGTAGTCTTTTGTCTCATGTCTCCTGCTGTAAATCAGGGTCCTTCTCCATCCTACTGTAGTCAGATAGAATTTCTTTTGCCGTTGATGTCTCTGTAGCTCCCTGGTTGTGTATCACAAACCCAAAGCCACCTTGACTTGATTTTTTTTCCCTTCCGTTGGCTTTGAGGTGGAGAAGCATAACAAAGGGTTTGGAGCGTGTCAAAATTCTTTCATCCTGCCTGGCAGGATATGTTGTGGCACTCCCATGTCCTTCAGTGACTGTCTGCACTGGCGCAGTGTGAGCAAGGCACAGAACCCAAGTCCTGGGGGGTTAAGCAGAGCTTGGCTGGCATTTGCAGGATTTGCCTGAAGAGGGGTTTCCAGGCTCTTGAGGATGGGGAGAATCGTCTGGTAGGGGTAATGAGCTGCCAGGAAGCGTCAGCTACACAGGCATATGGGAAAGGGAAATGGGTTTTGAAGTAGGTTCAGTCTCCAAGAGGCAGCAGAAGGAATGTAGAACATGTGATAGGGAAGAGTTGAGCCTGTCTGGAGCGAATTAAATAGAAAGTTGTCATGAAAGGAAAAAAAAAAAAAATAGATTTGGAAAGTGTCGCAATTGGAGAAGACCAGTAAAGAGGAGATGGAGAAAAACCCTTTCTTTGTTCTCTATGAGACAAAGAGGACCTTCCTTTCTATGCTTCCCCAGTAATCTTTCCTGTATCTTGACCTGCAGACTGACAATTTCCCCTTGGATAATATAATCACCCCCAAGTGGAGGATAGCTGATTGTGGGAAGAGAGAAATTGCTGGCTGTAGTATCTTGGCATCATTTGTGAAGTTGTCATCCCTGGCTGACACTATTATTAAGTGCCACAAGATCTTCTAAGCTTTTCCTGAGCAAGCCTGCCACATACATGTAGAGAGAAGCTCAGAATATTGCCTCACTCCACTGGAAAACCCTAACATACAGCACTTCTTTGTGTGTCCCTCTCTCCTGAGCTCTATTTGTGTCCAAGAACTGTGAATATCTTTCTCACCTTCAAACGTAAAAGAGATGCAGTCTCCTTGATTTGAGTGACAGAAGAAACTTGTCACACCAGATGTACACAGTCCAATTTCTCTGGAAGAGCTGACCAGTAGGAAAGTTTGCTTAAAACAGGACAGCCTTCCAAAAGACCTAAAGGGGAACTGTGTTGATTTTGGGCATTTCAATAACACAGTGCAGGCTCCCAATGCTCTGGTGCTCATGACAATGGTCTTTTATGCCTTTCACTGGATGGTCAAGTTTTTTTGCTCTTAATTTAGCCAGATTTAAAATTATCTGTTTGGGGCTGAGGTTTTGGGTTGGGTTTGTTTTTTTGTTTGGTTGGTGAGGGATTTTTTTTAGAAAAATGCAGAAAATCAGTTGATGCTGGGGAATTCTGTGCTTTCTGTCTCTCTGAACGATATCTTCATTTATAGAGAGGCATGGCCTCTGCCCTGAATCACAGAAGTCTGTAATCTCCCCAGTGTTGCTAGACCACAAAGGGGACAGTGACTGTTTTAGGAACAAATATATGTCAGAAAAGGAAAAAAAAACCAAAGCAAAGCAAAACTGATAAGTATGGTACAAAGTACACACGATTTTAAGAGGTGCCTTAAAGACATTAAACTGTGAAGGGTTCATAACAGAAATTAAAAGGTTTTGAAATTCCTATGCTTAAGGGAATTTGGAAAAGGCAGCATTAAACCCAGACACCCAGGAGGAGCCTGGGTCTAGCCTGGTCTAGCTCAGAAAGTGCTGGTTGCTAGAAGAAAGGAGATTGATTATTTCACGTTTCTAAATTCCCAATTTGTCCTGTTTCTGACACTCCTTTTCCAAACACCTGCCACAGCCCATAGGCAGAGGTTGAATGCAGAGTTTCCTGGAGGCCTCTGTTTCTGCCCCTCTGCATTTTCTGATGGGGGAAATGAAATGAAATATTTTACATTTGAGATCCAAAAAGCTGAAATTACCAGGCTCTTCATTTTTACTTGCTGGCTTGTGAGTATAAATGCCATCAGAGTCTTACAGCCCATTCTCAAGGTGAGGATCTCCTTTGTATTCAGTTTCTTCATGACTGTGTTCCAAAGGGGGCCAGATTCTCTCCTGTATGAAAGAAGCAGCCTGCTCTGGATACAAGGCTCTCACTTTCCCCTTCTTCCCACTCTTATACCTTCCTGACCTGAAGTGAAGCAGGTTTTCTTCAGAATGGTAACAACTGATTTATTTAAACAAAAAGGGCCCAATTCCATAATTCTATAGCCAGACTTCTGTAGCCCAAACCTGACTTGTATTTTTGCACTTCAATGTTAGGCAAGACACTAAGCCTCTGAGTGAGCAGTGAGTGTGTTTGAGTTCTGCCTTGACTTCTCCCCTTTTCTCATACAGAGGTACTGTGCTTTTCATATGTCTGTCCCTCAGACCATGCTGCTGTTCTTTTTCTTTTTTCCCCTCAATTGCTATCCCCCTGTAAATCTCAAATTCAAGGCTGAAGGGGACTGGGAGCCAGCTTCTGCTCTCGGGGTTAAACCTGAGTATCATTACCCTAGCTTCAAATTTATGCTGGTGCAGTGAAGATGAGAATTTAGCTTTCTGTGCTGTTGTCATCAGGGGGAAAATAGAGTCCCTATAAGGCTGTATCCATGGAAACCATGCTGCTGCAGTAGCGGGTAAAGCAGCAAATCAATTTCTTCAGTTTTAAAATGAAACACATTATAGTGCATCTGGCATTTAAGAGATTATCCGTGCTGATAACTGTGGAAAAACCCTCCTCTAGCAAGTACACTCTCAAGAACATTTCTTTCTCCTGACAGAATTCTGATTTTGGGTAGAATGAGCATTGATGACAAAGTACCATGAAGACAGTGCAGTGAGACAGAGCCAAGTCCAGAAGCAACAACGTTTAATGAAGGAGAAAATCGTTTAATTTAGCATTTAGCCCAAGTATCTGGGCACATGGTGACTAACATTCTGTTAGTATTAGCAGAGGCAGTGACCTGTCACCTCTGTCTCCCTGCTCTTTGCTTCCCTGGTACCACGAGTGACAAATAGAACCTTGTGATGCATTTGTCTGAACAGGAGTGTGTGTGTATGTGGCTAGTGGGCTGTCAGATGAATTTCAATATCCACTGCGACATAGTTTGGGTATCTGACTTCATACAGGTGTGTATTTCAGAGCCAGAGGCATTTCCAGTGCAGAAAACGTGCTGGCTGTCTCTGTGCTGTATTCTTGTTACATCTCATCGTGTGCAGCATGAGAGACCACCTCTTTACTATGCCAGGGAGGGAGGATGGAAAGAGGAGGATTTCTTACACCAGACTTCAAAAGCTACCATATGTTCTTCCTCCTGTGTGCACAGAGGTTGTGCCTTTATTTTTTCACCTGTTAAGGTATGTCTCTGATCATTTTGAGAAAAAACACCCTACTTGAGCAGAAAACTGCCTATACACAGATAAGAGACTTCATTCTGCTTTCCTTTTTATCAAATTTATTGCAGTCTGCCTTCGCTATGCCTATCAGATAGAGAAATTAACTGGGAGAAATACAACCTTATTTAAGAGAAGGGGAGTGAAGCTGAATCGGGAGGGGATAAAAAGCCTTACAGGAATTGCCTAGTAGCCCTTCAGTTGGTGAGGATCAGATACACATTTCTCTGTCACTTTGCAGTGCCTAGGCTGTATTTTATCTGCTTCTGAATCTCAGTTCCTTGATAACAGCAATCACATGTGCAATACTGTCTTCTTTTATCTACAGCTGCCCTATCTATTATAGCAATCCCTGTTTGAGTGACAGTTATGTATTTTTTTCTGACCTGAGGGCAAGATTACTGCAATGCACTCCTTTCAGAACTATCACTGAAACATCCAAAATCTTCAACTGATGCATAATGTGGCAGTTCAGCATTTGAATGAAGTGAGCACATATTGTTGGGGGCACAAGAGGTTTTGTTGCTCAGCCACATCTACCATTAATGGAAGATGCAGTTCAAACCCCATTAAGTGGTAGAAATGGCTCACAGAAGTGGTCTGAAATGCTGCTGGTTGCAGAGTGTTTTGCTCTACATGTGCCCAGTTGCTATGACACCCAGTGTTGTCTGTTTGGTCAGTTCCAGAGGTTTTAAGAGTCAAGTCACTGCTTGAGGGCTTGCCTTCCTTTTTGAAAATGAAGTTACCTGATGAAAAACATAAGGTTAAAAATCACAAACTTCTGCTGCTTGTTTTCTATGATCCATGAATGTACAGATCTAGGAATCCTCTCTGCATTCAGGGGTTGGACTGCGTTCACTGCCTAAGTCCTAATCTTTAGATACCGAAGAATGAAAATGATACTTTTCATTGCATTTTTTATCCGTAATTCCCACTTTCTACATAAGCCTTCCATATTCCCATATGAGGATGCCTGAGGTTTCTGGTGAGTTTAGACACAAGGTATTTGTAGATTTCTCTCTAAAAGGTCAGGGAAAGTAGAAATGGAAGAGGAGCTGTGACTGGCATTTCTTGTACCATTCTTCATCGCAGTCCTGTGACTGTGCTCATCAGGGTAGCAAAGCCTGCACACCTTCTGGAGCAGAGAGGATGGACTTGTTTGTTACTGTGGGTCCTGGGATAAGTTGAGATGGGCTGACAAAACCTGGAGATTTTAATGGCTTTTGATAAGGGCTTTTCCTCTGCCCTGCAACAAATGGCAAGAAAGGTGACCTTCTTCCCATCTCCTTCAGGTCAGACCTGGGAGTCCATGGCAGGGTTAGGGGCTGCATTTGTTCTGAGGGACAAAGCAGGAGCCACCTCTGGATCTGTCACTTGTCTCACAGCTCCCAGGGGTGGCATTTTAGAGCATCCTTTGTGTCTAAGCTCTCGCAGTTTGCACAGTCATGTCCAGCGTAGGAGTGTTTCCCAGTGCTGTCTGTCTCCATGGATTCAGAGGTGACACCGTGTTTGTACACTGCCTCTCTTGCACTACCACCCCCATGACTGAAGCAAAGCTCCTGAGTCATCTTCACAAAGATTTAAAATTTCCAGCAAACCTGTAGGCCATCTGTTTATGTGGGCAGGCAAGGAAATATCAGGTAGGGAAACTCAGTCACACACCAGTGTTTGTATCTGACCCCACAGCCAGTTCTTTTAAATGACATTTTAACTATAATCTAAATTCTTTTCCTGTAAAAAAAATTGTAACAAACAGCAACCTTGCTGCTCAATTATTCCTTAAAATGAACCCACTCCCCAAAGTCATTTTATAAATACGAAAATCCCATCTATATTCTAAAATTTCATTCATTTTACTGTTCAATAAACCTTTATCAAAAATCAGCCATTTCCTCTTGGAAAAAAAGCTTGAATTGTCTTTTCTCTGGGACTCAGGTGAAAGCATGGTCTGGTCACATTCCTACCATGGCAGGTATTATAGTGCTGGCACGTGGTGGCACACAGCAGCTGCCACTTGACACAATGCAAAGAATATGCCCCAAGTCCAGTAATGTCTATTTGTGTTAAGTCTTGTTCAGGGTGAAGATACAGTCTGTTACCACTCCTGACAGTCACACAGCTCCCTTCTCTGTTTCTATCATTCCACTCCTCAAAATTAGAATGCCTTTGCATTCCTAGCCTGCAAAGGCAGGGATATTCTTAGAAATATCCTGTGGATTAAAATTCACAGCAAAATAAAAATATCAGGCCAATGCATATATTGATCTGTTCTTCTAACCCCAAGAAGCTGTGCCTAGTTCTGATTCCATACATATACTAGCTGTAAGCACAAACCTTGCCTCATCTGTACTCAGTTTATAATTTCAGAAATATCTAAAAGAGATGAGTAGTTCAAAGGACAATGGTGTGTCCTTGGATGGCAAGTTCTGCTCAAAATTCTGGTGACACAAGAAGGTGCATTGCTAATCAGCAGAACCACCACAAATCAAAATTGTTTACGACAAAAATAGAAAAAAAACAAAACCCAAGATCACTTCCTTCAGTTGAGAAAGACCTGTTTTACTAATGAACAGATTATAACTAAACAAAGTGTTTGTTAAGGGTATGGAAGTCTGACAGTCTCTGACCCTTAACTTCATGTAGTCCCCTGAAAAATATCTCTCTCTGCAATGGGAAGCTTGTTAGTGGGCAAGGTCATTTTCACAGTGACGCAAATAGAATACCCAGACTTGAAAATGTAAGGGTGTTCTTGCCTCACGCAGAGAGAAACACTGTCCTTTTTTGTTTGTGCTGCTTGTGAAGCCTTTGGAGATGACCAGAAAGCAGTCCCACTGCTGTGAGCAGCAAGAACCAGAGAAATGTGTTCCCTGTATCCTTCTGTTCAATAGTGAGCTGTTCCTTAATTCTCTGCCCTGGCCCTTGCTGCAGCCTCCTCTTTGTCCCTTCCACCACCTCCAAAGGGGTCTTCTCAGAGGCCAAGGCTGGGCAGAGTCCAGCCAATCTGTCAGATTTGGCAGGGAACCTGATAGAGAAATTACCCAAGTGATTTCTACAAGAAATTGCTCTCAGCAGCTGGAGGCCAGAGGATTTCTCAGCTGGCACAGAGTTAGAACTCTCTGTACAGATAGTACCTGCTCTGCCCTAAAGCCTTGTGTGACAAGCAAACCTGAAGCAGCACAATCGCTGTGTGCTTCATCAGTGTCTGGTTTGCAGCAAGGGTGTTTCTCACCCTCTGTCACAGGGCAGATTCTGGCTCTCCCTGTGCCGTGTGAGCGTGGCTGAAGGATTTTCAAATGCTTGAGGTGCAGCACAGACCCTGTAATCTCTCTCTTGAGAAGCCTGTCAAGCCTTGCACTGGCAGAATGCCTTGGCCCTTGCTCTGCCACAGCACAGTTTGGCCAGAGACCAACTGCACCTTCTGAAGAAACACTTCAGGTTAGGAAGAAGGAGGACCATTCCTTTGGTGCTCTTGGGAGCACCAGCACAGCACTGTGGCCTTTCTCTTGTGCTTGAGAGCACACCATATGTGTGCTCCTGCAGGACAGGGCACATCTGCACTGTGATTCCACACTGCAGACCCCTGGCTTTCTCACGAGACCCCCCTGCATAAATGACAGAGCCTGAATCCCTCAGCCTCCACTTCTGTGAAGTGCCCCTCTGTGAAAAGGGAACAGATTGAATTGTTCCTCATTTAATTTCACCCTTCCCCTAAGCACTCACCTTCTCCATGCAGGTGTGTCACTGGTGGTTCCTGGCTGTCACTGCTGTATCCTGGGCCACTGCCTCTAGGAGAGGGGACAGAGCAGTTCCTGCAGCCAGGCCATGGCAGGGGCTCTCTGCACAGTTCCAGGGCCCCGGGCTGCACTGCTTGGCCTCTTCAGGCTGCAGCGAGTCAGACAGACAGACAGCCGTGCTGTGTGAGCCCTGTGAGAAGGTACCAGCTATGTCTGGGCAGACAGAGTTAAACAGAGGTAAAAATGTTGGTCTACTAAGAGATGTCTCAGGGCCAGAGTCACATGGACTGAGACCAAAGTCCTTTAAATAGGAAAGTGCTTGATTATTCAGCTGGGCATATTCAAGATTTATCTTGCTTTCAGTAACCTCATCTAGGATTTTTGCTCTGCTTTTCTGATCTTCAGAGAAAATTTGCTCCCCATTTTGTTTCAAATGATACAGGCTGCTAGACTGGAAACTTGTCTCATAGTTGTACTGGTTTGTGCTAGGAATGCTGGGATATTCTGGAATTTGAGCAATGCAGCTGCATTCATTTTGCAACAATAACTTGTTTTTATACTGAGACATCTTATGAATGATACTGTTAATTTCATTCCCGATGTATTTGTCTTCCAGGTGCTTGTTTTCATAGCTGATTTTTAATGATGCCACCTGTGTTACACAGTGCTCTAAGAGCTGCACTATGTTAGTGCTGCTCTCTGTTGGTGTGGGACTCATGTAGCTCTGGAAGTGACTGAGGGTTAGAGGATGCAGTGGTTTGTCACAGGAAATAGAGAGAGAGTGATACATTGGTTTATTTCTGTCTTCCCTCTCAAGGGGATCTCGGAGTGAGGTCGCAGCAGTCTTGTAGGAATAACATGATTCTACTTCGTGATTATCATCTAATGAAGGATTTTCAGAGCTCTGGAAGCCACTCTCTCTGTTCAGCTTTTCTGGCAGTGGATTTTTATCTCTGGATGTCTCACATCCCAGAGAAATTGCCATCTTCTCATTCTCATTTGAAGATGTCGGTAGATTGTCTCTGTTAGCCTGCAGTTGTAGTGCATAACTTGATGATCTGGTGGTTTCCACAGTCCCAGGTAATGTAGGTAAGTCCTTGTGGTGACTCCCTTCTCTTCCTTGGAAATCCAGATCAGATGTGCTCAGGCAGGAGGCCAGGCTGTGGTCTCTTCCAGCAATGTTTACTGAAGAGGCCTGGGTTGCCTGTTTGCTTTCCTCCAAAGGCACACATATGTTAAATGTATTAGAGTCACCCTTGCCTGGTGTCTCCTGCTGAGCTTCTGTGCTCCCTTTCTGCTCTGGACTGTGACTGGGCAGGATCAATGAATCTTTAGACTTTTCTGGCTGTGATTGAGGACTCTGAAGAGAGTCAGGGGAGGAGATGAGTCCTGAGTGTTTTCGTAGCCAGTTTATTATCCCCATGGTCAAGGAAAGCTCAGTATCACAGAGCTTTAGCAAACATTCTTTGCCTTTCCATGTGCTGTGGAAGAAACCCTGGCTAATGATGTCTAGAGTTGGTTGGGAAGCCATGTTCTCCTCAGCTCCAACATGAAAGCTGTAAATAGACAAAGGGATTTCAATGGCTTGCTCTGAAACACTTTCAGAGGCACACAAGTCATCATCAAGGATAGGGTTTACTTTGACTTCATTTGGGTCATAGAAGAGCTCATAAAGGGCATCTCCACTGTAACTGTCTCTTGGAAATCTACCTGGGACACCAGGGGTCTGAGCTTCCTTCAGTTCATCATCTTGTCCAGGAGAGAAAGAATCATAGTAGCCTTCATCACTGGTGGATGTGGATTCCTGGTTTTCACTTTTCGGTGTTTCTGTTTCTGTGGAGCTGTCTTTGGAATTGTCACCTTCTTTATCAGGTGACACCTGGGGGTCTGTGACTGGTACAGCAGCCTGACTTCCATCCTTTTCTGTGTCAGAACCAGGTATCTTCAGTAACTTCTTTTCAAACAGAGCACTCTGATGCAGCCTTACTGATTTGTTGATGTTGTCCCAAAACTTTGCAAATTCCACTGTCTCATTCTGGCCAGGGGAGGCCAGCTGCTCCACCCCACCTTGGAAGGAGCCCATGCCAGAGCTGTCTTTGTGCTTGCTTCGCCTCAGCAGAAGTTCTTTGCTGTTCTCCAGCTCCAGGTGAGCAGAGCTCTCATCAGCAAAGATTTCCCCACAGCCAGTGAGGGAGTCAAAGCTCTTCAGGGAAGCAACATCTTCACACAGGGCATTGCAGTAGTCATAGGAGGAGTCAGACTGCAGTTCATTGTCTGAGCAGTCCTGTGACAAGCAATCAGCTGCACAGGTTTCTCCAGTTTTGAAAAGATACTTTGCAAGACGTCCAGACAGGTTCTTGTCCTTCTCCACCAGAAATGAGAGGCTGTCTGGTTTATTTTTTCTTATATGAAATATATCTCTGAGCCCTTTCTTAGATCTCTTGAGGGAAATCCTCTTCCTGGGAATGGTTTTTGCGACAGCTGGTACAAAAGGCATCTGTGGCACAAAGTTCCTGTAATCAATCATCTGACTGCTGCACGCAGACTGGTTGGGGCTGACCACACACTCCTTCTTACTGCTGGAGCTGGACACCCCTGAAAAGCTGATACTATTGACAAGTCGGCCCTTGCCCTTTCCAAAAAAGCCCTCCTCAGAAGCCCTGCTGCTGGGGCTGCAGTGCTCGGTTTTTTCTGCCTCAGCAACGCAGTCATGCGTTTTACTCTTCCTTACAAGCTTGTAGGAGGAGCCAGATGATTTTTCCAGGTTGTGACCACCAGCTCCATTCCTTGCTGCTCTGGCAGAAAATCTGTAGTTCTTGTGTGTGGCCAAACAAGCCAGCTGGACTTCGGCCACACTTTGGTTTCCCTCCAGAGCTGCCTTTTTTTCTTTGCCCATCTCATCTTTGTTGGTTGCAGCTGGATGCACTGGTGGCACTTTCTCATGTTGCACACTGGATTTTATGAAGGTCTTTCCTCTCTTGAGCTCCATGCTGCTTCCTCACACCTGTTTCTGTAAAGAAAACAGCAGAACACAACTATTGTGAGGTTGGTGGGTAGTACTTGTAAATTTTGAGAGCAACTGGAGACCAAAGGAAGGGACATTAAGCGTTATAAAATTGAGCTTCTCTGCCATCAGACATTTCCATCATTGAGTCATGTTACTGCATGAGAAACAGACTAAGTGAAACTAAAGGTGTGTTGGCTGGAAGATTCAGCAAGGAGAAACCGTGTACATTATGGCTTGGTAGCTGAGGCTCAGGTTCAGAACATTTTGTCTGCTAGAAATAAACAGATTTGCATTGAGAATTATGACTTCAGGATGGCTTTTAACAAGGTAAAGGTCCTGTTCTGAAGGTAGAAGAGGCAATGTCTGAAAAACTTCAACATGCAAATGTGTGCATCAGAGAGGCAGCAGTTCATAGATCTGTACCTTAGAAGAGAACAATGATCTCAAGCTGGGAAATCTTCTGAGAAAACAGATCAAACTTCTGACACACAACATTCATTTTATATTAAAATAATCCTTATCAGTGAGCAGAAAATCCATAAATGTTGGTACTACTCTGGAAGCATGGAAAAACTGAATTATTGATTTCCTTTCCCCTGAGAATAGTTATCATTCTCTACACTGCTACTTTTTTGTCAAAAAACAAAAATCAAATATTGAAAATCATTGTTAGTCATGACAAAAGTGTCATCTCCAATTTGCAAAGACCAGTGTAGCACACAGAGGCATTGCCCCATTGAATCTGCACTGTGCATCGATTAGCTATTTCTAAAAATACTCTAATACCTGTATCAATGCCAGTTTCAGGCTCTGCCTGTATAGTTTAGTATTGAACCTGGTTTATGTTTTTATAAATATTATTAATCATTAATTATTTTGGCCAGGTCACTTCCAGTTTTCTGGCAGTTCTTTCATAGAAAGATCTGATCCTTTCCTGTCATGCATCAATTTAATATTGAGTAAGTCAAAGGAGTTCCATAAAGGTAGGTGAGGGATGAAGCAAGCACTATGTAAAAGCTGTTGGAACAACCAGATTTTTACCTGGTGGGAAAGAGCACAATAACTCCAAGTCCTGTTCTTGAAAGAATGTGCTTGGATCTCTCCTGGATGAAACCTCATTTAATGATTTATCTTGTTGTGAATTGGTTAGACATAACTAAACAGTTGGAGACACTGAACAGAAGATTTTAAATTCAGCACCAAGCCTAGGCTTTTTACTCCTAAAATAGAACTTAAAGCAATCTTCAGTCTATTTTGAACTATAACAGCTGTCTGTAACCTCCAGAAGCTTTCCAGTTGCCAGGCCTTGCTGGAAGAGCCCCACTCTGACCAGCATGTCACAAGATGCTGGACTGTGAATCTGGGAGCACTTCTTCAGCAGGCAGGTCAGTGACAGCCCCTTTCTTATAGAAGCTGCAAACAAACAGGTGATCAGCAATATTTACAAATAAATGTAGGTCAGTGACAAAAGATAGAGAACATAAGGGCAAAGTGTGAATATTTGACATGTGGTGAAAACATGGTGGGTAGTGATAGATGGGCGTCTATCAGTGTGATTGAGATGTTGGCACATTCATTTGCACTTGGCACTACATGTGAGTGCTACAGAACATTCTTAATGAAAGCCAGTAAACATTTTACTACTCTGTCAGGTATCTGGAGTTCACTGATGCTGCGGGAAACTTGTTTTGCATATTTAGAAATGGGTCACTGGGACACGATTACACTCCTCTTCTGAAAAGCAAGGTATGATCGACAAGCAATTCAGCTTGCAGATCTCCAGCAGGGTTGTGAAAACAATCAGAAATAGCTGATGCAAGACCAGTTATTAATACCCCAGAAAATAAAGGTCTGACATCTCAGTCCTTTGCAAGTGCAGAAATAGGTACTGTGTCCCCGTGTCCCTGATGCTGCCGAGGAGCTCCTCAGAGGTCTGTCACATTGGCAAGTGCCGGCCTTACAACAATGTTATGTAGGACTCTTTGAAGTCCTGCAGCTCTTTCTGCCCATTCTGAGTATTAAACAAAGGTCACTTTTGTAGGATATTGCATACGTGGGAACTTTCCTGCAGATGCATCAAAAAGGCTTTTAGGGATGGATTTATTTACTGTCAAGTATGAAATGTATTACAGCTAAGAATTTAGGATGATATTAGATAATCTTTGGAATAAAGTAATGTTTGGTCTGAATAGTATCTCCTTGATAAGAAACACAGTGGATGACCAGTTTGATAACTGGGTCTGGAAACTTCAAGTCTTGTTTCTCTGTCGGGTTTTTTTTTGTTGTTGTTGTTTTTTTTTTTTTTTTTTTTTTTTTTTTTTTTTTTTTTTTTTTTTTTTTTTTTTTTTTTTTTTTTGTAGGTTAGATGAACAATTTTGTCTTGAAAGCAAAAATGGCCCAAGTAACATTTTTACAGAGAATATCTGTAGTATAATAATGTAAGATACACTGATGGTAGCTGATGCTGCCTTTTCAGTTTCTTCTGACGAGGAAAAAGGTGTTAGCTGTTGTTTTGGTTTTGTGGGGATTTTGTGGTTTGGTTTGGGTTTTTTTGTTTGGTTGGTTTTTTTTTAATATCAACTATATATAATCACCAACTTTGTATTCTAATTATTTAATGTTACTATTTATTCCCATATATTCTAATTCTAATACCCCCTCAGGATTCATGCCAGACTTAGTATCTAGTTCATTGTGTCATCCTGCTTATTCTAAGACTGTCATATCTTTGTAAAACTTCCCCATTAAAAATGCTATTTAAAGTGAACAAAATAAAGGGAGGACCTCCTCAGTTAACTCTTTGAGAGCTCCTCAGGACAGATTACCAGAGTCTGAAGCTTTTTTAAAACATTCATCTTAGATGCTGTTCTGTAACTTCCCACAATCTGAGTTCCTCTTCATACTCATGTGATGTAAACTATCCGTGAACTTCTTTTCAAAAATAGACCAGAAATATTTGTGTGATGATTCTGCCTTTCTTTATCTATTAATACTTTTAGCCCTTTTCATTGCAATGGATTACATCATGATACTTTTTTTTTTTTGGTCTCTATCTCAAACACCAGAAAGCTGTACCAGTGAAGTTAGAAACAGATTAAAGTGCTGTAAGGGAAAGTTACCCTCCAGTGGTTATGTAAAGCTAAATCAAAATTCTATGAAATATTATTACAGGCATTTAAAACATAGAATGTTTTTCTGGGATTTCTTGACCCATGCACTCAGCTACACTAGTGCCTGTCTCTGTTCCTTTTCAATTATTCTTCTCTTGGACTTGCAGGATATCACTTCTTCCCCAGTGATAAAAAGATATGTGAGGGCCTGACTTCCATCTTTGCAAAGGAAATACGATTTGGAATTAAAAGTCACTGTAAAGAGCAGAAACCTGTGGAAACTAGCAGTCAGTGTACTGAGAGTCTCAATGTTTTCTTCATCAATAACAAAATAGTTTTGTACTATCTGCAAAATTGCTTACGGAATGTGTTTAAATGGAGGGCATCCTCGAATGTTACACTGGGCTGCAGTTTAGTTGTCTTTTACAATAAGATTGGGTGTAGCAACAGCATTGAGTCTTCCCATCCACAGTAAACAGTACTTTTTATCTGGCTTGGTCAGACCAGCTTTTAAGATTCCACAGGTGTCTAAGAAGGCAATCAGGTCTGGATTTGAGGCTGATACTGTAATGGAAATAAGGTTTTCTTTTCAATTTGGATGATATTGCTGATAAAATGCAGAGATACTTCATGCTCAGACATATACCATCTGTGCAGGGTGTGTCACAGCCTTTTCATAAAACCGGGAGGTTTTACTCTGTCCGTGATTCATCTAGAAGTAAATTAAAGTTTTAGAATGGAAAGATGAACACATTCCTGTGGGCTGAGGAGACTTGATTTTAGGACAATCAAAGCAATTGCTTCTGGATCTGGGTTATGAGGACCTGAGCAAGACTGAGTTACCTAACTGTTCTGGTTAATAAGAGCCATATTCAGTTGGCCTAAATCCTCCCTAAGTCCAGGCCAACCTACAAGGGCCAAAGAGAGGTGCAATGGAGCCCAAAATTCACTAGGAAGATGGGTGGAGACAGGATTCAAACTGTCCAGATATTGCCTCTGTCATGTGAATCAAAGCGAGGGATCACATTTGCCTCTGCCCATGGTCCCAACACTTTCTGCCAGCCAGCTACAAGTTTCCCTCTGAGGTGAAATGCGAGAGAGCCTTGCTTTGGGTTTTTGGCTGGGTCAGAGTTGTTGTATCTTACTAGCTTATAACACAGTAGAGAGGTTTGTTTAGGTTATCTTCAGAGGCAAAACATCAGTCCTCTTGCATGTAATTCCAGGAATACTATCCTACTGTGAAAATAGAAGTATTGGTTTCAGCAAGGCTGCATGGATAGAAATAATGCTATTACAAGGAGGAAATTTAGATAAAGTCTTCAGCTTTGTCAAGTTTGGCTCAAAAATTATTTTGCTCAAGTAGGAAAATATATAATTGAGGTTCATCTATTTCAAAAACTTATCAGCTATCCAGCTCAAACCTCTCTTACTTGCTTGTTTGAGGTGTAATTTATATATAATCATCTCTCCTGGAGATAGAAATGGGTAAAATTCAGAATATAGCAGTTTTGAACGGGAGATAGGAGTGTTCTTTCTTTACATTTATATCACAATTGGCAGGTTGTGGAGATGGTGCCTTGCTGTCTCTTGCTAAGCAGAATTCTGCATGTCACTTGGCACCTGAATTTCACCTCCCTACAAGCATTTTCCTTTTATTAAATTAAAAAGTTGATAAACACTGAATAGCCTTTTAGGCTTTTTAATTCAAAAATAAGGAAAACCTCTCTTTGTACTGCTTTTATGTTTTCAGATACAAGTTTGGAGTGAGTCCAAAATCCCTTTTCCACAAGCGGCTTCATATGAATCAGGCTTAAGGTGCTGAGTATCAGAGGTACCTTTGAAAATGTTACCCTACTTTTCCATCAGAAACTGTAGCATAAATAAATTTCCTAAAAACATCTCTCTTGTTTGGGTATATGGACATGCATTAAGCTTCAAATCCATGCATTTTAAGATGAAAAGCTTTAAAAAATGTTTCTTGATATATCGTGTAATGGGAAAGGGGAAAAGAACAGAGCAGTGTGGGAGGCTCTCCCGATTCTTAACCTCGGGAGGATTTTTATTGGCCACCAGTTGGAAGCCCTAAAATGAAAAAACAAGCAAGAATGAGGTGGTGAAAGCCACAGCTACTTTTAAAGTCAGTGAACAACACTAATTTTGAATCTTTAGTATCTAATCAATTAGCAGTGCATAAGGAACAGCTGGTGCTCCCAGTAAAGTGGGGGGGAAGGGGTGATTTTTGGAATAAGACTGTCTATTTACAGGCAAAAATATTATCTCTCTATCTGAGAAGATGAAAGTCAATAATAGAAATACTAATAATCATGAACATATATTCCATTCTGTTAATTTGATTTTTAATTTTAAAGCAGAATACGACTTCCTTGCCAGGGGGTAGTGATATTCTCCCTGCAGTTATTGTAACACTGTTTCTAGCAAGCAAATAAACATAACGGTTCTTCTGGTAAAAACCAAAGAGGATTTTAAAGCAGGGCTCATCTTCTTCCTTAAACTGATTACCCAGCTACTATCTCATCTCCTTTAGAAAGCAGAAAGGAACAGGGTGGAAAGGGTGGAGGCTGTAATCAGGGACAACCGTGATTCGGGAAACAGCAGAATGTTTATTTTTAAAGGCGCCTGTGTGACACACAAACCTGCATTGAGATCATGCCTCTCCTTAGGAGTACTCCTCTCACCATCCTTAGTGCCTGTATCTTATCAGTCCCCTTAATCATTTGTCTCCCTCAGGTAATCCAGGGTGCCTAATTATTTGCATATACATTTAGGTCAGGCAATGGCTTTCTCATGAAGAACCAGCAAAAAAAAACATTGGTGCGTTTTTAATTCAACTCTCATTCCACTGAGCATGCAAAGTGAAATCTTACACTCCCCAGCAGAATACTAGAAAGATGTGTAGTTAAATGCTTAATCTTATTAGCAATGTGCTATAGGGAAGTCTGAACCTTCCTTTAAGCCCTGACAACTGTTTTGTGGAGCTCAGGATTTTTCATAGTAAAATTAACCACGTTTCTACTCCCAGCACACTGTCCTGCTGTGGGCTGATGGGAGGGATCCCTGGGGCCACAGCAGCAACCAGAGCTTCCCCCAGCCCCATGTGGGGCACCCACAGCATCCCCCAGCCCCATGTGGGGCACCCACAGCATCCCCCAGCCCCATGTGGGGCACCCACAGCATCCCCCAGCCCCATGTGGGGCACCCACAGCATCCCCCAGCCCCATGTGGGGCACCCACAGCATCCCCCAGCCCCATGTGGGGCACCCACAGCATCCCCCAGCCCCACAGGGGGCACTCACAGCATCCCCCAGCCCCATGTGGGGCACCCACAGCATCCCCCAGCCCCATGTGGGGCACCCACAGCATCTCTCAGCCCCACAGGGGGCACCCACAGCATCCCCCAGCCCCACAGGGGGCACCCACAGCATCCCCCAGCCCCATGTGGGGCACCCACAGCATCCCCCAGCCACGTATGAGGTGTGTGGCAGGGCAGAAGAAGGCTGAGCCCATGACAAAAGGAGGCTCCTTCTCTGACAAAACCTCTGCACCCCTCACTCAATTTTCTTCTGTACCTGAGGCTGGAAGAAACGTAACTGGCTTGAGATGTTCCAATTACATCATGTAAAAGGGCAGCTTTAACTCCTGCGCAGGGAGCTTTAGAATCATCACTGTATCGCTAAGAGAAGGCAGCAGAGCAGAAATTTCCACTGCATACCTGAGAAGGAAACAGGGCTTTTTTTTTTCTTGCCCTAACCAGCAGCCTGTTGGTACCAGACAGCAAAGTGTTAACACTGACAGCTTTGGCTGTCCTCAGTCATTTATTGCTTTCAAAGGAGATAGGATGTGCATTTTTAGAAATACAGGCACAGGCTTGCCAGATGTGTGGAAAAAGGAAGTAAAAAGCAATGCTTCAAAAGCAAGCAGTCATCCCAAAATAATACTCACTCAGAGTCGCTGTGAGTGTCAGAGCAAAAGAAAAGCCATTGCGCCAGAGCAAACCAGGCAGATCACAAAAATCCTACTCACCATGTTTTCACTGAGCAGAAATCCTCTGTCTCCTAGCCTTGCTCCTGAAGCTGATCGTTATCCAGAGGCTCCTGTGATGCTTTTCAGATTCTGAGGGGCTGGACCGCTGCTGCTCTCCAGCGTTACTCTCCACCCCCTGTCTCTTCCTCCTCCTTCTTCCTTCATCCCCACCCCCTCGTTCCTCCAGCTCGTAGTTTTTTCGTACCTTACATAGATTCTAAGCTTCCACATGGAGCTTGATATAGGAAAGATGCTTATTTCAGCCGTCTGCGTGATGCCATGGAAATGCCTCCTTTGCTTTAAGAATAAAAGCGAGGAGGTAATCTCGGGAGTTTCTGAGCCAGCATTTTGGTTCCTCTCTATATGACTGCTTGTTAAATAGGGAGGAACACATCCAAATTAATTAAATCTCTACGTGTTTTTTGTTTCAGGCCAGGATTCAGGAAAAGTGATCTGAATTTGTTTTGCTTAGCGTGATGTTTCACCAGCAGTGTATGCAGGCTATTGGACTTTGCCACCCTTTGTAGAGCTTGAGTAAAAGCTGAAGTTAGAAAGGATGTTGTGTGAAAGCAAAGTGGTGTGAGGGGAAAGAGTGCCTATTTCAGCTGCTGGAGTGCCTGGTGTTAGCCTCATAATGCCTCCATCAAACATCATTTACCAAATTCTCCTTTCAGTCTCACTTCTGCTTCAGTGTGCAGCAAAGGCAACATCTGACGTTACAACACCATTCTTTGTTATATAGATGAGTTTATTACCATCACAAACACCAGGGCTCTAATTTCACAAAAGTGTAAAGCTGACATCTCCCCCAGCCCTCTCCCCTTGAAGGGCTCCCAGACTGATCATATCTTGATTATCCCACTGATTCCTAAGTCCTTTACATCAGCCTCTCAAGGCCTCCTGCTTGTTGAAACACCTCTGCTGGGGGCATGATAGGAGCCTCTCAAAAGCCAGAGTGTATGCCATGAAGCAGTGGCTTAATCCACTTCAGCAGCTCTCCTGTGAGCTTAGAGCTGCACTCAGGATAACGCAGACTGGTGTATCTGCAGGGACACTGCCCTCCTGATGTAGGGGCTACTTCACAGCTGCTCTAAGGCAGCAAACTGGCAGCTCCTGGATGGCTGAGACAGACAAGTCCAATCCATGGAGGCACTTAGAGCATCTCCAGCTCTGCATGAACTGAAAATGAGCATTCCCTCGCAACTGGAGCAGGTGCATCAGTCAGAGAGCTAATCTCTTCTGTTCCCACGTCAGAGCAGAAAGGGAACAAAGGCCTTAACCTGCTACCTGTTCTCATTTTCCTTTTCATTGTGTGCTTTTACTGAATCTTGGAGATGGGAGGAAAGGAGCTTGAACTTTTGTGCTGTCTAAGCTTCTAAAGCCGGAAAATCAGCCTGTTAACTTTAAAGCCTGCAGAACAGAGTGCTCCTGCTCTGAGTGTCAGGCAGTAAGCCATTCAGGTGTCCCTGATGGTAGAGACTGGAAAATTACACCTTGAGGGAAAAGCCTGGGTTAAATCCAACCTGCAACATGTAGAAAGCCTTTGTGTGACTTTACCAAGAGACTGGTGGGAGGAAAGAACAGGCTGTGCATGAATCCTAGTAATTCTGGCAAGTAGATGAAGAACACTCATGAGAAGAAATACATTAATTAGAAATAGTTTTGATGGGTTTTATTCTGAATATTGAGGTATTCATTTTGACACAGAAGGAAGCCTTTCTTCATGAGGAATATACAAATCCACCAAATTTTCAGGTAGTGCCTCATTGCTCAGTAGTGATGTCACTTTTGCAAGCCTCCCCTTTGTTTTGGAAAGTGGAGGCCTGTAAAATGCTGAAGTCCTTCTTTGCTCCAAGTAACACCAAGGCTTTTTAGAAGTGCTGATAGATATGGGAATCAACCAGAGGTCACAGCTGTCACCTGTGCCCCGGTAGCCAAGAAGGCCAATGGCATCCTGGCTTTTATCAGCAGCAGTGTGGCCAGCAGGACCAGGCAGTGACCATCGCCCTGCGCTGGGCACTGGTGAGGCCACACCTCAAGTACTGGTTTTGGGCCTCTCACTTCAAGAAAAACGGTGAGAGGCTGGAGTGTGTCCAGAGAAGGGAATGGAGCTGGGGAAGGGGCTGGAGCACAAGTCTGATGAGGAGCAGCTGAGGGAGCTGGGGGTGTTTAAGCTAGAGAAAAGGGGGCTCAGGGGGATCTTCTCACTCTCTACAACTCCCTGAGAGGACGCTGCAGCCAGGTGGGGGCCCTGCTCCCAGGTAAAAAGGGATGGGACAGGACAGGAGGAAATGGCCTCACATTGTGCAGGGAAGGGTTCAGATTAGGTATTAGGAAAAATTTCTCCACCAAAAGGGTTATCAAGTATTGGAGCAGGCTGCCCAGGGCAGTGGTGGAGTCCCCATCCCCGTGTTCAAAAAGCATGCAGAGGTGGCACCTGGGGCACAGCTTAGCCATGAGAATCGTGGTGGGGCTGGGTTATCGCTTGGTCTGGATGATGTTACAAGTCTTTTCCAGCCCTAATGATCCTGTGATTCTGGGGCTGATTCCAGGTTGGTCTTGGTATTGCCTGAGCAAAACTAGGATCATTGATTTTTTTTGTTTGTTTGTTTATTTGAAAGTTATTCATACATACAATTCTGGACTCTGAAGTATAGGCATTAAACATAAAGGAATCAGAAAAGATATACCCAAATATGCCTTGTGAAGAAGGATGTAGGTAACAGAGAGCACTTAAAGTTACATTTAAAACCTACTTTGAGCTCAAATTGAGCTCAATAAAACAAAGATTTGGAGAAAATAATCTGGACAGAGAGGAACTCTTACCTCCGACATCATTTCAGGTAGTTTCTATACATGTAGTCTCCAGAACAGTCTGTTGCTGCTCCTCAAGAACTGGAAAAGCTCTCTGTAATGTCCCCATTTCTAACAAATGGCAACTGTTTTCCCATTGCTGGAGAAGTTAGAGGGGATCATTCTAGACCCGGATGAGACACCCAAAACTGTTCTTGGAGATTCATGTAAAACATCTTCCTTGATGAGAGAACTCCAGGTTTTAGGATGTTTCCTTAGCACAGAAATTTCCAGCTTTAGAACCTTTTATTTCCCTTCCTCATGGGAAGCACTTAAAATCCATCAGCCACCCATGGCCAAGCTGCCCACAGCTCTCTGTGGCCATAACCTGCACGGACCTAAATCACGGTGCCACTGCATGCACTGGTAAATGCACAGGATGTTAAACAGCAGCTGTTCCATGGTAGCCCTTATGCATTACAGCAGAGCTTTTTTACGTCCTAAATCGTCTTCAACTTTCCGTTCCCTCAACTATCCTTTTCTGCTATCACTTCATTTCAGGCTATTTCACCATGGCTGTTCATCAGCTTGGCTCAAAATGTTGGCCATTGGAGAACCTAATTGTCCTCTCTGATTAATTCTGATTAATTCAGTCTGTCCAGAGCTGTCTGGGGCATCAGTGGGCATAGAAGGGAAGGGAAATGAGGGGCACATGGAACAGCTGCTATCTGTTTAGCAGATGCACACAGCCCTTGGCCTGGTGAGGAAGAAGAGGGCTCTTGAGGGAAGAGGGGCTAAGGAATGCACAATCCCTGGTAAGGGAAAGGTAGGGTGGCAGGGATCCTTGGGGAAAGGAGAAGGAACATCCTCTTGAGGGGCAGTATGGAAACACAGGGAGGGAGTTTTTAGATGAAGCAAACCCAGACTCCCAGGGCATTGGAAGCCTGAGTGTCCTCATGGTGGGTAGGAAATGTTTGCATCCAGTGATTAAAGACAACTATTAGCATAAGCAACTCCCAAAAAGAAATCTATATGATTTTTTAATTTTCTGCCATGGAAGAATGTAGCAGATTCTTTGACTCTGAAACTAAAGTGTTTGCTGAACTAGCTCTATTTGTTTCCAAGGAATTGCTTACAGTATGAATTTGATCCAGGCTATTTCCTGCCAGTGAACTAATGAAGAGTCTAACATCCCCAATCCAGTTTCTGCTAACACCAGGTTAAACTTAATTATTCATGGATTCTTCTCAGTATTTCTTGGGTTTGCATGTTGAAGAGAATTGGTAATGCGATATGGAGCTTTTCCTGTCCAGATTGCTAGCGGGAGGCTGCCCTAGGTTGAAGGGAGCAATCCTTGCTACTTATCTGTTTCCCAGGGCTTTCATTAAGTTAATTGCCACTCTCTTCTCAGTTGCTTGGTGAGCTAGTGTACGCTGCAAATTTTAGAATCGTGAATTGCTGTTAATAACATCACTACTTAGCAAAGGAAATGAAAGGCTTTTTTAGCCACAGATTTCTGCAAGGGTACTCAGCCTCAACATCTCCTGCTTGTGTTCCCTGTGAGGCACTGACGTTGCGGTATTTGCAGCTGAGGGGATGATAGGTGCAGCAGGTAGGGTCACAAGAGCAAATTATGGTACTAAAAAGCTTGGCTGTGCTGCCTCCCAGCACCAATAATGATGTCATCAGGGCAGGAAGAAGTGCCCAGTGCCTCCAGAATGAGGCTGATCACAGTCTCATTATTGCTGTCCTGGGGACTGTGGGTGACTTCAGACTGCTTGCTGCCCAAAGAATTTAAAGGGCTTTTGAGGAAAAAAAGAGAGCGCTGAAGACATTTCTCCAGCTGCTTGTGTTGGAATCATGGCTGCCCTTAAACTTTCTGCTTTAAACAAAAAGCTCTTGAGTAATAAATATTTGTCTATAAAATCAATGTGGACAAATTATCTGCATTATATGCTATGAAGAACTATGTCAAAAGAATTGTTTCACCAAATTATGAAAAAATCCAAGACTCTAGAGACCAGAGACAACACCTGGGAGGGACAAGAAACCTCAGGGACCTGACTACAGAAATGTTAAAATGTAATGCATGTTTTCAGAAGCTTTTTCCTTCCAGATATTCCTGTGTGTCATAGACATCTGTCCAGATGAGGCACAAATACCTCCAGTTTATTGAACTGCTTTAACAGGCACTGCTGTCTGAAAGGCAAAATAAGTACTCAGCTTAAAGCAGAATGTACTGTTCCACAACCATCCCAGTGTAACTTATAAGCAAAATTTTCTCAGCTCTGCTTAGGAGGATGGTGTTGTGATGCCTTGAGGGAAGGTTTTAAGAAATATTTTATTACTGTTTTGTGTGACTTGATTTCCCTACTTAATTTTATATTGCTCTCTGCCTGAATACTTCAAATGCTCTGAAGACTTTGTTAAAGACTCCGTCAGGAAGCTGAAAAAAGAGATAGAGGTGTAAGTAGCCATAGATACATGGCTTCAAATAATAGATACAGTCCATCAGTGAGGCAGCAGCTCTTCCAGTGCCTCTCATGGGACAGCCTTTCAAATAACAAAGTCAGGATCAAAGGAGGCCTAAAAGCAAAACAGCTTAAATAAGAGAAGTGAGTAGTCAGATAAAGTTAGTGAATGCAATAACACAGCAGGCTCAGGTCTAAATGCAGGGACAGCGGCACACTGAGCTGTGAGTAGGACAGGCTGCTGCTCCCTTTCACTGCTCCCTTTCACTGCTTGTATGCTTTTATTTCATATCCCAGTGAAATAAATAATCATGTATTGCACAGAAGCTGGCTTGCTCACCCTGCAGAAGCTATGCCTGTCACAGGGTCTTGGAAAGGAGTTTTCATGGCTGGTATGGTGTCCAGGAACCAAATCACAAATCCTGTTCTGAGGGAAGAAACGTCTTGGCTGAGTGTAGTTTGTCGGTCCTCGAGGAAAGGAAGCACTTCAGCCAGTTTGTGAACTGTGAGAAGTAGCCCTATGCTGTGTGTAAAATCCCTCTGCTTTGCCAGAGAGTATTTAAATGCAGGCAAACAAAAGAATATTTGGAAGATGGATGAGAGATGAAGCTTTTGAAATTTCCAGCAGTGCAGTTGGTAACGATGTGGTTAGCAATGCTTTGCTTGATTTACTCAGTGGAACATACATTTTGAAATAAATCTGTGTGTTTGATTTACATTGTTCGTAGCAGTGTCACAGCCAGATTTCATTTCGAAGTAGCAAGTTGTAAATCTTAGAAGAGAATAAAACACACAGCTTTAAATGCAGTTTGCTAGATAGATTATTTTGGCAGTGTTGGTTGCTCTTGTTCTCCTGCCTTCCACATCCTGGGTGGTAGTGGCCAACTCCAGAAGCTTCCTGCCTGCTGCTGCCCAAGCTGCCATCACAGCTGGAAAGTGAAACTTCTGACTGTGTTCCTCGAAATCATCAAATGTTGTTTCTGGTAGAGTATGGCAATACAAGCAAGGCTCTTACACTAGTGAAATATGACCATTAATATATTCTTGCAGTAACAGTAAACAAAGCAGTAAAACTGAAAGGACTCAGCATAAGACAAAATGCTCCATTAATAGATCATGAGTATTGACAATGCCAAGGTCATCATTTGTTTCGCAGTTACCCTAATTGCCAACAGGATTTAAAATATGGTATTTTATGTGTCTTGTAGCTGGCAGGCTATTTAGAGAGGGATGATTTGCTGAGTACTACTCTGGGTTTATCCCTTCACGGTTTTGGCTGCTGCCATCACTCTGGAACAAAACAATCTCTCAAAATGGTTTGATTTTTCACAGAGGGGTTATTAATGTTTCTGAGCCAGCTGATAGGCCCAGGCAGGACTCAAGCATATTAACTCATTGGATGTTTCTCTAACAATTATGCAGAAGCCATTTTTGAGGCAGTGCAGGGCTGGGAGATGGGAACAGTTGTTGGGAGGACAGCCAGCCAGGAGCTGAGCCCAGTGGGGCCATGCAAGTGGGGCTGGGTGAGTGTGGGGTTCTGTTGCTGTGTGTTGAGGAGAGTGGTAAGCCTGTGAAACAGGACACTTTCATTCGAAGAAATAGATTCCAAAATTATTCTTGAGCTTTAATACAGAGGTTATAGAATCACAGAATGGTTTGGGTGGGAAAGTATCTTAAAGATCATCTCATTCCAACCTCTCTGCCATGGTCAGGACGTCTTTCACTAGACCAGATTGCTCAAAGCCCCATCCAACCTGGTCTTGGAGAGGGCAATTTCTTGCCCTAAAATGCACTACCAGAACCTGCACCTTTGAAAAAGAGTGGTTTATTCTTAATACCTCTGTTTCTATGCACCTGGTTTGAAACACTTTACAGGGAGTCTAACTTTTCTTGAAAATCAGACACTTTAAGGTGCTTCAAAGCCCTTGATATGTTGGGATTTTGCTGGGGAAAAAAAAAAAAAAAAGGTATCAGGTGACTGATGTGTTTGCAGAGTTTGAGAGGGAGGTGAAGTGGGGAGTGCTTATGGCTGCACAGTTATAGCTGTGAAGTCATTTGGAGCTTGGCAGTGTCTCAAAGAGCCTGGTTCCTTCAGAGCTGACAGAGTGGTATCCCAAAGTGGACAGAAGCCAGCCACAAAATGAGTTAACCTCTTCCTCAGCTCATTAGATGAGTTGTCCAGGCAAGAATGAAGTCTGGGTTCACACGTAGATACCTGTGGTGTCACAGAAACGGTATGAGAATGACAGACCCTGATTTCCTCATTTGCTGCTTCAGTATGAAGTTCTGTGCAAGAAATGTTGCTGCATCCCTCCCTTGATGGGGAGGGGGTTTATGGTGGACACCTGCAAAACAGTCAGAGGAGTGCCAGATGTGGCTGGAGGAGGCAGCTTTCCCTGCCTTTGGCTCTTTTACAGATGTTTTCACTAATGCTAGCATGGATGAAACCCAGGTTAGTCTGCTCCAGACTGGGAAGCATTGCCCCAGTAATTAGAAATTACCAAAAATAACAAGGTGCTGCAATACCCAAGTAGTGGAAGAGGCCAGGTAATATGCAGAGAAGCATGAGTCAGGGAGGAGGCCAGCTCTGAACTGCTGTGATCTTCCCACAAGTGCTGCAGGCTGTGGCAGTGAGGGGAGGAGTGGGAGGGCAGGCACCACCTCCTTTCCCAGCAGGTGAGTCTGTGTGTCCGTGCTCCCAAGACACTCTGATCAGGGCTTCTAGATTCTCTGACCATAATATTATTTTCCCCATCCCATAAAGGTTTTTTCAACAACAGGTATTTAAAGCTGTGAATTTTTTGCCTCATGTGTGCTGCTGTTTCCAAGTGAATTGTCTGATGTAGTTCTGATTATTGAGGTGCTGGCCTGTCACATCCCTTCAGTGTCCAAGCTGAAGTAAAGAAGTAAATAGTCAATGTCAGCTTTCATGGAATGAAGTCATTGGTTGCACAGCATTAAAGAGTTTTTAACAGGAACATTTATCTTAATAATGTAGCTTCTTTTTAGCTCAATTTCCAGATCAGAAAGATTTATGAAATCTTGTTCTTTGTACCCACCTACTTGCCCCTCCCTTTGAATAACTTCTACACCTATTAGCCAGGTTAACCCAACTTGACATAGTGAGAGAGGCCTCAGAAAATACTGCCTTTATTTAAAGGTTTCATGAAACTGGGTAGAGATAGGCTGTAATGGACTCCACGGTGGGAAAAGGGCTGGAAAATAAACTCCAATTTAATTGGAAATCAGAAAAGCTGCATTGCTGGCAGGTAAACATCTTAGCAGAAGCAGGTGATTAACAAGATCCCAGAAAAGAAGGCTTTGTTACAGTGCTTGAACGACTGCTTCATATGTAAATCAGAGGGGGGGGAAACTGTTTGTTAAGCAGCAATCCTTTTATAACCTTTAATGTAGTAGTAAATAATACATGAGAAAATGGTAAAAACTTAAATATGAGCGATTTTCCCATGCTTTTGGAAAACCTAGCTGTTTTCCAGATTCACAGTGGGATTTTTAAGTAACTCTGTAAGTGCTGTAGACCCCCACTTCTCCCCCTCCTCACTGCACAGACAGAGGAATTAATCTGAAGGGACACCAGTATTCCCTGGGTTATCACAATCATTTGACCAGAGAATCTGACTCAGAACATTGGATATTTCTGTGAAAAATTACTGAGTCCCAGCCAGCACCCCTGTCTGACTAATTCAATCCAGCACCAGAGATGGAGTGTTACACATAAACTGATGCTTTCTGCTCCATCATGCTGTGCTGCCTGATATTGTAACTGAGCCTTTTTGCTTTTGTATCAATGAGAACAAAAACTGAAACTGAGGGGTTGGGGTGTCTTCTTGTTGTCGTTTCCCTTTTTTGAGCAAACCTTCCCAAAGTCATTAGTCAAAAGGAATGAATTTTAGGAAATGCACACTTTTGTAGCGCGTGAACCTGCAGCAAGACAGGCTCGATTCCCTGTTCCACAGGCTCTCCTGGGGATGCTGTACTGTCTCTGGCTCAGCAGGGGAGCATTCCATCCGGAGAGAGAAACTCGTAAAATGCATTTCTGAGACGTAAGAGCCGAAGATGTCTTTGTTCAGGCTGTTGTGAAACGCTGCCTGTGTTCGGGCTGCTGTTGCACACAGAGATTTCCCACTAGATGGCCCTGCACATCCAACATTGGGAATGTGTCTGTGAGCACGCGGAAATGATTTCTTGGCTCTGAATTTCACTGGGTGTTGACAACAAACCCTCTTTTCCACAATTCACGTAGGGCAAGCTCGAGTCATCTAAAGTCCCGAAACTGGGCAGCCTTCCTACATTAAAATACCTTGACTTTTTTACTGTCAACCTGAATATATATGTTTAAAATCCTGCATTCTCCTATGTGGAAGCTATAAAAGTGGCTGTTAAATGTGCCTTTCATCCACATATAACAAACGGAGATCTGAAACTTTAGGCTGGGAGACTCTCATGCGTGTCCAGGAACAACAGACAGAGCAGTGATATCACATCCTGCTCAGTTGGCTTCTTGCACCCTGTCTGCTTAAAATATTTCCATCTGGCAGGGCTTCCCAAGGGTGGAAAAACACAGCGCCACACTTTCAGAGGGTGTAAACTAGCATTATTAGCGTTTAAAGAACCGCAATAAACAACCTCAGTGTTGATTTTGGTCAAGGAATTTTGCAAGAGATCTCTTCTGATTATTCAGCCTATGACAGGCCCACAGGAGGTGGGTTTTGGAGGCTTCTTCCTTGGAGTGTGCCGGGGAACACTTCCTTGTGTTTGTTCCTCCAAGTCCCTGCTGTTTGTCCAGATTACACCTTCCTTGCATTTTGCTGATGCTGCCTAGTGTTAAATTGCTGGATGCTTGACACCAGTCTCGTGTTCCTGCCATGAGCTCTGAGCAGCCTTTTCAGCGCTCCTTATTCCCAGAGGACATCTCGCAGCCCACGAGGGGCACACAGGCACTACAAATTGGGTATGTGAGCCTGAGGGGGGGCGTGCAGCGCAGAATGTCTAATTCTGCTGCTGTGCAGGTGCTAACAAAGGGAGTTTCTCTAAGGAGCCGACCAGGAGTTCATGTGAAACAGGTCCCTGGTGCTGACTTGGTGCTTTGTGCACAAATGGCAACACGCAGCACCTGCAGCAACCACACAGCAATTTAATTTAAGAGACGAAAACAGGTCTGAGGAAGAGACAGAGGCTGAGGTGTTGCAGGTTTGGAAGGACATGAAAGCAAAAGCCTTCCTTCTCATTTGTGAGGTGACCCATGGACTTCAGGTCTTAAATGGCTGCAAAACATGAAATAGGTTCAGGACAATTTGAAGTAATGAGTTGCTTGGCAGGAAAAGGGCAAACAGCGGTGTGGGGTACCACCAACTGCAGCTGGCAATGAGTAAATTAAAACTGCTTTTAATAAGGTTCGTGTGGTTGGCATTCAAGCAGTGCTCAGAGGGGTTAAAAGCTGAAATTAAGTGATCATGGCTATCAAAAACAAAAGAAGAAATTGTACCCTAAAGTGTGCTTTTGTGAGTAGGCAGAACTGGTGCATTCACTGGGAAGGAAATGCAGCAGGTTAACAAGAATGAGTCCAAATATTGCTGTGGGCCCTGGTGAGTGCTCTGTGTTTCACTACCTTGCCTTCAAGGGGCTGGAATTGGTTTTCCTTGCTGAAAAGGGTGGTGTTGCTAAATGGTATTATGATAACATAATGAGAAATCAGAGCAGCTAAGTCTTGACAAGGCATCCGTCTCGAGTTAATTAAAATAGAGAAGTCATACCATGATGCCAAGGGAAATAGTAAGAGCACAGATGGGGAGATTTGATTGCTTACTGAGGATTAGTGTAGTTAGTGCAGAGGTCTTAAAAGGACAAAGGGACAATCTGGACAACCTCAAGGCTGGAAACAGAAGCTGAGAATACACATGGGCATGTGAATTGCAGATAGAATAATTTTAAGCACCACTACTGGTGTGAATTTGTGAAGGGAAAGGCAAGCTTTAGGGTTAACCCAACATTTGTAATTATGGGAATTGGGTCTGTGAAGAAGAGTGCTTGTACACAGTCTTGGCTTGCCATAATTAATGTCATCATTGCTCACACTGTAGCAGTGCCAAACCCAGGCCAGGTCTGTTAAACAAAAGACAAACTCTGCCCAGGCCAGGCCAGGCTGGCCCATCCTTTTCAGTGCTTCTAGGTCGGTGTTGTTCCAAGAGCACCTCAGGACACCAAGTGAGCCTTGGAGGTGCCAGTTACAGCTCTGCTGGGGGGTGCAGTACCAGAGGCTTTGTGCTGTGGCCTGGAGGGCGAATGCAGGGGACAGGTGAGAGTGGCTTTTCTGTGCCACCCATGTGAGCCACTCGTGTCCAGTCCCCAGGACGGATCAGAGTGCAGAAATGTAACTGGATCAGCTGGAGGAGCCTTCCAGGCTCTGCCTGCTCAGAGCACACTGAATTAGCCATGATTTCTCTCTCTCCTCCTTTGTGCATCCTCTCATGGCTGGCCTGATTCCTGCACAGATTCCAAGTCCAGTGCTTTGGGGTATTGTGTTTGTTGCTGTCTTTAATGGACTGCATGGAGACACGGGAGGCCTGGGCTCATCAGTTCCTAGGACAGGTTTGCACAGAAAAGCCCTTCCCTCCACCACCCCCTTCACCCAAAAAAATTCTCAACAACCAACTAAGGATAAGTTCAAAGCAGGGATGATATTTCCATGAGAAGAGGAAAAGGATATTCTGGAGGCAGAAAAAAGGAAATTCCAGAGCAGATGAAAATGGATAAAAATTTCCAGATTAGGAGGGGTCTTCTGAATAATAAATAAGGTACAAGAGTGTAGGAACATGTTTCTTCCCAGTGTTCAGCTGATTAGATGCTGCTTAATCTCTGGATGTCTCTCCATCAGGCTAGCTATTTTCTTGTGCCTAAGAAAGGAAGCTTGTTCCTAAGGCTACTCTATTAATTGAAAACAAAATCAGTAAATTACTAAGTCGTTCAGAGCAGCTTTTGTTGGGCCACTTGCTGAAATCAGTCCCAATTATGCATACATTTTCAGAGAAGCTGGTCATTTATAGCATGCTAAAAACAGAAAGGACAGCATGAAGGGTGGGTAGGAGGAGCTGACTCTCCTTCAGTTCATTTACAAAAACAAATACCTTTTCATAATTCTGATCCCGGCAGACACCCTGTGAGGCTCCAAGGAGCTCATCCTGAGGCTGACAAAGGGGGAGTTAACCCACTGCAAGCTGCTCCCCACCAGGTTGAAAGGCTTTGCCTAGTGGGGGAGGAAAGTCCCCAAGCCGGTGTTTATTGATGGTTAATAATGGGACAGACTTCTCCCTGTTTTGGGAATAGAGTGAGCCTGGAATCTTGCCAGTAAATAGCTTGGGGTGTGGCCTCAAGGGCCCCTGCCTTCCTCTGCTCTGTCCTTCTGTGCCCTTCTCTGCCTTCAGGGCTCGGGTCACCGCTCCTGTGACGCTTTTAGCAGTCTCAAGGTGAGACACTGGCTCTGAAACCGAGTGTAGACCATGTGGCAGGCAGCTCCCGTGTCAGCCCAAGCACACAGCAGGGGTTCAACAACTCCTGACTTGTGTGAAAAGCCTGTGCTCCTCTCTGATGAAGACAAGCTGAAAGGATTGGGGTTGTTCAGCCGGGAGAAGAGAAGACTCTGGGAAGACCCTATAAAACCTTCCAGCATCCAAAGAGCTCAGAGAGGGATTTTGGACAATGATGTGCAGGACAGGGCCCTGAGCCCTGTCTAGTGGAAGGTGCCCCTGCCCATGGCAAGGGGGTTAGATGGTCTTTAAGGTTCCTTCCAGCCCAAGCCATTCTTTGATTCTGTGAGACTACTGGTGCAGTGTTGGAGTCCAGGGCATTCCTTTGGCTGCCCTGGAGGGTCCGAGACCTGGACAGGGGGGTCTGGGACCCCAGCCCAGAGCTCAGAGAGACACAGGCTTTGATCTCAGTCCATGGGAAAGGCTTCCTGCACTGCGAGAGGGTTTGCAGGCCACAAGAGTGTGAAAGATAGTAGTTTAGCTTATCACAGGGTGAAAAAACAGTAAATTTAGATTTATAGCATTGAAGTGAATGGGAGCAAGATGGAGAATTTGGGGCATTGTCTCCTGTTTCTTCTTTCTTCTTCCCTCACTCCATTTCAGCAGTGATGTTGGCACAAAGTAGTTTAAGGAGATTGGGTCAAAGCAGAGATGACCTGTTTAGTATTAGTAATAGGCATTGGCAAGAAATGATAAATAAAGAATATGTAGCAATTAGTATAAAAGATAACGACAGCCCAGTTCAGGAGGAGTCGTCAGATGCCCGAGCAGCTGCAAACATCCTTTGTTGGGCACTGAGAAAATTGTAAGATAAGAAATAATAAACGAAGAATGCAACCTTGAAAAATCAGAACCTGAAGACTCCGTCTCTTTCATCCGTTTGGCACAGAGCTTTGCAGAGGGCAAAAGGACTCTAAAACCACCTGAATGTCGGGGAAAGCCCACGACAGTGCAGATTTGAGGCCATGGGAGCAGGGGTGTTTCCCTCATGCTGACTCCTCAGCTTCCCAGGCCACCAAGAGCAGAAACAGCCTCAGACATGGGATGCCTTCAACTAAAACTGGGGCTCAGTGCTGCACATCAGAAACTGCCTCACAGAGGGTCTTGACAGCAGCTGAAGAGGCTCACAAATAGGCATTGTGGGACAGAGAGCTGGGGATGAAAAGTGGCACTGTGCATCTCATTTTCACTGTCATTCCAAACTCCAATAACAGGCAGGAGAGAGAAATAAGTAGAGAAGAGGTGTCAGCTTAGAAATTGATATGGAAGAAATTGGTATGATACTTGGCAGGAAATGAAGAGACACAAGTGGCAGGGGTTGAGGTGGTGTCCTGGGGGATGGCACACATAATTCCACAGCTGCTGGTCTGGAGCTGGCACTGATGTCACTGTGCTGGTTTGAACACAGCTCAGGCAAGATCCAAAATCATGAGAATATTGTGTGTTTCCCAGGGAAACCAGGTGTTTGAAAGGGGGAGGAGTCCTGGGGCAGCTGGTATTGGGGTGACTGCCAGAACCTCTGATGATGGTAATGGGAACTGCACAGGAGTGTGTGCCCCTGAACAGCCCCAGAGCATCACTGCAGGACTTCAGTGAGAGACTGGGGCAGTTCTGGTCTGGTTCAACTAACAGCTTGCTAAAATGGCCTATTAAAAATGGCTGCTGATTCATTTTTCTTCCTATATATGTTGCCTTGAAGATTTTGTGATCTATAGCAGTTTTGTGCATCTTCATATTTCCCTTAGTTGCTATCTATTGTGCTGGCTGGCATTGAAATGTTTTCTTTGGAGCAAGAAGCTGCTGCTTTATGGGAGGTAAAAAACAGCTCGATTAAAAGGACCTGAGAATCCCTGAGAAAATGCTGAGAACGGATTAGAAAAGTAGCCTGGTTTCACTCCAGTAGCTGTAAATGTAACGAACTCCTACAAGACAAATATTTGCCTGTGAACAGCTGATCTGTCTCTGAGATACCTGGAGGCAGTTTGGAGCTGCTTTTGGCTCTAGGTGCTGCTTAGGATAATAGTAAAGGAAAAGAGAGGATGTCTCTTCTCTGATGCTTCTCATGAACATCTTTTAATGAGCAGGAATTTGGACTGGAGAAGAAAGAAACAAATAATTAAACTAGAAATTAAATTAACTGTGTTTTTTAGTGAAGATCTCAGCTTGTTGTTCTGTCCATGGCTCAAACTCTCCCTGTTGTGAGCTGTAACTGACAGTTTGGTGAGAAGTTCTGGCCATACCAGGGGGTGATGTGCCCTCCTCTTTGCACCTGTGGAGGTCACCAGGCGAGTAAGACTGATGTGGGCTGACATAACAGTAGTAAAGTGACATCTTGGTCTCCCCCTGCCCACCCCCACCCCCCTTAAAAAGAAAAAAATTCTCTTCTCTTTAAGACTTTGGAACATTTTCATTTGTACTCCCACCCTAACAGTGTTTTCCTTTCCTGAAGTCTGAACCTCCTGTGTGAGAGGACAGGGCATTGCTCTGGAAATGAGTGGGAGCAGTACAAAGCCATTGTTAGAAGAACAAGGCAGAGTCAGGCCTCATGTGGAGAAAATCTAATTTTTAAGCACCTGCGCTGGATAAGTAACAAAAGAGCTGCTGGGAAGGGACAAGAGAGCTTGTGAATGGCACTGTGTGTGCGGCCCACGGCATGTTCCCTGCTTGGCTAATAAGGGACTGTGACTCGTATTCAGCACATGCTGGCAGTTAATCCCTCTGCCATATGGCGGCCGTGCCTGGCACCTGCTTCCATCAGTGTGAGATAAGGTCGGCATCTCCCTGTGGGCAGAGTTATTGCAGAGAATCAATGTTGCTTCAGTGTCTTTGCTGCCCAGGAACCACTGCCGTTCCCAGGTAGGGTGCTGGGAGCTGGGAAGGAGCATCTTGACTTTGGCAGCGAGGTTCCTTCCTCCCCAGGATGGTGCTGTGCCTTGTGCTACTCTGTGCCACGGACATTCATTCACAGCCTGTCATCAAAAAGCATGAATAGCGAGACATAGCATGTATTTTCTTTCACGCGGTGTTTTTCCACCCTCTTCTGTTTCAACTCCACTTTTGGAGTGTTTCCTTCCATCTTGATTCCTGTGCTGCCTTTGTCCCCAGGCTGTACGGCCAGGTGAGCACTTCCCAGCTGGCAGGGAGGAGCTGTGACGGTGCAGCTGTGCCTGGGGTCCTCCCTGCAGCCTGGATATACCAACATATAATTCCAGCTCTGGTTTGTATTTCGTTCTAACTTGTACCTAACACTCTGCAGCCATCTGTATCCCTTCTCAACAAGCCATCCTTCAAGTCATGCTGCACCTCTCCTGTGCTGCCTGGCTTTTTACATGATGCAAAACAGTATGACAGGGATGGAGCCATTTAACTTCTGCTCTTGCCTGCCCTGCAGCAGCCCTTCCTAGGCGATGCTGGAGATCATTGCAGGTGAGCCAGGACAGGAACACAAAACTTCTGGTGCCAGCCATCCCCAGAAGGACAGACAGCCTGAGATGGATGGGCGCTCCAAGGAGTTTGGTGGATGTATCTCCCCCATTTGAGAAGCTTTTTCTCAGGAGAAGGAGCTTTCTCCTCTCTTAAAGGAGGAGTCAAGGAGTCACGAATTCAGATGTGTATTCCTAGTTCTGCTCATCACTCTGTGTGGTATTGAATCTTGGGTTAATCTCTTCTGATAGCTGCTAAATACTCAGATTAGAATGATGGTGTTGTTCTTTATCTAAAGGACTTAGATTTTGGCAGGTAACTCCTGTTAGCACCAGTGTAGTTGTACAGTGTTCAAAATTTAAGCAAGATTTCTCCTTATAAATTAAACTGCTTTAGGAAAGAAGCTAATATTTTACAAATAGGCCTTATTTAGTAGGCTATTTGTCCTGTTTCCCAGATGCACTCTTATGAAAAGTAGCCAGCAGGAGAGATCATTAAATCAAAGGAACAGTCTAGGGTGGCTTCTCTTGGAGTCCTGCGAGTCTGTCCATAAATGACCATGAAAAGTAGCAGTTGTTTGCTATAAATCTCTGGTCACATCTGCAGCTTGTCACAGGAAAACATGTTTGTGTGTGCTTTTACCACAAAAGAGGAAAACCTGTCTTTCTTTGCCTTGCCAGACTCAGGGAATGAAAATGGGTGAGTTCTGCTGGCTGCAGCTCACAGCAGTCAGGGCCATGCAGTGACCTGCAGGAAAGCAGGAGGTGTCTGGGACTTACACTGTTACTTCTCTAAACTTTTGTCAAAATATTTGTCAAATATTTAGGAATTCAGGTCTTCTGACATCCAGCTTATTTCTCAGTATTTCACCTGTAAGGTCGAATTGGTACAAAATTTATTTTGACTTGTGATCACCGTGGCTTGATAGTATTTGGAATTAGAAAAAATGATGTAGGGATTTAATGCTGAGTCCTCTCAGTCTCTCTCACTGTCCTCTTTTGCTTGGGAGCCTCATTAAAATGTCTTCAAACCAGCACTTTCTAATCCCTGTTTTCTTTTGTTCGAGGTTTCCTTTGACCTTTCAAAGCATTGCAATCTGAGTTTAGTTTTCACACCCATTTCTTTACTTCCTTAACTTCAGCAGTTGCTGTGCCTGATTTGTGAACTTTGTACAGTTACAAGAGCAGTGTGTATGTCTCTTATCTACAGCAAATAGCAAGCAAGGCACTGAACAATCCTTCAGGAGCCACGTGGGGACAGATAGCTGAGGCACGGACAAGTTATACCTCTCCCTGTGGCTTGCAGAAAAGTCTAGAGGGAATCTTAAAGGTTAAACAAAAAGTTGTCTTCTGACTTTCTGTTTAAAGGAGAAGGAAAAGGGAAGGCTCAACCAGAAAAACACCACAGTTAAACTGCTCTGATTGCTTCCTTCACTGACAGCAGCAGCTCATTTGCCCAGAGTGAGAATATGGATACAGGCAGGAAACCTGGTTCTTCCTGCCCTTCTGGGAGGAGTTGGCCTGCTCATGGGCACTTGGCTGTTCGTGATCAGGAAAGCTTCACCAGCAAGGGAGGTGCCTTCTGGCCCTACATAAGCCTAGGAGGGGCAGGGGGCATTCGTGGGAGAAAGTGAAGAGGTTAACAGCACATGAAGGCTCCTAAGGCCAAGGCTCTGTCACTAAACACAGCTGGAAATAGACCCATGAAACAACATTCCAGTAAAAATACTGATTTGTTGGACCCTGCTGTCTCATCCAAAACACTTCTGCTTGGGGAGATGTGAGGCAGCCCTCCTACCCTGCTCTCCCCGGGCTCCTGGCCAGGAGCAGCAGTCTCTGGGGCAGACCCACAGCACAGGATGCACTTTTTAGGCTGGGACATGGTGAGAGTTGCTGGAATAGGCAGCCACATCAAAGACTCTGTGATCACACTGAGACTGACATGATGGCACCCAGGGGGCCTCAAAGATGAATGTGAGCATTCCTCTGGGTATCCCCCTCTAACACAGCCTCTTGGGGTGAAGGGCTGGGGAAATCCTAGCATTATTCTGTTTGCTGCCCTTTCTTGTGTGGTGCTCCCTGTCACAGCAGCAGTGTGCCTGCTGGCTTGTGGAATCGGTCAGGTAAACTCTGTGAAGTAGGAAGTTTCTCTCTGTGTGTATGCAGTTAAGTGTGTGCCAAATGCTCTAAGACAGCAACATTTCTAACGTTTCTGCTCAGTTTGACAACGCCTGCTTATAGTCAGTAACAGAACACAATGTAGTGCAGTCTTCACAGGAGTTACAGTGCTCAGCAGGCAACCTCAGAGCTCCCAAACCCATCAGATAATTAACTAAGCTTTCAGCAGGATGCTTATTGAAGCAGAAATGAGTAAAGTAATTAACGGTGTGTGGTTCAGCTTGAAAATCAATACAGACTGTATTGAGCCAGAATAAGAGCCAGAAGAGAGGCTGCTAATACTTTGTCTGCATCAGCAAGATACGTAAAAAGTACGTCCACCTAACGTAAATTTATTAAAGAGCATTTAAAAAAATCAATAACCGGAGCATTAAGGCTGGGTTTACAGGAAATTTCAAAAGGACCATTCAGGTTGGCACCACAAACTATTGAACACTGGGATGCAATAGCAAAAGCAGCTCAGTTCAGAATCCTCAGGAGTGGTTCTCAGAGCTGCCAATCCCTTGAAAATGCCCAGATGTGGAGAAGCCTGCTAAGGCCAAGAGAATTAAAGAAGACAACAAACAGATATCCTTCAGAACTACCTGTTCTGGGTTATATCCGTATGCCAAAACACCGACCTTTCACATTTCTAAATCTAGCACAACTCTAGTGAGCAGTTAAAAACCCCTGTGGAAATCTGAGGAGAGTGGCTTTGGCTTGACCTGCCCAAGTCAGATGGGCTTGAATCTCTCTTCCAGTTATTTGCTGTTGTCCATTTTTGTAAAACTAAAGCTCTCCTGCTTTCCTGAGGCCTTTACATGAGCACAGGCAAAACTGAACAAGCTGATGCCACCGGGCTGACTCTGCCAGCTGTAGCACAGGAGTAGCTGAGCACAGGACACGCAGGGCTGGGCACTTGTACCGCCTTGAGAGCAGTGGTACTCTTTGTACGTGGGCTGAACCACAGAGTCATGAGGATGTCAGCTGAGTGAGCCTTCAGTCACTCATCTAGAACTGGATGAACTTTAGGTCTCCTTCCTACCCAAACCATTTTGTGATTTATTTTATCAGCCAACAGTGTGCAGCTGGTGTGAAAGTGAACTACTGTTTTTTCACATTGAATCCTAAGCAGTTGGTGGGAAATACAGTTGTGATTTTATATGGAAATTAGAGAGTCTTCCCATTAATAGGACATCCTTGGAGTGCCAGGAGCTGGGAGGCAGCAAATACCTCCACTATTAACAGAGATCTGAAATTACATTTGGAGGTGATTTATGCACCGGGGTTTTCATTCCCTCCCTTCCATTTTGCAACAAAAGTATAATTCAACAAAAGTATAATTCAACAGTTTTGAGTGCTACTGCCTACTTAAGGTATTAACTGTGTCGTGACTCAATTATAGATGCAGGGCATGACACTGAACACCTAATGTATAATTGCACCAATATTGCTCACACACTTTTCAGTGGATGCAGGATTGAGTGAGCAAAAATAATCACCTTTTGTTTTGCCTACCCCAGACACCATGGCAACTGAACTGCCGTCCTTAAAATGATCATTGGTTTTTCCTTCTATCTTTTTGTTCCATATGGCACACACTGTCAACTGTCTTAACATCCAGTTCCATGGGTGCCAGCTATCAGTGTGACAGGAAATTAAATGTGCACAAGATTTGACGACTGATGCTGAGTTTCATGTGCAGTCTGCTTCGTTACTTGGCATGCCCTGAGGCAGCATGTCCATGGCACAGCAGGACTTTCTGACTTTCTGCGTGGTGAGCTGTGCCCTTGCTCCTGTGGAGAGAAGCTGCACTGCTGTGTGCTTGTAGTGCTGGGAAGAAAATGAATACAATAATGCCAGGTTAAGTGAGCCTATTAAAACAAACCAGCTTTTTTTATGATCACACCACGCCTGGAAGAACTTGAAATGTTCCTTCTCTGCAGTCCAGATCCTTCACAATTCTCTCATTGCACCCCCAGCTCTGATACTGAGATCTGGCATTAAAAGCAGCACAGTGCAGCAAGAGCGTGAGAGCCAGGAAAGCAGGAATTGGGCTCCAAATGGTCACTGGAAGTGCCAAGTCTGCCCTGGGGTATGCTGGTATGGGACAGTGTATGTCACTCATCCCAGACAATGCACAGATTGACTGGAAGGCTGCAATGGATGAGAATTCAGTGTTTGTGTATCATGCATGAAAAAAAAAAAAGGTAGGGGAAGGTTTATCATTCATGAATAACATGGATTGATTCACTGAACCAAAAATGGTTTTCATCTGCAAATAAGATCATTTCATTCACTAGAGTGACTGTGCTACAATTTTACAACAGGATTGAGAGCCTTTTTTATTGATCCCTTCAAATAAATTGTGTTGTTGCATACAAATTGGTACAAAACCACCCAATCACATTTATGACTCTTCTACATCAGTACACGTGGAATGTCAATCAGTATCATCGCTCATTTGTTTAATCAGGCTAATATTTCATCTGCCTCATTGGAGTGATGATGTGATGAGAAAAAACTCAAATTACTGAAACTGATCAACCCATTCACTTCTGTTCCAAGAGCTAGCTGAGGGATTTCGTCTTTTTTTAAGCCATACAGAGATTCATTCTCCTTTCTAAACATTAGATTTTGCAGAAAGAAAATAAAATCTCCTTTTTAGGCAAAACCATCTTTTGGCACCACAGAATTCACTTGCAAGCTTGAACTTTCTGTCCTTGAGGAGAGTTGGTAGAATTGGCTACAGAAATCACTTTGCTTCCATGGGCTTTTTGCATCCTCTGCTTCATTTGCCTTTCTAAGGACTTGGCATAGATCTTGCTTTCTCCAAGTCAGACAATCAACCCAAAATCCTAAGGAAATGGACTTCCCTGGCTGTGCTGCACAAAGGAGAGCAAATAGAACTGTGATCCACCTCAGGGAGACAGAGTTCAACAGTTCCTCAAATTTGGATGACAGAACTTTGTTCCTTTTGCTGGAGGAATGGTCTCTCACCCCATCAGGCACAAGCATGAAGATGTTTTTAATCTCTCCAGTTGTCTGCCTCATGGCAGGTGTCCTCATCATCCCTACCATCTTATTTGTGATCTTCTCTCAGTTCAAAATCCGCCAGGAAACAAGGTACATGCTGCTGGGAAACGCTCTGCTTTCTGATCTGGTCTACCTGCTGTTCTACACCCTGTCAGCTGCTCTCAATGCAGCACATCTACACCTCCCAAAGGAAGCTTGTGTCCTCCTCTTATTTTTGCTGGCAGTGGCTTACTGTGGAGGGCTGTTCACAGCTGTTGCAATAGTCTTGGACACGTGCATCGCTGTTTTGTTTCCTTTGCACTACAATGCTATTTTGCCTCCTTCACGAACTAAAAAAATCATAGTATTGCTGTGGATGTGCTCCGGAGCTTTCCCTGGGATTTTCTTTTTGCTGCTATGGACTACCCACAGCTTTGTGCCATGTGTCCTGGAAACATGCTCGGTTCCAGTAATACTAATATTAGCTCTCAATGGGACTGGTGCTGTGAAACTCTGTTTCTGGCTTTCTACCACAGTTATCATTCTCTGCCTGTCTGTAATATTTTGTTGCTATGCTATTCTGTATTTTAAAACCAAACACTCGGGAATATGGGAGAGCATCTGCTCCAGAGCCAGTGTAACATTCTTCATGCACAGCACCGTGTTATTTCTTTACTTCTTTCCACTCTTGGCCCTTTTTGTAGAATCATTCTTGTTCATTAATGTTGTCATCAGACTGCAGACAGGAATCTTGGTCTCCCTGACAGTCTGCAACGTCCTCATGATTCTTCCTAAAGTTTTGTTCCCTTTTCTGTACGGGCTTCGATACAGAGAGATCTCAGCCTCCCTCAAATCCATTGTCAGGAGGAAGCAGCTTTGCCTGGTGTCACCCGCGCCACCACCATCCCGAGGCAGCACAGAGCAGTCACAGCACAGGAGCTGTCCTCACCTTGTTATTGTGCAAGACTGATGGAAATCAGCCAGCTTCTGAAGCGGAGAAGTGATCAACCCATGGTAAGAAAACATGGGTTCACTGCTGTCTCCTTCACGCCAAAAGGCCACAGTCCTTTCATCACGACACAGCTGAGAATATAGTGAATGCTACCCTGGCTGAAGTTCCAAGCTTTGTTCTGGTGTGAAAGGCAGGACCTTCTGGAGGAGATATTGAATTAAGGTCATTTTCACCCACCTGTTGCAGATGCCTTCCTGGAAAAAAGAAAATTAAAAATAGATAATGCAAAGGAGTAACCACAGGTCTCGTGACAGCAGAGGGTCCTTAACCAAATGTACTGTGAAAACAACAACCATTTCTTTCACACAGTATATTCTTGCAAGCTTGGCAGCCAAACTCCTGTTCTTGAAAACATGCACTGAGAGGTGCCTCTGGAAACTGCTGCACTCAGTGAAATGCCATTGCTCAGCCTGTGCAGTGTGCTGGTGTATTCACTGCCTCATGGATTCCATCTGACAATCTGAAAAACGCTGATGGTTTGATAAAACCTCCGCCTGATGGGAAGCCACCTTAGATCAGTGTGTGCCGGGCAGCCCAGCCCATGGCAGTGCTGGGCATTGCAGAGGGGCCCGTGCTGCTGGGTGAGGGAGGACGGGGCAGCGGGTGGCATTCCCTCCCTGCCCGGTGCAGAGCTGCTGCGGGAGCCTGGGGCAGCCCAAACCCTGAGTCCCTGCTGGGGCCCTGCTGAGGTGACTCTGCCAAGGCTGAGCCCGGCAGCTGGGGCAGCAGGGCGGGAGCAGAGGGGTGCCAGGCTGGGCACAGGGGTACCCACACCGTGGGAGGGACTAAGTGTGGACACCACTTCTGAGTCTCTCCAGAGACAGCTCCCAGTTCTGCCTGATAAAATCTTCTCCAGAGCCTGATCTCAGTTTACAGCTACACCGCGTCAGAGCTGCTGCTGGGTACCTGCCACCAAAGCCTTGGGAAGGTCAGGAGCAGGGGCTGCAGGTTGGTGTATCGGGGCAAGAAAAATGAAATCCTGTAAGAGCCTTTTAGGTTCTCTAGATCAGCCACCTACCTACAGAAGACAAGAGAAACATATATCTGACCCTTGAAGAAACCAAAATGTCATTAGATATAAACATCAGTGTAGGAAATTTAAATTGATGTTCTGTCCCTTGGACTTGAGAAAAGAGTTCTGTATTTCTAATTTGTTACATTTTATGTAAAAATACACTGGACTTTTTGAAAAGGTCCTTGATTTCATTCTGTGCAGTATTTTCCTTGTGCAGACTCTCTCCACCTTCTGTTTGCTTAAAGCGATACACAGAAAGTGCTGAATGTGGCTTTTGGCTATTTCACACTCATCTGAAGAATTCTACTAAGTGTGAGCCAGGAGGAGATCGGTGTCTGGTTACATGAAATGTTTTTGGCAGCAAAGTGAGTTTGAGCAGCTCCTGCTGATCTCTCCTCATTCCCAAACTGCATGTTACTCTTCTCACATTGCAGTGTCCGCTCTCTCCTGTTTGCTGATGCAACTGCTTCTGGGGTTGCAGGTTAAAAATATCTCTTCAAAGAGAAAGTGGTATTTTCATTTTAACTGAGATTAAAGGCATCTCTTTTATAGGATGTTCTGAAAACAGCTGCATCAGCACAACATTTGAGGATGTAACAAATTCCAGTTCAGAGGTGGGGGGAATGAGCAGGGACATCTTAGAGGCTGTGCTGCTAAGGGACACTTCTTGTGAGAAGTACCTCTAAGGTAAAATTGTTGCAAGTGAATGAACTGTAACATTGCATATTTGCTTTAACCATGGTTCTGTGCTTCTCAGTCCTCTTCAATAAAAGGATGTAGAAGTTGCTTTTTACTGGCTGCTATTATTTTTCTCAAAGATGAATGTACCATGGATATCTGTCACAGAAACTATGTTTGTATACTTTATATTCAACCTGTAACAGGGGTCTTCCATAATACATAGGAAGGATAGGAAAATGTCTGCATACTGGATCAGGTTCTTTCCCCCCTTTGGCACATGGGAAGATCAAGAATGGAAGAGGTACTTGTGAATCCCCAGGCTTTCATATCCTGGGCCAAATTTTTATGCCAGTGCCCAATGACAAGGATGCTGATAATTTACAGGTTGGTTTGTCCATGCAAGGTCCATTCATGTTTGCACCTATTGAAAATTTTCATTGTAAGCAGTAAAGATAACTGTGTAAATAGCATAAAGGTAATTCTATACAGAGCCATAGGTGACTGCGTAACAGCAGGTTAACAGTACTTGGCCTTCCTGCTGACCTCTGATAATTATGAAGGTATCATCTGGACAGGATTCTGTTGGCAAATCTGTCACTCTTGCATACACATCTCCTGGATATATTCAGATACAAGAAGTTTAGTAACATAAGGAAGGATGCTGAAGGACAGAGCACATGAATCAGTGGTTGTGACAAGTTTATGTATGTATAAAGCCTGCCCACAGTGACATCACAAGGACCAGGCAAACAAAACACTGCTCTGTGGAGGTGGCCTTCTAAGAAAGATCATTGCGAGCTGATATTAGTTCTGTTTAAAGAGGTTTAACATTAGATAGGTACGTTTCTCTTAAGTGACTGCTTGTAAACATCTCCCCATGGAACATTGCTGTGCTTTTTGGTACAAAAGCAGCAGCTTACAGCCTGCATACAAGAAACACACCATGTGCCCGAACCGTTTGCCTTTGGGATTTCCCCAATCTGTTTGAATAGGATCAAAGGATCACCAGAACAACATCACAAGTACTAGGTTCCTATAATGTTTTTCATAAATGTTGTGAGTTTTGTCTCAAAGAATGTTAGGCTTCTGCATTTTCCAGAACCTCATGGGTGTAGTGATCACCAACCTTGTAAGGATGTCTCCACATAAGCTCTGGAAATTCAAACTGAGACTGTTTACCAGAGCCCAGTAACCGACCTCGCCCAGGTCACATAAGTGAATTTCTTGGACGTCACCGTGGCTGCCCTGCATTTTAATTTGAAGTGAAATGGAGAGCAGTTGGCTTTAACATGTGATTTGGCAGCTGGGGGCAGTAATCCTTTAATGAATTGCAATAGCATGAATCACTAAAGGTATTCTAATTTATAGCCTAAATATATTCCTGGTCAGTTTCCCCCCCTCTTTTCTTGTGCCAACACTGTCACAACGTTTACCTCTGCTCTCTTCCCTCTCCCAGCTGGATTTCAAGTGCAGTTTGCTGTCTGTAACCTGCAGACTGAAGGGAGTCAGACCTGGATTCCAGGGGCTGGGGCTGTGCCATACATCACTGCAGACATAATTACATCAGAGAGAGGTCTGTGACTCAAATGAGATCAGTTTCACTATCAGGAGATACAGAGGATCTCCATGCAGGTAAACAAACACACAGCTTTGGATTCGAGGTACAGTTCATGGCAAGCATTTGAGTAATTATTCAGTAAAACTAATTAACCTCCTGCAGTTTTAGTAATTACTACTGGAGTGTCTACTTCTGCTCCATCAGTTAGCTATGTTGTTTTCTACTGGAAGTGTAATATAGGAACAGGGCAGAAGGAAAGTGGCATTTGCCTGGGTGCACTGGGGGCACCCGAGAACCCCGGGGCTGTGGCGGTGCTGGGGAACAGCACCAGCTGCCCCAGGACAGCTCAGGCAGCTCCTGCAGGGACAGTGGGCCCTGCTCTGCTGGTCACAGCTTTGGGCATCCAGATACTCCGCGTTCCTTGGGCAGGAACGGTGGTTGTGGGCATTCCCTGCCGGGGGGGTATGCATGGCAGATGAGAAAGAGCCTGTGATAGGAAAAGGAACTCGCAAGGTTTTGAAACTTGATTTCTGTTGTCTCTTGTCTCCACCCCCACACTGCTGCTGGAAAATGAGTGCCCAGCACTGCTGGTTCTATTTATTTCACAAGCCTTGTGATTTTTTGTTGTCTGCATAAAACTACTGATTTGAATGTTTTTGTTTCTCAATATACTACAAGTCCTTCGGATTGCAACATGAATCCAGAAGGCACAAAGAGCGGAGAGGAAAATAACCACAACACTTCACACGCTGCTATTAAAATGTCAGAATTTGTGGGCAATTCATGAGTTAGGAGAGGGAAAAGAGCCAAGCTGTGGTTGAGGTTGTGCTGTCTCGTGTTTGTCAGTGAGGTCTGTTTTGGTTTATGATTGCCCAAGGTTTGCACATGTGACTAGGAAACCACCTTAGGACAGACAAGAGGCTGTTTTCTGCCTTTGAGATGTGGAGTTAAGAATTTGTATCAGGAAGTTTATTTGGACAACTTTTTTTCGAATTCAGTGGTTTATCTTTCTCAAGAAAAAGAAATATAAGCCTTTGCTGCAGACATTACAGGGAGAAAATCAGCAACCAGCTCCTGAGGGCTGCTGGTTTTTAAGATGATTCCCAGTAGGAAGAACTGGTCAGCTTCTGCAGCTGCTATAATTAATTTTTTCAACTGGCAAATACTGAAATGCTGCTCCTCAAGAGGAAAGGGAGAACCCCTGCTCATCCACCTTCTCTGTCCCTCTAGACCAGCCATGCTACCAACCAAGACAAAGGTGGTAACTGTTCTTCACAAAAACCTTTTGAAATAAAATACTCTGTCTGAAGGGTATTTCTTCATGCCTCTAAAAAGCAGAGTGGGATGGGAGAGTGTGGAAGTGTGAGAAGTGCTGACCCTGCAGAATGACAGGAACATAAAGGAGGAAGGGGAGCAACTAAAAAGTAGTTGAAAATGGAAAGCCCGTGGGAAAATTAGGGTGAGAAAATGTGGGGATTGGCGGAAATTACAGAGATGAGTTCAAGGCATGGGGCAAATTGCAGAAGAAACAGGATTCTTCTCAGTCTTTCTGAGGGAAGGATGCAGCGGAGACCTGTTGGAGGGCTGCACCCGCCCCACAGGCTGTGTCTGCCCTGCTCAGCCTGCACCAGGACTGTCTGCCGGCCCCACCACACCACTGAGGACTCTGGCATTAGTGTGCTGAAATTCAGGAACCCGTATTTTTTCCTCAGCCTAACATGACAGGAATATTTTTTTTAATACTGTATAAGGCAAAAGGAGACATTCCAGAGATGGAGGGAGGGAGGAAAGGCTGGAAGGAATCACTGCTCTCCGCTTGGAGGTTTGTTTTGCACTGTATTTTCTGTCTTGATTTAACAGTGAGTTGGCTCTTTCCAGCAACTAGGCAGGGGAGGAGGGACGGGAATATGTTCCCAGCCCTCGGCCAAGAGTGTCCCAGGGCGTCCCGGGCGTGACCTCTTCAATGTTTGTTTTTCTCTCCCTACAACTGACCCAGATGCTGGGGCTTGACACTCGGGCCCTCCTGGCCCGTTGAACGTTTGCCCCTTCTGGTACAGCATGTGACAGTCACAGGAACAGGGCCGGGAACAGTACCTGGAACTGTTTTTCTCTCCCGCAGACCGTTGGGTCGGGTTGGTTCCAGGAAAGAGGAGCCGCGAGAAGAACGCTGGGAGCGCAGTGCCACCCAGTGGGGCTGGAGGCGGGCACGGAGCCGCCGGGCGCCGCCGCTCCGCCTGCCCGCAGCGCCCGCCGGAGGAAAAGGCTCCCGGCGCAGCACGCACCGACACGCGACAAAGAGAAGGGAAACTAGCTACCTTTCGGTCTGGTTTATTTAGAAAACAGCCGCAGTGAATGTTCAGTGGAAACAAATTAGCGTTCATTTTACATTTGCAGCCGGTGCGGTGTCTTTCTTGGGAATGACAGCAAGGTTTTGCAAACTTAGATGGATTATTTTTGGTCACACAGAACTGAAAAACAACAAAGTATCTTCAAACGAACAACTGGTTCGAACTTAATCTAATGTGCCGAACACTGGGGAGAAGAAAAGCACAGCTTTGGAAGACACAACGTTATGTTCCACCCAAGTTAAAAATATTTAATTCTAAAAGCAACTTCTCTTTTTTCACTAGTAGATATTGCAAATCCAACTTAACACAATAAATAGTTGACCAAACTCTGGGGCCAGACTGAGCCAGTTCAAGTACATTCCAGGGAAGATATAGCTGGGAAGTAAATTTCCCACCTACATTTCTTTGCCCGATTCGAGGTATTGTGTTGGCAGGAGTAAACTACCGCTGGTCCCTTTGTTTTTCTGTGAGGGGAGGAATTGAGATAATTTAAGGATCTAATGTACAAAGGAAAGACAAGGATAAGCATATATACAGATACCCCCCAGAGGACCTGCGGTGGTGTTTCCATCCATTGCTCCCTGAAGTTAAAATCCATCCTCATGGCATTCTGTGCCACGGAGGCTCCGGGCTCCTTTTCGGTCAGACAGAAACTGCCCCGGGCACAATCTTACGGATGGGAGTGTAAGACTTCCTGAGGGTAACGCTGCCGTGGTGAGACACCCCCCGGGGCAGGACACACTCTTCTGTCAGCTTCTGAGTTTCAGGGTCCCAGCAGAGCACTGTTGCAATGACTTCGTTCTTTTCATCTCGGCCGCCGGTGATAAACAGCTTGTTGTTGCAAGGAGAAATGCCACAGCTGGCTCTCTCGTGGGTGAACTGAGTCACAAGGCACCATGTGTCCTCCTGGGGGCTGTAGGAGTAGAGAGCTTTCATTGCCCCACCTGGGAAGGAAATGGATATTGGTTTGCACTGGCCATTCCTGTAAGGGGTTTTAATTCAACCACCCGCTTCAACAAAACTCTGTTCCTGACATTCGTAAGAATAAGTTTCTGCCCCAAAGCCAAGAAAAGGACAAGGTCACAGGATACTTTATTGTTTTAAAAGCCTGATCTGCCGAAGGCCACTTATTGTTCAGAAGGCTGTGGAATGTATTGCCAGAACAAACTGCTGTGAGTGATCCTTCAGTGTGACCACAGTGCACCTAGCAACAGACCTTTCTCATATCTGCTGCTCCAGCTAAGGACACAGCTTCAGAAAAATACTGTTTTGTTTAAAAGAGTTTAGATCATGGAGGACCAGCTGTGGTAAACCATCACTGTTAGAAATGAGCACAGGAGTTTTCCACTCACTCCTCTAACTTCATTGTCCATCTGTCCATCAAACTTCCTTCTTCCTGGAGCTGTCTGCTTCCAAAAACCCTTCCTTGTTTAGAGTTTGTCAGACTGGATCAATAATCTTTCTATGGGTTTGTTAAACAGAGAGTGACCTTCAGTTTCTCTGTGTTTCCCAAAACTGAAGTTATTAACGAAACTTTTAGTGCATTTTTTCAATCATACAGTGTCCTTTTCTCTTGAAAAAATGGTCAATACCCCAATACTCAAGAAAGGCTATGAAAATATATTCTCTCCCGAGATTACCAACAGCTGAATGGTTCTTATTCTGAACTTTGCAGGCACTGAATGTGTCTTCTGTTGTAGCTGTACAGAATCCCAGAATTGTTAGGGTTGGAAGAGACCTCTGGAGATAATATCCAGTCCAACCCCTCTGCCAAGGCAGGGTCACCTGGAACGGGTTACACTGGAATGCATCCAGGTGGGTTTGGAATGTCTCCAGGGAGGGAGACTCCACAACCTCACCAGGTAGCTGTTCCAGCGCTCTGCCAACCTCAACATAAAGAAGTCCTTCCTCAGGCTGAGGTGGAACTTCTTATGTTGTAGTTATGGTCCTTGTTCCTTGTCCTGGCCACCACTGAAAAGAGGCTGGCACCGTCCTTCTGGATAGGATGGGGGAAACCTTGAAGCCATGGTCTTATTGATGAGGTACAACAATGCCTGGGATCCTCCCTGCTGGCAAAGTGAGCATTTATCTGTGGTACTTATAATAGATGCTGAGTTTGACAACACTAGTGCAGAACCTGAGGGGTGATCAAGTCATTCAGAGGTGACTTAATTGGAACAGACTGAAAACAGACATTGTTAGTGGTAGTGATTCACCTGGCAGGTGGTAATTCATCAGTCTGGGTAATCTGATTGCTTTGGATGCAGTAACCAAATACACTTTTATCTTTTAAACTTCAGAGGGGGCTGATTTCTATCCAATTGGAGTAGATTTGTTTCTCAGATAGATAATCAAGAGATTTACTAGTGAATGTTGCTGGCTGAAAGATGAGGAATGAATGTGACTGGAGTATCAAGTGCATTTTATCAGGGGTTATATCAGCTAGCCCATAAGTCATGTGCCTTCTCTCTCTGTCATACTGTACAAACAGGGTGAGGTCAGCTCCAGTGCTGAGGACAAGCGTGAGGTATTTATGTACACAAAAGGGGTGTGTGTCTGTGTGTTTGTGCACACATGCAGAGTATAAATCTCCCTCCAGAGCATCATTTTTTGCTGCATACTCCAGCTCTGTGCTAGCTCTCAGCACCATAATGATTTCATTGCAAGCGGGAAATTCCCTGCACCAAGGCTGAGAGAGGGAGGGGAAATTTTCAGAGCTACTGTTTTGGAAAAAAATGTTCTTTTCTTTTGGTTTTCCTGGTACCAACTGGAGATGTCTGCAGGCTCCCTCCTCCCCCCATAATTCAGCTCACCACCATCAAAATCTTGTTCTTCCATTTTTTTCTTCCAGTTCTGGCGACTGACTGAATTAACCCCAAATGCAATCTGGTGAAGAGCTCTGGGTCTTTGGGTCTCAGCGGCTCCTCTGACCTGCTCCTAGTACTCTAAACACTGCATACAGAGCGCTGTGTGGTGTCCCTGGGGAGGAGTGGGGACATGCTGTAGCCATGAGATCATGCCCTTGCCACTATGAACACAGACAGTTACCGTGCTAGCCGGGATTTTGGCTTGGTGACCTTTCCCTGCTGTTTGTCAACGTGCTGGACTCCCACCCTCGCTAAGCTCGACAGGAAAAGCCACCTGACCCTCTGCTTACACTGCGTGGATGGTGTGGGTAAAAGGAACGCAGAAACACAGGGACAAGCCCTGCTGGGTGCAGACAAGGAGAGCCACGGGTGCTTCACTTACCCACCACATAGATGTGGTCCCTGAAGCTGGCGGCGTTGATGCACTTGGCCTCCACGGGCATGGCAGCCCTGAGGCTCCACGCGTTGGTGGCGGGGTCGTAGCACTGCGTCTTGTCCGTGGCCAGCTTCCCGTTGGGGCCTCCCCCGATCACGTACAGCCTCTTCTTGTAGCTGGCTGCTGCAAAGGAACTCACGTTGACCATCAGGGGAGCGGCCTGGGGACCAAAAACAACCATCAGTAGCCATGTGAAGCGCTCAGACGGACGCCTGTGGGGAAGGAGCCTGCGGAATTTCAAGTCAGGCATCCCTTTTTTAAGCAGTGTTCAGAAGATGATATTTCTTAGGATAAAGAAGTATTTTTCAGCTTTTTCTTAAGACTGCAAAATCCCTTAATAAAAATATGCTCTGTTCAAATGCTGAAATTAAAATTACTTTATCAACAATTCAAAAGCTAGGAAACGTCAGAAATGCCAAAGTCTCCTTTACATATTTATATACATTGCAAAAAAGCACAAGAAATTTGTTCATACTGATCTTTCTACTTGCAGCTGTGATTGTTAGAGTCATCCACATTGCTTTGTATAATCTAGAGACAATGGGTTGTATCTGCTACTATGATGCCTACTCTCATTACTGTCATGGATTAATTGGTTGCCTAATTCTTTCCTCTCATTGCTTGAAGTACAGTGAGTAGAACTGGGGGGGAGTTTATTCTGTTTACCTTCAAACCTGTACTTTCAACTTAAATGTATAACCCATACCACATATAGTGCACAGCTTGATAGACACATTTTATGTGTCAGAGCAGTAGTTTTCAGCCTGTGCTCTGGCTCACGTATACTATATTCTTACTCCTTGATTTATGGACTACTAACTTTAAAAGCTAACTAAGAAAAGGAAAGTTAGGTATTAGATGTCTCACAGGAAATGTTTGGCTGGAAATCCAGGGATTTTTACCTTCTAAAGGATATGCATTTCTATAGAAAAAAAAAAAAAAATTAGGGTTTTTAAAGAACAGAAATACTTAAAAGAATTATACAAGATCTTTTTTATGAATCCAAGCCCTAAGATTTTCTGATTAAAATATTCCAAATTATTCAAAGGTTACATGATGCAGCCTCTTACCTCTGACCAGCAGTTATGAAAGGGATCATAGGCCTCCATGCTGTTGATTCTCTGCATGCCATCGAAGCCCCCAATGACATACACTTTGCCACCCAACACTGCCATTTTATGTCTCCAGCGCCCAATATTGAGATACTCAATTTGTATCCATTTGTTGATGGAGGCGTTGTATTTCCAGACATCATGCTTTGTTTCTTTGCCACCTGTAGTGTACATGACATGTGTAAATATGATAGCACAGCTTGTATTTACTTAAAAACCCCAATATGTTTAAATTTAAGTGTCTTTCTCTCACAGTGGAAAGTAAATCTTTATTTTTTACTGATTGTTATCTGGTCCTGTTACAGCAGAAAAAAAATTCTGCATTTAGTTTACTTAAGAGTGAAGGAAACTGAACAATTTCTACAGCCAAATGTTCAGTGAAGATAAATCACTGTTCCCCACTTTACCAGACCACAACAACTTTCATTTCAATACTGGGTGCATGACCAACCACACAGCACAGTGATTGCAGGATATGCAGGAGATTTTTGTGCAACACCAGGGTTTTGCAGAACTGCTGCAAAGAGACAAATAAACAAATATGATTTAAATAAGATAGTGGAGGATGCTGCAGCTCAAGTGCCAAATCCCTTGATGACAGGCCTGCACTGGAGAACTGCCAGGTTGTGCAGGGCAGATCGAGCCAGCCCTGTGGTTTGTGTCATAAAGCAAAAGACCTGACTGGATTCCTACCAACAATTGTCCTGCAGGACTTGGAAGTTTCACTATTCAACCCTGGGACCGTATGGCTGGGATCTCATTTTTGTGCCTCTCCTTTTGGTCTCTTTCTCTACAGACTAGGGTATGCTTCGTATTTATAGCCTGAAGATCAAAACTGGACCCTGCAAACACATTCTAGAGCTAACCTGCAAGTGGATCTTTGCTTGTGCTAAAGCAGAGAGCAGTGGCTTAAACCAGAGCTGTTGTTTGCCTACAGTTTCTGGTGTAGCTGTATTACAAAGGGATCTAGTTAAGCCTGAAACCACATTTACAGACTGAGTAGCTAATTCCGTCATCTGCAACCCGATTAAACATTTGCTTCACTGGTGAATATACTGAAAAGAGAGTTCATATTCCATTGAGAAAGTGTCTGCCTTCATTGGTATTCTGTACTGCAGACAGATCACTGCAAACTGATGGAGCCTATCTCTGGGCCAAAGAGCAGATTGAATGGGAGATAATTAGCATGCTAGAAAGAGTCGTTTGTAATGCTTTTGTCCCAGTATTTTTCACATGTATGTGTTGAATTTTATTTGCACTCAAATAGCTGAAGTGGCCAAAGGGCCTGAATGCAGCATTCATGGCTACAATGGGGCTGAGAGACTGCAGGTGTTCCTCTTACTCTTCCTTGAAATTTCCCTTTGATACGAGCTTGTGCTTTCCTCCGCAAGCTGAAACTCATGCAGTAGCTTGCGCTGGACCAGTGGGTGAATTTGCTGTACGTCAGGGAACAGGAAGAGATTTCTGAGGGGATTGGAAATTTATTTTGTTTCTGTTTTTCCTCTGGACAGCAATTCTTTTTAATTCGAAGATAAATTGTCCCTAAATTAGTAAAAGCATCAGAATGGTGAATGATAATTCATGTCATTTTTAGTTATGCTACAAATGTAGTGTTTCAGACCATCCAGTCAAAGCATTTAAACTGTTTTGGGGAAATCATGATCTAACAGTAGTCACAATCTTGTGCAAAAGACTTTCCTATTTTCCAGATACTAAAGGAGCAGGGAAAACTCCAGACAGTACCAAGATACAGAGGGAAATGAGCACATGAAAGGAGAGATCAAGTTAGGAAAAATAAAAGTCAAGTTAGAGAAGAAGCAAATTACAGGAGATCAAGAAAGAAAACAAAAGTAGAAGGAAGGCCAGCAGAAAGCAGGTGTTTAATCAGGATTGAGACACTAATAATTGGTTTAGCTGAGAAAAACATGCAAATGGCTTTGGTCCACTCAGCCTTTTATTTATATGCAAAGGGCAAAAAGGTGAAAGGCAAAGAGAGAATGGAGAGGGGGACTCAGAGATATGAAAGTAAGCAGAGAAGGAAGAAAGAGAAGTTATGAGAACAGAAGCAAAGGGAAAACCAGCTTAGACTCACCACAGCAGGAAATGTGTTAGCCCGGCCTGGAGGTAGCCTGGACAGAACATAAAATAAAACTGGAGAGGAGACATTGGAAAGGATATCAGGAATAAAAGAATGCAAAAAGCCTTGAAAAAGAGGGAAGGGTAACAAACTGAAGGCAAATGGAAAAAAAACCTCTCAACTCAACTCAAGGGTGTAAAGGTGAGGGGACTATTCCCTACTTAGAATAGTTTGACTTAGGTTCCTCTCTACAGCTACCTTTTAACAGAAGGATTAATGCCAGAAACTCTCTATGGTGGACTGAAAGGAAAACCTTCTTTTTCTTTTTGTAGTTATGGGAACAGTAATCTAATTCTTATCCCAGGATAAAGCTTTAATAAATGTTAAATTGGAATGAAGTCTCAAAAATATGTGGATTCCCAAAAGAAAGAATGCAATGGAAGATATTTGAATAAAGGCAGTGGACCACTATTCACACATAAGCAAAGCATTCACAGTTTGGCCTACTCTCCTCCTTTCTACTTTTCTGTTTTAATGGGGTATAGCACTTGGTGGCCAGTTTTGCAGAAAGGAAATATTCTACCTATGAAGGCCCTGCTCTGTATCACGGTCTCTAATGCCACAGTGATGAAAACTTGCTGTCGCTTTTCCTCTGGAAGCAGAACAAGATCATCACATTTGGTTTTTGACAGGCCATCAAAAACAGCTGTCAAACTGGCTAACAAGCTTGATTTTAACATTTTGATTGTCAGAGTAAAATCTCTGTTGCTCTGGGATCAAACCTCTGTGTGGAGCTCAACTGAATTTATGTGGGAAGTTAAATACACCTCGTGAAGCTCTTGGGATGACGATCAGCATGAGTTGTTCAGACCCACACTGGGTGTCTGGACCATGGGATTTCGTGTGGGTTTGACAGTTTATACTGCCAAGTTAATAACTGTGGGTGGACACTTCTAGAGTCCTCTGTGATGGCAGCTTTCAGGGGGCAGCCAAACATCAGTGACAGTTCCCTGCAGGTTCTTGACTGACTTTTGCAGAATGATCCAAATTCTGGCAGGAGTCTGCTTATGCACGTGGAGCTTCCAATGGACTTGTCATGAGAAGATGCTGAAGCAAATTGTCATTTTACGTTTGGTAAAATGTTCCCAAGAACCCTTCTGTGACCTCAGTCACTGTTTTTGGTGCTGCACACATTAATCTATATCCATGCATATAGATTAATATTGTTTAAAAAGGAATCCTGTGCTCAAATCAGAGCTAGGCAGTGTCTATACACACCCTGTGCCCTCTGGAGTGTATCCACAGCCAAAGCATTAAAATACCTGTACTGCTTAATTCTTCTGAAGCTCCTTCAAGCATGGTCTTGATAAAAGCTGGAAATAATCATGAGAACCCTTTGCTCCCCTCTTGCACTCCCAATCAATGTCTTGCTCCTTACCCGATATGTAGACTTCATTTTTTAGAGTAATGCATGCAAACTCCACCCATTTTTTATTCTCATTCTCCGGCTCCTGCTCTGTGATAGGTAGTTTTGCTACTTCCAGACGGCTTCGCCTCAAAGGATCCAAGCAAGTCACTTCTGCTACAAACTTCTCATCTTTTGTACAGCCCCCTATGATCATAAACACCTCAGACTGGAACTCGTGCATCCTGGGCTTGGTTCTTTCTGTAATAATCTAAATGCAAGTGAGACAGAGTGAGTACACAGGGCACTTACACCTACAATTACAGAAAGGCAGGTGACCTTTTTTTTGATTACCTGTTTTTCAAATCACAGCAGGCTTACATCAACTGAACCAATTAGCCAACACTTTCTAAGTTGCGAGCCTGAAAAGCATCCTAGAAGCATTCAGTAGAGGTTGCTGTGTCCTTCTTTCAGCAGGATTATTCCAACTCTGGACTTAGATCCTTTTGCCTACCTACTAGGACCCTCTCTGATCCCTTTAGGAATTACCAGGATGGCACCAAGAGCTATGCAGGTGAGCAGTAGTGACAAGGCTGGGTGCATGTCAGGTAGCTGAACAGGATGGGTTTTATTTGGGCTGATGGAGTGAGAACATGGTAGGGGGGCCCCAGGATTTGTGTATGCCTTGGGGAGCTTGGAGAGAGCAAGACTGCAGTTAGTGCTAGCAGAAAATAAGTGCTCTCATTATTTGTCTTGAAGAGATATGTTAGTGTCAGAACAATAACTGCTCTCAGCTGTGGAGGGGTTATTTTTATTTGTTTCTTTGTGTATAAGCTCTTATTTCAAGCCAAAATTGGAAGACTTACTTAAAGCCAGCACCAGGCTCTGAAATGTGCTTAGCTCTAATTTACTGTTTATTGGCTCAGTTTATCGACCAGGCCTTTGTTTCAAGGACACTGGAAAAGGTCACTTGCCAGGTAGATGTTCAGCAAGAGCAAAGAACGCAAGGGGTGCTTGGAAACTTGTGTTCAGCTTGGAGGAAATGCTTGCAGACAAGACCCACAGGTTAAATGCTGTGTCAGGAGGCAACTTGCTTCAAGTTTTACTTCTCTTTCTGTTTTTAGTTTCTGTAAATCGCTATAATTTATCCGTACTAAAAAATATTATCTACACAGAGGTAAATCCTGCATTTTGACTATGTCCAGAAAATGATTAGGCACATTTTTATAGAGCGTGTGTCCCGGAGCTTGCCAGCTTCCAGGACTCTGTTTTAACCTGTCTGCCACGACTGCCAGGCGTCAGCCCCGGGGGAGGGCAGCTGGCAGCACTGCCTCCTGCGGCTTGCCCTTTGAAGATGAGTGTAATGCGTGCTCTGCCCGGGGCAACTCTCCTTTATCTGTCCCGCATGCACCTGCCAGCAGCGCTCAGTGCCACAGGAGCTGTCCCCACACTGGCCGGCACTGCCCCGGTCTGTCCCCCTCGGTGATGCGGCTGACACATCCGCTGTGAGTGATGGGCCCACAACAGCCTCCTGCCCTCCTCTGACCTCTGACTGAGGAGGGACACCTTTCCTCACACGCTCACGTCCTTTGCTCCTGTTGTGAAATCTGACCTCCTTGTTGCTGTCCCCTCTCCCCCATATTGTGGCCGAGGAGATGTGACTGATACCGAACTTTCCAGAGGGGCCGGGCGATGGAAGAACCGGAGATCCACCACAGCCTGCACTGAGCAGGCAGGACAGGACTCGACTGGATGTCAGGATTAATCTGTCTCTTTGAGTGCAGGGACCTCTGCAAACCGCAGATGGGCAGTGCTCTCCTCTGGAAAGAGACCATCTTCTTCACAGCAGGAAGAATATTTCCTTTATGAAACATTTTCCCCCATAAGTAACAGGGTAGGATGTTACATATTCACATTTGAAAGAGTCATTACAGATTGTGGCACAATTTGGTGGGAAAATTATTCCTCTTTTCTTAGGCTTGAAGTAATAGCTGAGAGGGCGAGGTGTCAGGGCTAACACCATTTGCCTTTTTACTAGGGAAGCTACCTGGGGTCTTCATGTAGCAAGAGTGTATAGGAAGGGTCAAGCTCAGATGTTCATAAACAGGAAGCTGTGCACTTTGTTTTAAAACAGCCCACTAAAAGTTTCTGAACTCTCTGAGACAGCAGGATAAATTCTGAGGCCCATTTTGACTTTTCAGTAGCACCAGTTAGTGAAAATTCAGACTGATTGCCTTCTTCTGCCCCATGGCACTGCTCCTTTCAAATAGATTCTTGAGCTGAAGCATGAGACATTTACAAAGAGTGGCTGATACCTTCCTGTTTTACTCACCTCATTGCCTGACAGGTGGTACATTCTTGCTTCTTGGAGCAAAGGAAAGACATCTGGACACTGTCTAATGAGTTGATCAGCTTCAACAGTCTCTACAAAATACCAAGGGTCCAAGAGGGGCAGCCGGACATTCTCCAACACGTACGGCAGGAGAGAAAACCTTTCCGACTCCTTGTAACGGACCCAGTTCATCACGGTTTCGAACACCTGCGCCTCCTCCGTGACGTAGAGCTCATCACTCTTGAGCGTGCTGCACAGGATGTCTGCCGGCAGCTCCAGGAACTCCTCGTAGTTCAGGACCTGGGTGAAGTTCTGGATAATGTAGTTCTGCACTTGTTGTTTGAGGCTGTGCAGGGAGTGGGCATCAGCCAGCCTCAGGATGCCAACGCAGTTCTCCGGCTGGAGTGCTTCGGTGAGAAAACTGGCACAAGCATCTACCATGCGCAGGAACTGCGGGCAGAAAAAGCTTGTATAAGCACAGAAGGGTTCTGTGTACCTATCACAGGAGAGCTATGGAACAACCAGCCATGCTCAATACAGCAAAGAGGTGGGGGAGACCAGAATTAGATCATCTGAGCACAGGCCCTGCAGTCTGAAATGAGAATTTCTTCCTCCCACTGTTTTTATTCCCTCTGCATCTGACTGCTCCTTTCCCCTCTTACAGGATGCAGAAGACCTGTGACAGTCATGAATTTTGTTTCATGAAAGAAAGGGTTTCCTACTATTCCCTTTTCCTCCATGAGATCTCAAAGCACTGGCAATCATGGAGTTACGAAGCACAGATAAGGACCCCAGGCCTCCGATTTGCTTCCCCTGCTTCATCTTGCTCAGAACAGCTAGAACAGAGTCTGCTTTTAGAGGGAAGGTGGCTTCGCTGTCTGCATTTATGCTCCCACCATCCAAACTCCAAATGTAGCGGAGGCCTTGTGAGAGTGGTGGGAAATGAGCGCTGAGGCTGGGAGGTGGGGAGCAGCGTGCTGCCCCAGAAGGAACGGGAGGCAGTCTAGGGGTGAGTGGCAGGAAGAAACTGGCCATCAGCAATTCTTTTGAGTTTCCTGACAGACAGGGCTTTCTGGCAAGAGTCTGTTGTGGGGAAGGCATTCAGAGAGTCTAGTGACCTTTGTCATCACCATTGGCTGAAAGAAATATTGATATGCATTTTACATATGGAGTCTCCTTAATGAGAGAACTGGCTGTGTTTTCATTCAATAAGGTATCATAACTACTCTCATAAATTTCCTTGGCAAAATAACCCCGCCTGAGGGTCCCAAATGCACATATTCTGGGCCACAGGTGTTTGTAGGGTATTTCTAAAAACTATGATCTGAGCTGGATTGCTGATGATTATTCAGGAATTGAGAACCAGTTTTGGGTAGAACCAAGCAGTTACAGTGCTTCATCCTAATGGATTTTCTGCCACCTCTGTGATTTCAGGTACAAATATTGCCACTGAACAGCACAATAAAGATGGGTCAGAGCTAATGTTGTGCATTTCCATCTGTGCTTTTTGGGTTGTTTTTCCATTGAGTGTCAGCAAGCAAACCTTTTTAACTCCTGTTTTCTCACTGGGGAAAGTTGCACAACAGTAATTGAGGGGCAAAGAGGAAGTGAAACATTTTTAAACACTGTAGTATGTAGATTTGTTTCAGTAATTAGGGTAGAATCTTCCAGACTCATTGGTGTCGTGTTGACATATTTAGACTGTTTATCAGAGCTGAGCGATCCCAGACGCTGTGTACAGACTGCCTGGTTCCTGTTTTACATTTAGCTGTGGTCAAAAGTTTAGAGAAATGCAACTGACTGATGAACGAGGCTATGTGAGGTCTCAGAATGTGTTGTGATAAAAATACGTCAGTGGCTCCTGGTGGCACCGTGGCACAGCTCAGTGACACCTCGGCACCTGCCACATTCACCTTGCCTGCTCTCAGGGCTAGCACAAGGCAAGCACTTTGAACTCACCAGGGCACTTCCTTGAGGATCTGAAAGGACTTTGCCATCAGGTAAGCTTCAGACCTGAGGCAGGTTAAGCATCAGCCCTATTAAGCTTATTAAGTATAAGCATCCAAAGTTGTCAGTAATGAGAGACAAAAAAAAACCAAAAAAACAACCAAACCTAGGATTTGCCAAGGTCATTCATAGAGTCATCTGTGAGTCTGGGAATAAACCCCAAAACAACATTCTCACCAGCCTGCAGCAAACCTCTGTAGAGTTCTCTAATGATTTATACATGGCTTGTTAAGAACGATAGTGACGAGGTGACAGCAGAGGTTTTGTCCCAGGCTGTGCACACTGGTCTCACGGCCAGCAGGCCCCACTCCCTCGCTGGGTGGCTGTTTGTGGCCAGGCAAATGCAGAACTGCGAGGTGTGGGCGTGAGAAACGGCCCCGCTGAGGGCTTCACCAGAGAGGCTGGGCTGCTTGGGAGCAAATCGAGGCAGGACTTTCCCTGGCTCTGCTCCTCATCTCTGCGCTGCGCTGTCTCCCCACCACTGCCTTCATTTAGACACTAAATTCCCCCAAAACTCCCCCAAAACCTGCTGGGCATGTGTCAGTCAGTCCCAGGAGAGCAGGTGGGTGACTCAAGAGAGCATCAGAAGGAAGACACCTCTGAGCCTCTGCTTCATCTGCTCTGATTATTCTGGCAGAGCTTTGAATTTTCTGCTTGTCCACTGTGAGTACCCCTCCTAATTCCAATCCTGGCACTTTAAAAGCTCTGTTCCCTGAGAACAGTTCCTTCAATAAGTTAGTCCTTCTGCTAATACCCATTTGCATCCAGGTTCTCACTTGCTAGAGATATCTCGTATGCTTACTTGGCCTCCAGCTGGCCTTCACTCCAAATAGTAAAATTTATTCTCCCCAGATAAGTCCTCACTTGTCCCAGCTTTGATTCAATGGTGGAGTGCAAGCAGTGCCAGCAGCCCTGCCTCCCGCTAGAGCCCCCAGAAAGGGAGGGGAATGGTGACTGAAAGGTCTCTCATTCATAATTCCTCTCTGTATGCAGCACGCTTCAGGGCCAGATCCTGCACCCTGTAGCTAGTGGCTCTGCTGTGGCTGCAAGGACAGCACGGGACAGCACGGGACAGCACAGGACAGCACAGGACAGCACAGAACAGCACAGGACAGCACAGAACAGCACACCTGGCTCTGCTGTAGCTGCAGGGACAGCACAGGACAGCACAGAACAGCACAGAACAGCACAGGACAGCACAGAACAGCACACCTGGCTCTGCTGTAGCTGCAGGGACAGCACAGGACAGCACAGAACAGCACAGAACAGCACGCCTGGCTCTGCTGTGGCTGCAGGGACAGCATGGGACAGCACAGGACAGCACGGGACAGCACAGAACAGCACGCCTGGCTCTGCTGTGGCTGCAGGGACAGCATGGGACAGCACAGAACAGCACGCCTGGCCCTCCTGTGGCTGCAGGGACAGCATGGGACAGCACGGGACAGCATGCCTGGCCCTCCTGTGGCTGCAGGGACAGCATGCCTGCCTCAGCGGTGACACCAGCCCCCGAGGGAGCCCGGGCCAGAGGCAGCGGAGGGGAGGATCACAGCCCCCGTCGCAGGGCTGCTCTCGGGCAGTGGAGCCTTTGTGAGCCTGCCAGCCCTTCTCCCAGCAGGAGCTGCCCTGAAGGCCCTTGCTGCCAAACGGTGCCCGTTGCCCCGTGCCCTGTTGTCAGGCGTGGCCTGCAGCTGCCGCCGGGCTCTTCCCTGCTCAGAGGCCTCAGGATGTGTCAGGTATTGAACCGCATTTCCCTCAGAGTGCCTTGTTGATGTACAGTGGGTTAACACAGGGTGAGGCTGCTCTGGGGGTCAGTCAGGCCATCAGGCTGCTGGTGCTTCAGCCGTGCCCTGAGGGCAGAGCTCTGCTCAGAGCGGGCAGCTCGGGGCACCCTCCGCTGTTCCCACTGTGCCTGGCGTTTCCGCGGCAGTGGGCATCACAGCCTTTGGCATTTCCGTGGCAGTGGGCATCACGGCCTTTGGGGACAATAGAGTTTCTTTTCCATAGCTCACAAGCCTGCTTCCCCCTCACCATTTCTTTGCTTCCACCCCCACCGTTGGTGTGGCCCCTCACCCAAACCCCGCTGAGGAGTGGCTGATGCAGAGGTGCCTGGAGGGGCGGGAGCAGTGCAGACAGGTGCGGAGGCTGTTGCTGAGCTCTGGTGAGGGAAGCAGCCGGGAAGCAGCTGGGATCTTGACCCTTCCCAGGGGTGAAAGGATGAGCAGCTCTGCAGGCAGTGTGGGTGGCAGAGGCTGCTGGGCGGGATCCAGAGTGGGCACCAACCTTGCAAGTGCAGCGGCTGGGCAGCCACCAGCCCAGACAGAGGCAATGACGATTGAACTCATGTTGCAACTGTGCTTTAGGTGGAAAAAATTTGTCTGGGTCACTTGAGGGTGAGGCTTAGCTGTTCAGCAGCCCTCTGTTCCAGACCCTTCACCTGCCTCCCCCACTGCGCAGGGACGCCTGCTCTCTCCAAATAGCCCTCCGCCTCTCCCTGCTGACAGTTTTGACTGCATTTGGTCAAAACTTACTAGAAGGTAATAAAAGAAGGCATTAATTACATAAAACTTTTTCAAAAGCAGTCTCTAGAGAAAAGTAGGTAACTGACATTGGAATATCTATACTGCAATATCTAGAACTGCGCAAGGTATTTCTTCTTTGGTTCTTTTCCAGGTCTGCAAGGTTAAAAAGAGGCACTGCCACAAGTTCTTGCTAGTCAGATAAAAAGATTCTTTTGGAATTTGGATTTCTCACATGTCACTAATTTGAAAGATTTATCGAACAAAAATGTTACAATAAATTGCAGAAATAATCTTTTCAGCTGTTGATATATCCAAATGAAACGTTTGAGTCTTTCAACTCTGTTTTTCAGCATAAATAGCACGGACAAGCTGGCAGAACTCTAGTTCTGTCAGCTTGATATAATAGATTATTAAAGAATTTGTAGTTACTACATCTTTTTTGCACAAAACACATTTTCAGCCCAAACCCTCACGTTTATAATGTGAGGCTTAAAGGCATTATAAAACTCGATAGTATCCAAGATAACCCCTGTTTTTAGCTGAACATTCCTGATGTTCTAAGTTTGTCTAGTTTTTTCTAGTTTACTATACTTACTTATGGTACCCTCACAATTTTATCACTATTCTAACAGAGTTTGATGGTTTTCTTAAAGCACCAGCCTTGAGAAACAAATTTAAACTCAATTTTAATGAGAAATAGGGAAAGTGCGTGAAAAAACATACGTTTATACTTTTGATAGTTCCAAAAGAAAAAAAAAAAAAAAAAAAAAAAAAAAAAAAAAAAAAAAAAAAGGCAAATAAAATCTGAGGAGTGATCTTAAGGAAAAAAGACAGGAAAGTGTCCTGAAAATGAATCAAAGGCAGCCATTGAATGCTGCCAGTTGGCAGAGTTGGTGTGTTGAAAATGTCAGTGAGTTACTGCACTGCAGGCCCAGGTGACATCAAAGTTACCTTTGTGATATCCAATCTAAACCTCCCTTGGTACAAGTTGAAATCATTTCCTCTTGTCCTATCACTTTTTACCTGGGAGAAGAGCCTGACCCCCACCTGGCTACAGCCTCCTGTCAGGGAATTGAAGAGAGCAAAAGGCTCCTCCTGAGCCTCCTTTTCTCCAGACTGAGCACCCCCAGCTCCCTCAGATACTCCTCACAGGACTTGTGCTCTAGAACACACAGTTCCAGAAGCCCAGAGCAAAATTTCCACGTAACATTCAAGAATCTGAATTCCTTCATGAACCACGATGATCAGGGAGTTGGGTGTTTCTTGCCTTCCGTAATGAGAGGGCTGGACACACACACACATAGGCACTTGGCAGGTTGTGTTGGCTACAATTTGTTAGCAATTTGCAGTGGTACCAGACACTGCAATTTGGGAGACCTCACAGGTGATTTGCAGGACACGTGAACGCCTCGTGGACCAAAGGCTGAGTAACACTGCCCAACTCCGACCTCCCTCAAGTCCCAGGTCATGACTAAAACCCTTTACATCACAAGTGCTACAAAGGAGGATGCTAACTTCAGCTGGCAAGCCTCCAACTCAAGGCACGGGGGATGGAGAGGCAAAGTAGCTTCCTGCTCTGGCCAGCTGTGCCAGCTGCTGCCCACTAACCCTTCTGACTGGCCTTCACAGGCTGACCTGAATTTTGGGGAGCACTGCCAGGCAGACAGCACGTGGCAGCAGCCCTTGAAGGCACAGCCTGACTCTTTTCCTGTTTGCGTGACACTCAGCACAGCAAAATTCTGGTACGTGGCTGCCACTGCCATTTTTTACCTTAACGTAAGTAAATAGGAAGCAAAATGCTTCCAGAAGCCATGAAATCAGAGAAGTTTGCAGTGTGCTAACCAGGGTAAGACATAGTGTTGCCAGAGCAGTGAGACTGGGTCAGTGCATTTGAGTGATCTGTACCTGAAAGAGGCTGGCAGCTTCCAAGACTTTCTGTACATTTTGCTTTGTGATGAGCATCTTGCTGGTGTAGGTGTAGTCCAAGAGTATATTCATGGTTTCTGCATCAACTCCTTTTAGTATGATCTTCTCCTCATATTTCTCTCTTAAATCATTGCAGAACATGGCCCTGGAAAGAAAGACATTTATCTTTTACTGCATTCCAGTCAGGATGAGGCATTCTGAAAACACTGGGCTATTTAGATTTCAACACAGAATACTTGGATTGCTTCATATTTTATGCAATTACTACTGCTGAAAAGAAAAAAAAAATCTTTTTGTTGCTCTTCTACCTCCGTACTCACGAGTTTGCTAAGGCATACACACACGATGGATTCCTCTGAGCTGTTCTCTACAGCAGGTCTAGGGCTCTGTGCCTGCAAAAGGCAGCTGGGCCTTCTCTGGGTGGGACTGGTGCCCATGTCTGGACTGGTGCTGTGGAGCAGGGCTGGTGTTTCACCTGCTGGCCTCTTGCTGGGTCTGTTTCTAGTACAGGTGCAGCTCCTTAAGGCCTGGCAATCTCCAAACTTGGTTAGCACCTGGACTTCGTACCCCATGACAGGTCAATCCCCCCTGCTTGCAAGGTGCAGGACTGAAGCCCGAGGCCAGGGACACCCACCTGTCTGACAGCCTCACTTCTCACCTTGCCAACATATCTTTGGCACACATTAATACCAGCAGTGGGCCAGGGGAGAATGAATGGCTTATGGATTTTCTTCTAATTAAGAGTCCAGCTTTTCCTCTGCTAAATTTTGGGATTGTAGAGTTCGTATATCTTGGCTAGAGAAGCCATTGAATTTGCATGAATTGGAACCACTGTTAAGCAGAAAGTGCAGTGAATTCATACATGTGGATAGCAACTCTTCTTTGGTGGATAATACTGCATTTGAAATGTGACCACCAGACATACCTTTGGCACTAGGCAGATATTTCATGTGGGGTATAAATCAGAAATTCTCTACAGGCTATTTAAATCCATTTAGCATTGTGACAGCTGCAAGACAAACACACTCATCTTCCTCTGCATTTTCAATACATAGACTTAAGTATTTCTTCCAAAGCTTTTTGCTTTTACTTAGGATTTTGATCAGCCCCTTCTTGTTCACCACATTCAGAGAATGAGAAGTCACATCACTTGGAATCTGTCTCAACAGATCAGAATTACATGAGTCCACTTGTAACTGCATTGGTGAAAAACATGTGCAGATCTAAAGCGTAATTAGAAGCGCTCTTTACCCTGCATTCCAAGCCCTTCTTTATTAGTCATATACAATGTTGACAGGACAATGCAACCTTCCTCAGCCTGGGAAATGGCCAGAGGTCCCAAGTTGGAGGCCATGCTTTTCTTGTAAAAGAGGTGCCTGAATTAAGCTGTCTGATTGACACATCTTACTGGAACCAAGACGTAAACAGATTTTATTGCAAAGCAGTTAGGCGCAATGAATGGCAAATGCATGGAGGATACCAGCTGCTGCTTGCTCTAAGAACTACCAGTTCCTTACCTCAGCAGAAATTTTATAGCAAGGTCTTAGTTACCTCAGTGTGCAAAACTGCCTCTGGATAGAGAGGCCTAACTTTTGAGCAGGAAATTTGGGCAGAGAAGTTACTTGTCAGAAAAGTTGTTGAGCCAAAATTTTCATTTTCTTTTCACTCAGCTCATTAGAGGTTTTTGCTTCACTGCCCTGCCTCATAGTCCAGCTTCTGCTACTACTGAAATCAGAATATTTCAAAGGCATTTAGAAAAATGCTCCTTAACTTCAGTGACCACGAGGCTGGGATTCATTTAGCTTCTGTCCCTCTAGCACTGTCAAGTGATGTAAGAGGGGATGTGTGGGCAGGTGGCCATCTGAAAAGAGCAGCCCTCTGTTGCCACTTCTCCCTGGGAATGGGTTTCAGCACGGAGAGGGAGGTTGGCACAGGACAGCTGTTTCAGTCGTGCGGGATTGACGGGTGCCGGATGCCTCATCTGAGTGAGAAAAAGGCCATGGAGGGTGCAGGTGCTGTCTGCTCTTCTTCCTTTCATCTCTTAAGCTGATGACTCCACAGTTGTATTGAACCATCCCTGTCGGGGAGGTGAGAGTCTCACTTCCGTCCCACAGACCGGAGTGTTTGATGGGCTCGGTCAGATACCCAGTGTTACACTTGTGCAAGGTGCTCAGAAACCAGCCTCAGCATTCTGGTGGTGGCTTTGGACAGGGGTCTGCTCAAAGTGCTTCAGCCTATCTGTCTCTTAATCTCTGTAATTGGTTTAGAGATGCCATCCACTCCCTATTTCATAGGGTGTAGATTCATGTAACATGGCTGTGAGTTGCAGAAATCACACATCTAAAGCACGGTGCTCTCCCACCAGTTCTCTGGTCCAGATCGTGGCAGGGCTGAATTGGGCAGTGCTGCATGGGAGAGCTGACTCCTGTGGCTTTCCTTCTGCTCAAATGGAGTGGTTCTCATTCCCATGCTGTGTGCTGGTGGAGGGAACGCCTGACACCACTCAGGCTGGTCAGGCTGAGATTCTCTCCTAGGGAGTAAAATGCTGCCTCTGAATCTTTCTGAACGTACCCTCAGGAGGCTCTGAACCCCTCAGATGTGGCTACTAATGCCATTGTATATTTCCCTGGTTCTTGTCCCTGTGTAATTCCAAACTGCACTTACAAACCAACATGTACTCCAAGAAATGCACCGAAGTGAGGGCCCAGTTCCAAATTTAGATACCCCAAAATGGGTAATTTTAGAAAAAAATCTAAATCTTTTCTAATTTAAAGTTAGAGAAGTCTCAATAAAATAAATGAGGGGCTGCAGTTTGTGAAGCACTTTTTTAAGCATCCTCCCACACTGGAATGCTTGTGCTTGCAATTATGAACCTGACTTCAAACAACCATGCTGGAGCTCGAGGATGCTCTGGAAAATGGCTTCAGCCTCTCCCAGCCCCATTCTCCCACTACTCTTGGGCAGTGCAGGATTAAAGAACTACTGTCCCACCTTGGTCAGCTGGTATTTCTCTTCTCTGCTTTGTTACCATCATGGAGGTAAATGGACAGTTAATGTTTTTATGCCTGCAGGTGCAGGATGTCACAAGAATTAGTCTAGCTACTCTCCAGCAGTGCAAAGAAGGACTAGGAGTGGTTAGCTTTAACAGTGTTCCAGTCAGCTGCTGGGGATTGCCTGCACTGTGGCACCCAACGTTCAGGAAGGGGTTGTGTAACTTGCAGGGGAATGAAGCCCATGAGTCACTGGCTCCCTTTGCTTTGCTCCCATGCATGGTTGTTGGAGGTCCTGTAATAGCATGGAAAGTACTCCCAGGAACAGTGTGATTTAAGAATTCCTTCTTTCTCTGGGGCCATGCAGCTTCTAGCGAATTATGGCAAGATGAATGAAGCCTCCTTGTGAGCAGCAGAACCAGTGAAGCTCAGTTCCCTGCAGACTTGCGTCCTCCTTTCCCTCCTCACAGTAACCTCAGCTTCCCCTTCCTGAGCCCTCCGTTCTCCCTCGTTATTGCTCTCACACACTTCAGGGTCCCTCCCAGGAGCTCAGCTCTGGGCTGGCTGTGCCCAGCAGGGCAGGGCAGTGTGTGTGCTGGCAGGACACCCTGCTCATTACCCTGCAGAGCACCAAGGGTGCCAGTCCAGCATCCCTCCTCTCCTAGCTGCAGATTTCCATCAAACTCATGGGAACTTCAGGTTTGAGGTTTCCATCCTGTGCCAAATGTGACTGAAACTAACCCAAAGGATCATGACAAGAGGCTCTGGCAGACAGGCTGACAGTGAGATGTAATCAATCTCAATGCTGTGGGAAGCCAAGCCAAACAGAAGGGCCCGGGGGAGCAGACCCTAAACACGTGTGCAGTTGCCTTGGGATGAGATGATCTCTGGCCAGGTATCCCCCCTCCTTCCAAGGGATGGGCTGTAGCTCAGGAAAAGCTCAGTGGAAAGCTGGCCAAAAGCTGTTGTCATAAAACTCTCTTGCCTGATTTTAACTGGGAAGTCCTTCTGATTGCAGCGCCTTTACTTATAGTGAAATTGGGGTTTTTTGTCAAAGTATCATTATGACAATTTTGATTTTAATTTGTGCATCTGCTGTCCGTTATGCACACAACGCTGGTAAGAAATATTTGGGCATCTGTGCTTTTAGCTGTGCATTTTCTCATATACAATAAATATAGTCTCTCTGTAGAAATAATACTTGTCTCTAAATATTCACAGACACAATCTCTATTCTAGATTAGAAAAGCAGAACTGTTCTTCCAGGCACTATCAGCAAAGCTTACCAGACTCCATTAAAATTAGCTTTCTGCTAATGTCACAAGGGGTCACAGGTTCTTTTTTCTTGTGTTTCCTCTGTAGCTGCTCAGTCATCTGACCACTTCAGCAGTAAAAGAAAGAAAGAAAAAAATCCCAGCCATGCAAATGTGATGTTTTAAATGATGTTGTTTAAATGATAATGGAAAATCTGTGCTGAAACTGATACCGAGTTCCTCTGTGTGTCTAAAATTTGTTCTTGTTGGCCAGTAATCTCAGATAGCATATCTATTGTACTGAAAGAATGAAAAATTCAAGCAAAAGGAGATGGTGAAGTGGCAAAATTGCTTTCAAGGAGATATTTCCCATTGCAACTGATTTCCAGATGGAACATTCCTTCTCCTTCATCCTCAACATTTTAATGCAATATATATTTTTACCCCAGAATGGTAATGGGAAAAATTAGCAAGTTCCAGAAACCCACTCCTATTTCAATAAAAATAGCCTGCTATCTGAATGGCTATTCCTCTTTGCCCAGGTCCCAAAGGGACAAGACAAGTGGCTAAAGCTATTTGGTTAAAACGCCCTTTTCTCACGCACTTGTCTGCCAATGCTCTGTCCTCCTTTGCATGTCTCCAGCGGACTTTTTGAGCGCTGGTATTGGAACTCACGCAAATCCACAACTTGGCACCTGCCTTATTTAAGCCTCCAACTTTAAAAAACAAACTGAAATATGTAAGGAATTAAAGGCTCACTGCAAATCTGCAGACTTTAGCGCCCAGTTTGCACTCCTTGGAGACCTACAGTTTGGGTCAAAGAAGCATAATGAGTTCATTGGCTTTGTTTGTTGCAAACCTTACCTGAAATAATTGCTTGCTGCAGCAAGGACCACTCGGTGACAGGAGAATTCCCTGCTGTCCACGCACAGGATGACATCTGTAAGGGAATTTTCAAGCCGAAGGTTCTCAAGGCCATTCTGGAGCAGCAGAGAGAGACCCGTATCGTCAAACTTGACCTTTTCACCACTCGAGACTTCCACCAGGTCCCCCATTTTCGTCGAACACTCATTGTTCAAAGAGATCTCAGGCTCCTCAGAGCTCTTCTCCAGCGTGTCCCCCATTTTCTGGCCAGCCCCGTCTCATTCTGTTGGTGCTTCGATCTAAAAAGGGCTCCTCAGCTTCAGGCAAATCACACTGCAGAAGTTGGGCGGATTTCCTGTCCAGAGGTCTCTGCTTATCTGTAGCTGTCACACACACATAACAGGAAGCCTTGCACTTTCTCATCCTGTTAACACAAACAAAGGGTGGGTTTTTTCAGTGATTTTCAGGCAGTATCAACGTGTTTAGAAAGGCCTTAAGATGCCTCTGGATGTGAGAAGATTACAAGTGACAGGGACAGGCTGCTTCTCACCCTCGAGCCAGGCCCTGGCCGTTATCTGGCGCTGCTGGTTGTACTGAGAGGTGCACCACATGCCTATCAAGCACTCCTACTGGACTGGGCTGCTATGGGAAAAAGAGTAATATTTCATATTTCTGTTTCCAGGTATGTGGTTATTAGTAACTGAGCTGGTTTGGGGTTTGATTTTGTTTCTAATAATATGCTTGCATATTCAGAAAGCCTTCCAAGTGGATGTTTCTATCCCTCACGGCTTGTTAGCTGGCAACCATTGCATTGCTTTTCTTTAAGACTAAATGAGCACAACTCTCTCAAGGACAGGGAGCAGTGTTGAAGGTTTCCCTTTCACCTAAGGATGGACCAGATCTACTTGGACATCACCTAGGTGGGAACTTGATCCAAGCTGAATTAATAAACAACACAGCCTACTGAGACTAACAGAGCAAACCCCTGGGTTGCTTAGGAAACTCTCACACTGGGAAGCAGAAAAGCACACCTCTGTCTCCCCCTGAGAGAAATCATCACCTTGGTAGCTTGAGTGCTAACCAACCTTGCCTCTGTGATAATTACTTCTAGGAATCCTCGTTTGGCCAATTCACAGGTTCTTATTGTGTGTTTGGTTTCCTCTTTTGTCCCCAGCTTGCATAGCTGAGCTCACAGTGTTATGGGAAGCTTGGCTTCCCCCTCTTCTGGAAGGAGGTGAAAGCGGGGTCTGAGAGAGACGGATTGGAAGATGAAGAGGAAGGAAAGCAAAAAATGTCCTTCCTGCTTTCCTCTGCCTCCTTATAATGGGATTTTCTTAATTTTGTGTAGTCTGTGCAGGCCTTTGGCTTTTTCCTTCCCCAGCTGATGTAAAGGTGTTTCTGCTGCCTTTTGTGCTAAGTTCTGCTAATTAATGCTTCCTTTTCTAATGCCAGCATCTCTTTCCCAAATACTTCTGTAGGAATACAACAAGGAAATTAAGGAAATCCTTCAAAAGTGTGCTCTAAAAATCAAAATACTTTAACCCTATCTTGGGCTCGGTTCTCCTTGTTTATCATCATGACTTCTGACCTTTAGGAATTCACCTTATCAGGCTTTTCTCTGAGGGTGAGAAGCTTCACATTGCACTTATTATCTGTTTAAGCGAAAGCTGAGATTCCGCAGCGATCACTTGATTCCAGTTGCTGAAGCTTTAAGGAAAGCATTAATAATTGTGAAATTGAAGTAAGTGTGTGCTGGCTGTGAGTGCTGGGAACGGAAACCCTGCAGTAACTAGGTCAGTCTATGGCTGTGGTATTGTCAGTAACTGCACTGCTGGAAGGACCTCAGCAGTTCAAGGAACTGTTGACTATTAGTAGCCGTGATGATTATCCACAGTCTGTCTCCTTCTGTGCCATTGCTAACCCATAGGTTGTATTTTTAATCCCTAAAAATGTGGGTTTTTCTTGACAAGCACCTCCCTTCCTTTCTCTGTTGCAGTGGTGTTGTGGTTTAACTCCAGCCAGCAGCCCAGCCCCAGGCAGCCACTTGCTCACTCCCCCACCAGTGGGACCAGGGAAGGAACTGGGAGGACAAAAGATGGAAAACACGGGTTGAGATAAAGACAGCTTAATAGGCAAAGCAAAGGCCATACACACAAGCAAAGCAAAGCAAGGACTCAATTCACTGTTTCCCATGGGCAGGCGGGTGTTCAGCACCTCCAGGAGAGCAGGGCCCATCACACGTGATGGTTACTTGGGAAGATAAACCCCATCAGTCCAAACGTCCCCTCTTCCTCCTTCTTCACCCCATATTACATGGGGATCATGATGTCAAACAGTCCGGAATATCCCTTTCAACAGCTGGGGTCCCCTGTCCTGGCTGCACCTCCTCTCAACTTCCTGTACACTCCCAGCCTTCCCACTGGTGGGGTGGTGCAAAAAGCAGTAAAGGCCTCAGCCCTGTGTAAGCCCTGCTCAGCAATAACAAAAACACCTCTATGTTATCAATCCTGTACCTACCACAAACCCAAACCAAAGCCCCATACTGGCCACTGTGAAGAAAACCAAGCCTACAGACAGCACAAACACATTCCACCCTCACTCCGTATCATTCACACCATGCTCAGGTCCCACAGTACCCAGTACAACCTCGTTAACCACCACCCCACCTCCCACTCCTGGATATAATGCACACATGTCATTCCCTTAGTCTATGGACTGCCCTTCCAAAACGCCCACAACACGTTCACAAATGGCCACAAAATGTCCTTCGAGTTAATTGAGTTTGTGACGTTGGGCTCCATCTGTTCTGGTGGTTATTTGGGACAGGAAAGACACTGTGTAAGGTGGAGTTTCTGGGCACCAAAGCCTGCTCAGGTCAGGTCGCTTCTGCACTGCAGCTGCTTCTTGGGAGGCTTTTCCTTCATTGCTTTGGGTGCTGCCTGTTACAGTAATTCCTGTAACATACAATTCAAATCATGGCTTACAGTAAAGTTGTATCCATTACAGTCTCCACCCCATGTTACCACGGTTTTTCTGAGCCTTTTGATTTTCTTAAATGGAGTCAGATCCTTTTAGTTATTGTACAATATTAAGAGCAGTTTTCTACCTTTCCCACAGATGTAACATAAACAAATCCTTTGTTTTTCATTCTCTGTCCTTTGTTTGCATATTTCTAACCTGAAAACAATTGTAACTGACAATTGGTCTGGCCACTGAGGCTGAGGGGTAGAAACCCCAAAAAGCCAATCTTCTGCTAGACCCACAAATGTATAAAAAGTAAGAAATAAACAAAGGGGCTCTCTTCTCTCTGCTCTTTCAGCTAGGAGCTGGATCAGAAGAACTTCTGTGAAGATCTCTTGTCTGCGTGTGATTGATTTGTGTGTCTCAGTGACAACCCCAGGTCCTTTTTTGGCGAGGTTACAGGGTTTGGCATTGCAATGAACTCCTCCCCTTGTCCCCAGCCTGGCTTGAACAAGGGGTTCCTGCTACAGTCCACCATCAGCATAGTCCACATCACAGTCCTCCATGGGCTCCAGGGGCACAGCTAATTCACCATAGCCTTCACCACGGGCTGCAGGGGAATCCCTGCCTCCCCTGTTTCAGCATGGGGTCCCACCCACAGGAGACCATCCTTGAACTTCTCCAGCATGGGTCCTTCCACAGGCTGCAGTTCACAAGCTGCTCCAGTGTGGGCCCCCTGTGGGGTCACAGGTCCTGCCAGCAAACCCACTCCAGCATGAGCTTCTTATGGGGTCACATCCTCCTTCAGGAATCCCCCTGCTGCAGAATGGGATGCTCCACAGGCTGAAGGGGATCTCTGCTCTGTTGTGGACTCCTCTGCAGTCACATCCCTTTCACCCCAGTTCCCACTGGAGTTCCAGCCCGCTCAGTGCAGCAGCACAGACACACCAGCAATGCCCTGTACCCCTGCCAGCCCAGGCCAGTCACCATGGCTGTGTTGTCCCAGGTACCACACAGTGAGGTGATCAGCAGCACAACAGCAGTGACCACCAGTGAGCACCAGAACATCATTTCCAGGCAGGCAAGCAAGCCCCGTGGCAGGCACAGCAGCCTGCTCATTACCAGCTAAACTGCAGTAACAGCTATAAATGCAGTCTAGTACATCCCAATGGAAATCTGTGCCCTTTGTGCCCCACACTGGGCTGCCTTGTATTCAGAGAACTGCTTGCTCAGGGATTAATCTGCAAATGTAGTAGCTAGTTTCATTCTTTGGACTAGCACGAGGACAGTGCTGAGGTGAGTGTTGTATCTTTGCAGGTATAAGGGAACAACAAGCCCAGCAACCAGGCAGCTGCTCTCCTGAGGTGCTCTATGGCCCAAGACGGCAACAGCAATGTGTTATTTAATCCTGGGGCAAATCCAGCTTGTTACTTCATGGTAGAAGCTTCCAGATACATTCTTCTATTTGGCCTTCAGAGACTTGTTCTATCTGTACTCTCATACTGTTTTCAGTAAAGCGTTACCTGCTAGCAAAATGAACACTGAACTGGTAAGAGCTGAAGGCTCGTCTGTTCATGACTTGTCTATTGTCTTTACCTTATGAATACTGAGCTGACCTATGTATACTCTGTATCAGCTTAAGAGAACTGGCTACCTGGCTGGAATTACTGTGTCAATAATGTAAATCCACAGCTTGTGTCATAGGAAGTTTACACAGCTCTGTAACATCACAGGCTGCTGCTGGTACCTATGAACCTCTGCACAGTATATCTGAGCTGAGTTCAGAGGCTGCTTTCCATCCTGTCCTGACTTCCTCACCTCTGCGTCGTCTGCTCCCCCTTGAGCATGCTCCTTGTTTGAGTGTTGATCTGTAGCCAACACCAGCCCAATTTCAACTGTCTGTTCCTGAAGCCAGGATCTCATCACTGTGGCATTTCAGCACTGCAAAGTTTGACCTCAACAGATGAATTTGCCTAGACTAGCCAGGAGTCCTGGTTCCCGTCTTGTAAAGTGAAAGATTCAGGCGCTCCCAGGAAAGAGTCATGGACTTGGGGCCATAAGAGGAGGGACAGAAGAAATGACACCCACCAACAGTGGATCAAGAGCAAAGAGCTGAGGCATTATTTAAACAAGCAAAGGATAGGAACCTATTTCTGATGGTTCTTGTTACTTGTTTTGCTTCCCATGTCCTTGTACTTTAGCTAATAGAGCCTTTATGGACCAGATGAATCTGAGAGGAACCAGCTATGAAACATGAGAGTGTGTGGCTGCCTTAAGAAAGAGGCCAGACAAAGACTGGCAGGATGTTTTCTGGAGTGAGAAGGAAGATGCTTAGCCACCCTGCTATCACTATGGGATCTGGAAGCTTCCTACTCTAAGTAATGAGCAGGTTGCTGAACTTGCAGATGGCAATGAACTTCATATTTCTGACCTGGAGCTCATACAAAGTGGTCCTTGCTGTTTGTTTTCTTACTCTTATTCCAGTCCATTTTGCTGCCACAAGTGAAACTCCAAGTATGTGTTCCCTGTGACCAAGTGGCTTCTGCTCCAGGCTATTCCACCTTAGAGCTCTTACACTCCAGACAGCTTGCAAAGCTGAAGACACCCAACAACATGTTGACAGCTATGTCTCCAGGCCTCACCATGCTTCCTGTGGAAGGCAGCGTTCCTTCATCTGAGAGAGCCTTTCTAAAGGTGCTGGTCTCCAAGAGGGCAAGGACGCAACAGCAGAAGAAAAGCTTTGGCAAGCTTTTGACTTCCTCAAGTAGAAAAACACTGCAGTTGTTTCCAAGGTGCATCCCAACAAGTACTGCAGAAAACATCTCAGAGCACAGAGGACCCTGCTGGGTAGCAAAGAGTTCCTTGCTGTAGGAGCAAGTGACTGGTGACTGCAGCTGGACACGTATCAGGGCTCATCTTACCATCAGCTGTTTTCGAGCACAGTGCAAAGCAAGATAGCTGAGGCCTGAGATAATCATGTCAACCCTGGAAAGTTGCTGGATTTTTGTCTGTGTTTTCAGTACATTGGGATAATGTTCACTAGCTCAAAATAGCACGTTCTTAATTTAGCTATGGGGGAACAAATGGGATTTTAATTTTTGAAAATACATACAGAACTTTTGGATCAGGTTTTCTGTAAACTGCAAGCTGGAATCTTTGTTTCACTGCAGTTTGCTTCCTCTGCTGAACCAGTACCACCTTCCATTTCAAAAACTACTGCTTGAGCCTTCTCATAACCCTCCCTCTGGGCAGCTGCAGTTGTTCAAAGTCAGCAAACAATGGTGATTTTGTGAAGCTGGCCTGTTTCATCCCCTCACTCTTGAAAATTACCTCTTATTTAGAGAGGATTACAGTGTTACCCTCCTGTGTTGGATTTATTACCTGTCCATCTTTTGCTCTCAGAGTGCTTTTGCACGTATTTTAAGTCACTGGGATGTTTCTAGAAAAACTGCTGCTTCCATGTATTGTTTTCTCCGGGACAGTCAGGCATTGTGCTAACGATCCAGATGAGTGACTCCAAACCATGCTCCCACCTTGTATAAAAGAGACGTCCCAGCTGACCAAGCTGTAAATGCCAAATTATTCGGGTTCAGTGATAGAAGTCGGGTTGTTGTAAGTCCCATGCGTGCTACAGGCTATAGAGGTCACCCTGACATGTGGATGGGCCAGTTGAGCTCGAGAATCTTTGATCCCCTGCTCATTAGCTTTTGAGGGAGTGGTGGAGGAAGGCTGCTATTTAAATAAGTGTTTGCTCCAGCTGAAGCAGCTGAATTGCAGTCTGGGGGTGCAGTATGGTCACTCCCAAAGCGGCAGGCAGAGCAAGCTGAGACATCGCTTGGCGCCGTATTTTAAGATTTTATAGCCCAAGATGAGATGCATCCAAATTAAACTGGAAGGGCTGAGGCCAGGAATGCAGCTGCAGGTAAGAACCAAAAGCAGTGCAGTTGGTGCCAGCCACGGCAGTTGAGGAGAGCTGTAACAAGCCTGCCCCAGTCAGAAGAGTCTTTTCCTTCTCCCTGGAAGAAGGATGTCCTTTTGTCAACACCTTAAAACTACTACAGGTTTTTCAAGACAACAGACAGGTGCTCCTCCTTTTCTGTCCTCAAGATAATCAGTCTTTGAAACAAAATAGCAGCAGTTACTTCCATTTCTTGTTGTTTGTGAAGACGGAAAGAAGTTCCTAAAGTTATTTTCTAGTAGGAAAGAGCCTCACTTTCTTTTAACTTAGAGGTGAGTTGTTCTCTAAAAGATTTTTCCAGTGATACTCACAAAAAGGTTTTGTCATTAGCATCAGACTCTCTCTTGTTTCAGTTTATATAACAAGATGCTCAGGTCACTCGTCTACTGCTGTCTGCTCTGCCACCCATTAGAATTTATTAGCATCTTCTCTGTATTATTAGCTAGTGGCTGTTTATGCACAAATAATTCTTCCTCTAAGTAAATTATACCTTTGATCTCCATAATCAGACAGCAGGAACCAGGTCCATGCTAGAAGAAATAGAGGCCTATTGTCCTCAGTAATATTTTGATGTATTCTTCATGCACCTTGATCTGCTGCTGCTGCCAGGCTCTGGCATCCAGCGCACAAGGTAAGGAACACAGCCTTGGCAAGAGCAACAGCGCAAAAGCTCAGACATTTGTTCCACAGCTTAACAAAACCTGACCAACAAAGCAGCTCTTGAAATGCAGGAGAGCTGTTCTGCTTGGCAGGAGCTGGGAACAGGAGGAAGATGTCTTTGTGGTGAATTATGTGGAGATCCGTGTTTTAGTGCCTGTTTGGTGTTAATGGGACCCTGGTTAGACTAAAGCTTGAGTTCTTGAGACTATTTGCAGTATTTGCTGAGTGGCGCCATGAAAAGCTCACAGTGTGGCCCCGAACCATAGGAAATAAACCTCATTTGTGATTGGTGCCTGAAGCAACACTGACTTCCATTTCTCGTGAGGCCTGTTGATCTCAGCCAGTTCTGTGCACAGACCTAACTGATGAGTTCACACTCTGAGTGATGCTCCAGAGCTGTGACCAAATTCTGCTTCAGTTTTTCACCAGCATGAAGCTTAGATGTGCTGGCCCCAAAATCGGTGTGGTCCTTCTTTACCTTCCTGTTCATTTGCAACACAGATCTCCTTCTTGGGCTGTAAAGACTCTCCACCTCTTACTTGGGAAGACCTCAAGCAGAGAAGCCAAAGTGATGCTCTGGGTGCTCTGTACCCTCACCACTTGCTGCTTGGTTTGCTTCCCTGCACGACTGAGTCTATCAGACCAGAAACTCACACAGACCCAAAGCAAAAGAATGAAGTCCAGTCTAAACTTTCTGAAGCTAAATGAGATTTTTTTTTCTTTTCTTTTCTTTTCTTTTCTTTTCTTTTCTTTTCTTTTCTTTTCTTTTCTTTTCTTTTCTTTTCTTTTCTTTTCTTTTCTTTTCTTTTCTTTTCTTTTCTTTTCTTTTCTTTTCTTTTCTTTTCTTTTTTTCTTTTTTTTTTTTTTTCTGGAGATGGTAACAGGAGAAGGGAGCAGGACTCTCTTCAAGAGGGAGTGACACTGTGTGGTGCACTCAGCAGATCACAGTCAGTCATTTCTTTCAACCATCACCTGGTACATTTGCCACTGCTGGCTGACATGGGGTCATTTACTATTTTGTCTAATTATCAAAAAAATAAGGATGGCATTGGCAAACATAGGTACTCTTGGAACATAAGATTATCCCTGGGATAAATTTATCCTAATGTTTCTGTAATTAATTCTTGTGTTTCCTATTCTGACACAATAAAGGGGGAAATCAGTTGGTTCACTGACAAGTGACTGCTGAAAGCTGAGCCTTGCTTGGTCTGGGGGGAAGAATCATACTGGGAAGAAGCAGAAATCTACATGCTTTTCAATAAACAAATGTGTAACTTTTGGTCAAAGTGGAATTTGATATAGTACATCCACACATAAGTGCTCTCCTGTACAAAACCACTACCTACATCCATGTGATTTTCCAGTTGACTCTTTTAATCCACAGCTACTTTTTTTAGCTTTAAACTTGCAATTAATTAGTGGGAAGAATGGTGAATGTCTGGTGACCCTGAATGCTAGTTTTAAAAAAAGGGCTATGGTTCTCAGTTAGTTCCACATCATTACAGCAACTAAAGCTTCATCAAGTTTTAAAATATTGTTAAAAAATATTTTTGAATCTTTGCAGTTTTTCAGCAGGGTGCCTCAACTGTCTCTTTTGCAAGAAATTTAAACCTGTGTGAAACTGGTCATTAGGTAGCATTGTTAGACAAGAGAATTCAACATTACTTGTAGAGGAAGGGTCTTTAATCTTAACTCTGTATAAAGCATAGAATCATGGCTTGGGTTGGAAGACCTGAGAGACCATTTCGTTCCAACCCCCTGCCACGGATCCATTAGAACCCTAAGGTGTGAGCCAGGGAGCCTGGGGATGTGGATAAGCCTTGCTCCCCTGCTCCACAGCTTCCAGCCACCTGCAGCCTATGGAAGAATCGAGTTGGCAGATTGTTAGCTAAGTAGCTGAGCAGAAATGATGCTGTAGAAATGTACATTTTGCTAATTATTGCCGGCAGCAAAAACCGTTATTGCCTTTTACATAAGGGAAATAATGAATGGCCTAAAGTTAGAAACAGTGTAGGTGAGTTGTTACGATCTGTATGCAAATAAAGGCACCGTGTGAAGTGCAAGGATTCCAAATATAAAAAAAGGAAGGACTGAAAAAGTTGTAGTGTTTCCTGCTGAGGAAGGGAATTATCTCAGTGCTCTTTAACTGCCTGCGTACCAAATCTGAAGGAGCTCTGCTGTCAGGAGCCCGTGCCTTTGCTAGTTTGGTTTTTAAGCCGATCAGAGTCATCTTCGCCTAACACAGCCCAAGCTGCGAACATCGGATTCCCGGCAGCAGCGGCCAGAAAAGCACGGACAGTTTCCAGAGCCAGCCCTCCTCCTCCTCCCCTGTGCGATGAAGGCCGGGCAGGGCGCGCCGGGCTCCGCTCCCCGCCGGCTCCGAGGGCTGCCCAGCCCGGCCCCGCCGCGCCCGCAGCCCCGGGCGGCTCCCGCTGCCCCCCGGGAGCCTGAGCGCGGCACACAGCCGCTCGTGGGGCACGGCAGGAGCCCCGGCCCCCCGCAGCAGAGAGCTCCGCTGCTCCTCGCGGGAGGGCCCAGGGAAGCTCCAGGAGCGGGGGGGCGAGGTGTCCTTCCAGGAGCTGCTGCGGCTCCGCGGCGCTGGCGCAGCCGGGACCCGCCGAGAGAGCTCCTCGCCGGCCGTCAGGGCTCTGCCATCCATCAGGGAAGCTGTCTGGAATGTAGGGCATTGGGACAGCCGCATCGGGATCACCGCAGCGCCTGCAGTGGAAAGTGTGACGGATCCCGTGCTGGCAGCGCCGGGAGCTGGAGCCCGGCTGGGAGCGAGAGAGAGCCCGGGTCCAGCTGGCCTTGGGTGGAATTCTGGAGGAGTGACATTGGAGAAAGAGGACGTCAAAACCATCTTAGATCGGAGAAAGCAGGGAATTTTTAAAAGTTTGCCGCTTCCAAATAGAGAGTTTTAACTTTAGAAGCGCTACCGTATTTTTTCCGCCAGTCAATATTGATTTCAGAAAAAGTTTTCTCTTAAATTTTTCTCTTAATAAGAGAATGGAGAATTTTAATATTCCAGTACTATTTCCATAATATCTGGCCTAGGGAAAGACAGAAGTTCTTCAGAACTTCACACTCTTATTAGCGTGTTTCTGAGTTAAAGGGCATTATTAGGTTTATTTAATTTTAGAGGAAAAAATATGAATAATATAAATACAGCATACATCTAAAGAAATGAGACACATATTTGCCTTGTATTACTTCCTGCTTACAGTAATGATTTGTTCCTCATTTCAGTCTCCTCCCTTTTCAAAATTACAAAATATTATATCCTATACATAAAAATGTTAATTAAAAAGTCCAAGGAAGCTTATCCTACCATATGTAATGTTTTACATAATCCATTTTTTCTTCAAGGTTCAGTACCATGTTAATGTATGCCAGCATAGTCTAGCAACAATCCGTGATGTGACGAGTCAATTTGTTTATTATCAGAAGCTCACTGACAAACCAATCTTAGTTTTAAAATCATTTCTGTCTAATGATACTCCTTATGAAAAGCTGTGTAGGGAATGCTTAGGATCAAAGAGTAAACCACAGATTTCACAACGTCTTCTTGGCAAAGCCGAGTGTTGATTTAGCTGCTGCATTGGAATCTCCAGCCTTCATTACATGTGTTTTTCCTGAGATTACTTTGGCTAACATTTTCTTTCCTGTCTTCCTGTGACGAATCTTTGTCCAAGACCAGTGATCTGAAGTTGCTTTAGTCTGGCTGAGCATTTCAATAGAGCTGAGAGCTTTGTTTACAGAAGCACACATCTCTTTTCCATAGGATCCTTCCAGGTCCAGAATCAGTCCCATTTTAGATCTCAGAACAGGTGCTCAAAAGCTTGTTTACGAAGAAGAGGGTGACCGGGGAGTTGATCTGAGCTGGGACTTTGGGTGCTGCTCCAAAGCAGATGTATGTGCACAGCAGCCATTCCACATCCCTCCCCAGCTGTCCATGCCCAAGGCAGCCACCACTTTTAGACAAGGCAGCAGCTTTCAGGCTGGTGAGTCCAGACAGTGATTTCTGGGTAGTAGGGGGCTTTATCCTGGGTGCAGGAAGCATGGGATGTGAGGACAGAATCATCAGTTGTCATTCTGGCATCCATGATTCCTCCATCCTTGGAGGGCCAAGTCAGCCTGGAGAGAGATTGCTTTGCACCCCTGTGCCAGTAACAGAGCAGCTGCCCAGTGTGTCTTGGAATGCAGGTGCTGAGCCATTCAGCAGCTCTGGCTCTCAGGAGAGGAGGAAGAAATCACAGAGCTCCTGGTGAACTACCTCTTCTGGATTCACTTTACTGATGGAGCTTTGCTGATGAAAAATGTGAAAGGGCAGACAAAAATATAAGATAATGAAAGTCATGTAGGTATTTGCCCAGACATGACCCCAAAGGCACAGCAGCCCAGAGCAGTGTGAGGACCTTGGCACACAGAACGGCTGGTCCTGCAACTGGAAACGTGCTGTCCACTGCCACTGTTAGGGGTAGCAAGGGTACTAGTCCAAGCTAACCAATTTCTAAACTTTCTATCCCTCAGCCTGTTGCCAGAGGGACACCAGAAGCAGGTGGTGGCAGGGATCTGCAAGCCTGGAGGTCTCTGATGGCTTTCAAAGTCTGAGATGCTCTATTCTGGGAGATTGGCATGTATATGCCTATTCAAAATAGTTTATTTGCAACCTGTCTGTTTTCTTCACTGTCAAAGATTTTCATGGTTACTTGGGTTGGAGAAAGGATTTATTTAACTTGTGAAATGCCTGAAGGTCTTCGAGATGAAGGGGTGCAATGCTCCTGCCTATTAATTCCTCCTGGCACTGGCAAATGGTTTGAGGAGAGAGCTATTTCGTGTGGCTGAAGGGCAGAGCTGGAGCTGTGCCGTAGGGTGTTGCGTGGCAGCATGGCAGGAAGGGAAGGTCTGTGGCAAAGGGATGTGTGAAAAAGTACTGTTGTGAGAGAATATTTAATGCAAATAGTTATGGGGCTGTGGTTGGGCTTGAGGTTACAGGGCTGAGTGGGAATAGCAACAGTGCTAACAACACATGGGCTCAGGGAACTGTTTTTGTAGTACCTGCTACTCTCTTGCTGGGTTAGTGGTTGCATGTGTCTGTCTGCAATTCCACAACTCCCTTCAAGTCATCATTCGTGGGACCGACAAGAACTCAAACATCTTTCATTTCTTTGTTTCTTACTTCTAACTTCTCCCCAAAGAGAGGACAAATACCAGCACAACAGACTCTATCTCCCCAGCTAGGCATCGGTTTCATGGTGTCCCGATACTCTGTGCTGTAGAAAAATAAATGGTTCAGTGTTTATGGCAGCAGTGATGCAATGTTCATTCTTCTCAGCTCTGCAATTACACTCCCAGAGTCATCTCCCAAGCTTGGAACAAGGGAGATACTGGGTGGAAAAAATTCAACACATACTTTCTGCACAGGAGGACTGTTGGCATGGGCCCTGTTTTGAGGTGCTTACAGCAGGGAATGAGTGGGAATCACGGGGATGAGTGGGAAGAGAGGGGATTTGCATGGGATAGGAGCACGGGCTGGCCTAGGGTGTACGGGGGGATAGGCAATCCTAATTGCAGTGCTGAACACGTAAACGTGGTACTGATGTTTTACAGTGGCTTTTGTGTGTACTGGAAGTAACTCCGTGTAATCTCAGAGCCTCCCTGGCCGAGCAGGAGCGAGCACTGAGCGTGCAGGCAGTGGCACAGCACCCAGCTGGGCATGGGGCATGCAGGGAGAGGGAGCCTGGCTCTGGAGAATGCCCCATTCCTTCCCCACCCTCCTTCCTCACTGCAGGAGAGACAACCAGGGAAGCTCTGCCAGCCTCAGCAAAGGGCTACAATGTGCAGCATAGGTGTCCAAAGGCAAGGGGGATCTACAGAGCCAGTCTGGAGGCAGTGGAAATGGCAAAAATAACTACAGCAGGGGAGGTGGGGTTTTTTTGTTTGGTTTTTTTTTTGTTTTTTTTTTTTCCAGGGCCCTTCCTATGCAAGTGCCAGTGCAGCAAGCCGTGTTGCAGATGGCATTTCCTGGTGCAGGTGCCATTTCAAACAGGTGATGGGAAGAGGAGAGGCTGAAAGGGACTGGTGCTGGAAAAATGCCTTCCAGCCTAAATGGGTGTAGCTGCTGATTATCCCAGCAGAACAGCTCAACTCAACGTGACCCACAGGACTTTTGACAGGATGGTGAAAGAGTCCAGAGTCATGGGAAGAATTTTAGAAAATTTTGGTGTGTTCTCTGTATTTCTGTGAGATGTCTTTTATCACAGAATAATAGAATCATGGAATCATAGAATGGTTTGTGTTGGAAGAGACCTTAAAGATCAATGCATTCCAACCCCCTGCACTGGGCCAGGACACCTCCCACTTGACCAGGCTGCTCACGGCCCCCCTGGAACATTGCCAGGGATGGGGCAGCCACAGCTTCTCTGGGAAACCTGTTCCAGCGCCTCACCCACCTCACAGGAAAGAATTTCTTCTCTATATCTAACCTAAATTTCCCCTCTTTCAGTGCGAACCCATTACTCCTTGGCCTATCACCACAGTTCCTGACCAAGAGCTCCTCTCTGGCTTCCCAGCAGGCCCATTCAGGTACTGGAAGGTTGCCAAGAGTTCTCCACACAACCTTTTCTTCTCTGGGCTGAACAGCCCTGACTTCCTCAGCCTGTCTTCACAGGGAGGGTACTCTAGTCCCCTTATCAACTTTGTGGCCTCCTCTGGACTTCCTCCAGCAGCTCCATATCCTTCTTATGCTGGGGGCTCCATGGCTGTGTTCAGTACTCCAGGTGGGGTCTCACAAGAGAAGAGTAGAGGGGGAGAATCGCCCCCCTTATCACGTGAAGAGGCTTTGCTGTACTTCCATCCTCATTTTATCCAGCCTTTTTTAAAAATGTTGTTTCCATGCACCTCTTCCCTTTTACTTACTGCACCTTAGTGCTTTTTTTCTGGCATACCCAAAAAGCAGATTCTGCAATAGTTACTGAACTTACTCTTCTGCATTTCCTCACAAATTCCTAGTAATATCGCCTTTCCTTTTGCTCAGCACTATTTGTAATCCTGCTGAATGGCTTCTGCCATTACGGCTTGTGCACATATGCATTAGGCTCTGCAGTGACGTCACTCAACAATACTTCTTTTTTCTTTTTAAGCTTTCTGACCACTTAAACTTTTCATACCAATGTCAGAATCTGTTCTCCCTTCTTGTACTGAAGAATTTGCTTCATCTCTGCTCCATTTGTTGCACAGCCCTTCCTTGTGTTGGTTATTAGTTGTCAGTCTGTATTCATCTTTGTCTTAACTCAAATGTCTAAATCCTCTCTTTTATCTAGTGATACCCCTCCGTGCTGCATTCAGGGTTTTTAATTTGTCCAAGTTCCATGGTGCTCTCTTCCCTCTGATCAGTGATCAGGGTTAGGGACATGGTGCTTAGACTGTCCTCTCCCTTCCTATTCTTCCTCAGCCTCCTCCTCTGGTGGCTGTGGCTCACCTTCCCCTCTTCCCTCGTTCAGATCCGAGCCCTTCCCCAGACTGATTTGCATATGTGCCCATCAGCAGTAATCAAGGACTCTCTTTGGGTTTTGCTCTGTGTACGAGCCACTTGAACACTTTTAGGTTTTCCTCAGTTTTAGAGAAGTCTGGTAAGGAGCTGCCATGCTCCCAACAGCAGAGGAAACTTTCCAGGAGCACACTGGCACACACTTCCCAAAATAGCTAATACCTTTACCTGGAGGAATGCATGGACCATTTTGGTGGCCCAGTGCATGGGTGAAATGTGTCTGAAAAGTGCCCAGCAGTGGTATTCAAATCCAACACCACCAGAAAAACACGTGAACGTTGGTGGATGCATGCCAAAACCTTCACGCAGGCTTCTAATTTTAGGTTTTAACCTTTCCAGTGCCCTGAAGAAGCCTTCAAAATCTCCAAAATTCCCAACCTGTTTGGAAAACATTGGCCTAAATGCTTTACAAGTACTTTACATTGTTAAAAAAGTATTAACAAAGCTTTATAGAAATGAGTAATCTTTAATAACTGGTTTCAGCTTCTCAGGCAGTGTGCAACTGCTTATTTTGAGAGAAATGCTCGTCGCAGCTTGAGAAAGAACAGCCAATGTCCCTGCTAGCAGAGGAATGAGGAGCAATAGGATGCAGTGGCAACTCAAGTATCCTTAATTTCAGACATCCTCAGTGACGTTGGCTTTCAGAACTGGAAGTGCCTGGATGTGACCACATGCATACATGGGTACATTATGAAATGATTGATTGCTCAATGAGTATTCTTAATTAGTATTTTCTTTTTAATGCTCCATCTACCCTCTTCACTCAAGATATTTTTGCCACGTGCAGTTTTTATTGGAGTAAACATAGTTCCTTCAGATAGCTCCTTCAAGCCAGGGCAGAGGTATCTTGATCCTGTTTTGATTTTTTCCTTCCTCTGACTCATTCCTTTAATCCCGGTTATGTTTTCTCAAGTGAACTCCGCGTACTCATATTGACCCCAAGAGTTAGAGACTCAAAGAACTGGGGCAGACAAGAGGATATAAAGGATAAGAAATCTATTTTAAGCAAAATATTTTTCTTAGGTCATATACTTTTAGAGTTAATGTCTTTGTAACAAGTAAGACTTCGGGTTATTAATATTTCCCATATTCAGCACATGAAATACGTTATTGCAACAGACCTGTATTCTACAAGGTGGACCTGCTGCTGATTTTCTCTTTGCTGTTTATGTTGTTTGGGGTCCTTCTTGCTTTTCCAGGCAGAGGATGAGAAATGGACTGAACACTCTGACTTTTAATGAAGTCAAGCAGTTCTGAGTTTTAGATCTGCAGGAAAATGGTTGAAAGTTTCAATTGTTTAAGATCTATGTGAGAACAATCTTTGTACCAAAATCAGTTGACATTTTCAGTCTATTTTCAGAACTCAGCCTTTTAGTTTTTAATTAATAATTCTAACTCTTTTGCAAAGCTGCAATTTACCTGACCCCAGGAGAAATCAGAGCTTGTTCAGCCCATGAAAATCTGAGCCTAGTTTGCTCTGGAGGGGGTCAGCCCCGGAGTCCTGGGCACGCACTGGCTCCTCTTCAAGTTTCAGTGGCAGAGCACAGTCAGCCACTGCCAAGAGCACACGGCTGGGTGCGCTTCCTGGGAATAGCCTCGGGTCAGAAGATTGCGGAGGTTTACCAAAAGGTAAAGGTACGTTATGCCTAGGATTGATATCCAACATTTAGGGGAGCAAAGCAGGGGGGAGCTAATAGAAGTTGTATTTCTTCCTTTCCCTTGGCAGTAAGGGGCCAGAGGGGGAGGTCATCCTTCTAGGAAGGAGAACACAGCCAGTTACCTGGCCACATCAGCTCCACGGCGTTGCATAAAGCCTCATTCGGTACCAGGTAATGATCTTAATTTCAGCATGCATGTCCCTGCCCTCGCCTCACTACTCCGCATTATGGGCTTGCAAGTTTGCTTATGCTAAAGGGCAGAACAAAAATAAATTTCCATACTCCAAGGCATGTTCCATCAGCCTGTGTTGGAGCATGGGCCACTGTCCAAATACTTTGGATATGAAGTGAATTTGGGCTCCAGGACAGGCTCAGACCTGCTCCTGAAATTGCAGGGCGATGACACCAGGGTCCTGCTTTTATATTTGCGGTTGACTGGCTGCCACCACTGGGACCCCCAGCTGTGACAGCAGAGCTCGCTCTTAAGTGTCCCTGCTTAAAGATGACCTTGGCTTCCCGTGGTCAGCAGGGACAGGGACGCTCTGTTTTGTGTTACTGTTGAAGAGGAACTGGAAATTCTGAATTAATTGGGTGGAGCTGTAGCTCAGGTAGACAAAGATTCTATCTTGGTTAATTTTTTCATGCAATAGGTTTTGTTTTGGTCATGTAGGCTGAACACGCACCCCGAGACAGGGTGTTGTTTTCAGTCTGGGAGCCGGCTCTTGCTGGAGGGCTTCTGTAGGGCCCCCCAGAGCCGGCACAAGGGACTATCCCGCTGGAAGCTGCTGTCCCGACGCACCCGCTTGCATCGGTGCACCTGGAGCTTTTGCCCGCTCCCGGGACGGGGCGGGTCGGGTATACTTGCGGGGTACGAGGGATGTGCTCCGGACCCCGGCAAAGGGACGGCGACGGCAAGAGCTCGCAGCGACGGAAAGCGCTGCCGTTTATCGCTGCTGCCGCCGAGGCTCTCCCGTCCCCGGCTCCTCCCGGGACGCTGACGGCCGCCGGCAGCGGGGCCGTCTCCGGGCGGGGCGGCGGAACTACAGCTCCCAGGGCCGCGCGGAGCCGGTGACATCATGTGCGGTGGCTCGGAGGTCACATGCCCCGCCAGCCCCTTTGTTTTGAGCGGCGCTGGCAGCGCGACCGGCGGCGGAGAGGCCCGAGCGCGCCGCACCGCTCCGGATCGCTCCGCTCCGCGCCCACCCAGCCGACCCGACCGACCCCGACCCCGGCGGCCCCGGCGGCTCCCGCGGGGCGCAGCGCGGCAGGGCGCGCTCCCGGCTGTGAGTGCGGGGCGGCGGGGCGCGCTCCCGGCCGGGCGGGCGAGGGCTGCGGTGCCCCACGGCGGGCCGGGAACCCCCGGGGAAGGCGCGGAGGCCACCGCGGGACGGCCGGGGCGCGGGGCCCAGACGCGGGGCGGGCCGGCACCGTTAATCGCCGCGGAGGGGACGGCGCGTCCGGGGCTCTGCTGGCAGCGCGCGGCGGCGGTGCCACGTTGGGGGAGGGCAGCGGGCAGCGCCGGAGCCCCGGGAGCCGCGGCGGTGCGCGGTGCTGCAGTTACTGTTATTGTTGTTGTTGTTGTTGTTATTGTTATTGTTGTTGTTCCCCCAGCCCCGGGCAGGGCAGGGCAGGGCAGGGCAGAGCGGACGGGGGGCGCGCGGAGCCCCCGCGCCGCCCGCGGCCGTTTCGTAACGCGGGGCCGCGCGAGCCCCCGAGACCCCCGCGGGCGCGGATTGGGCGCGCGGGCGGGCGGGGGCGGGGCCGCGCGCGCGGATTGGCCGGGGCGCGGGGGGGCCGCGGCGGCGGCCCGGGGTGAAGGTGAGCTGGAGGGCGGGACGGGAGGAGCCATTTTGTGCCGCCGCCTCCGGCCGCGCTTTCCGCCGCTCCGCTCGGTTCCGGTGCCGCGCCGTCCCCTGCGGGAGCGGCTCCCGCCGCCTCCTCGCCCGGCCGTGCCGTGCCGGGGCTGGGCGCGGGCGGCTCCGTTCTGCGGCTTTCCCCGCCGGCTTCCCGGTGCCTCGGGCCGTGCTCCGGCCCGGCGGGCAGTGCCCGGTGTCGGACGTGCTGGCGTCTGGCGGAACCCCGGAGCCCTGGGAGCGCTGGCCGGGGCTCGGGTTTGGTTTAGCAAAATCTGAAATCACGTGCAACAACGACAGCCGTACCAAAGGGGAAGGGTTGGGGCTTTTTCACTGTTCCTTCCCCATACGTGAATAATAACACTACGCAGTGTTGTTTTTTTCCTCCTTTTTCCCGCACATAAGTTGTTTTTTTCCCCTCTGAGGGTTTTTTTTTTTCGTTTACAAAACGGTACGTAAAGGGTTCTGCAGTTTCAAGGTGTCCCTTTTCATTGCTTGTTTTTGTTCTGTTTTACTTAATAATCGTGACTCCCGTGTCCAAATCAGTTCCTGTTTTTTTGCTGGGCGACTTTTGAGGGCACTTAAGGTTTTTTTGTGTGTGTGTCACTAGCTTGGATTACTACTGAACTTTGACATTCTTTTTCAAAAACCAAGATAGTGTCTTAGATTAGAATGAAAAACTTCTGCAGTTCAGCTAACTCTTATCACGTCAATCAGTTCGATCGCTGAATTCTCGTTTACTAGTTAATCGGCTTTCTTAAAGTCTTCATCTTAGACATTCAAATCCTCAATATCTGTTGCAGAACAAGATTTTTTTTTTTTTTAATCTCTAAAACCAACAAACTTTTGGTCTTTTTCATATCACAGAGACGAAGGAAAGCTAAACGTCGTGTTGGGGTTTTTTTGTTGCTTTTTTTTTTGTCAGAGGGAAAGGTTATGCTCTTTTTTCCCCACCCCCTCTTCCTTTCCAAACACAAGCAGCACGTGCTGTGGTTCCTCCGGGCAGTTTGTTCTCCCCGCCTCCCGTGGTAACCGCGCACCTGAGGCGCGGCACCGCCTTATCTCCCATCGCGGAGCGCCCGGAACCGGCCAAACCTCAGCTGCAGTTCCCAGGCCTCGGCATGAAAACACCGTTCCCGCAGCTGGCTTTCGTTTCTGGGTTGCTCGCTATCCGCGGGGTGACAGCAGCGCCTCTGGCCCTGGCTCTGGCTCTGTCTGCCCTGCCCCGTCCCAGCGCCTCCTTCTCTCCCCTCACAGGCCGTCAGCGCTCCGGCCGCGGGCACGGGCTGGACGTCACCTCCCCTGGCAGCCGCAGGAGCCCAGCGCAGCCTCAGGTACTCGGAAAGCGCAGCCCCAGGGCGAGCTGCGGAGCTCGGGCACACCTGGGGACGAGGTGTCGCTGAAGGGCCTCGCCCGGAGCTCCGTGAGGCGCAGGGCACAGAGCCGGCTGCTGGCGCAGCCCTGGCTGGAGGGAGAGGGGTGACACGCACCTGGGTGTTGCAGTAGAGGAAGGAGGAGTTTAGTGCGACGTAAAAGTATTTTGAGTAAGAGGATTTACTGATAGAAGGTGTCAGGGCAAACGTTTTGTAGACGGCTTCTACCAGCCCCTGCATTGGGCTTGTAGGGTATTTCTGAGGAGCAGTAGACAAGCTTACAGATGGCGTAGGTGAAGGAAATAGGGGAGTCTGAACTCGTGGTGGACCCAGCTTAACTCAGAAATACATGTGTGTGAGGTAACATCCATGTCAGAGCCATGTCTGTGCTTAGAAAGCACTTTTAAAACCTGTTGATTGAAAGTGTGATTTGTTTTTCCTTTCCAGTTTTTCAGATGGGCAGACTCTGAATACTTAAGATCCATCCTTGCTGACCCTTGCAAATACTGCAAATTCAGTAGAATTTGTATTATTTTTTCTCTTTGATCAATTTTTTTTTCCAGTACTTGCCTTTGGGGGAAAAAAAAAAATTTTCTTTTGCTTTGTTTAAATTTATTGAAGATATCTGAGTGTTCAATTCTCAGAATGACTGGTGTTTTACAGTGCAGGGTCTGTAGGCAGGTAAGGCATGTAAGTACCTCTGCATACAGGAAAAGTGCAGATAGATCTGTCCTGCCCTGTTTCCTCCCTTTGCTCAGCCTCAGGCACAGGTTCCCCTCTGCCTTTCCCCCTTTGGCAGCTGGAAGGTGACATTTGAAAACTGCCAGAGCAAGGTTTGCAGGAAGGCAACACGTATATGTGATAGAGCTGAACATGTGACACTGTTACTGATAGGCTTGTGAAATTGTTTTGCAGAAGCAAACCTGCAGAAGTAATTAACTGGACAGAAATGGAAGGAAAGTACATTTACAAACAACATGTTCTGTTCTACTGAAAAGGAGAAATGAGTTCTCTCTCCTTTCTAGTATCTTATCTGTGAGTTTACAATATTTATCCCCCTTGATTGGCTTTTACTCCATGGATTTTTTTTGTTGTTGTTTTCCCATTTCTTTAAACCATTAGGACATTAAAAAACATTTGCTGACCACTAATTTTGTGATGTTCCAAGTGTAAAGAAGCTTCCTGCAGGGAGCAGTTGTAACCCAGAGCCCTTGTTTCTGGCTGTTAATGATTGCATAATACAGTCCTGTCTTAACTTCTCACATAATGAGAAAGATATCATCTTAAAGAGTTTTTACTTAGTTGCTGTGTTTTGCCCTTTCATGCAACATCAGGATCTTGCTTCTCGTTTCAGGCTAACTTTCTTTGGAAAAGGTCCATTAGCTTTTGGGAAATCCATCTGATTCAGAGCTGCGATGCTGGAATTCAGCCTTTAGCATTTATATATTTATATTTTTATATTTCCCTTTGCTGCTGCTGCTTTGTTTATGCCCACTTTCTCAGGCTAGTACTACCTAGTTAGTTGCAGATGATACTCGGTGTAGGGGGTAGGATTTTGGCAGCACAGCAGAGGTGCTGGGGGTGGTTGTTGGTGTTGTTTTGTATCGGGCCTGTGTCATTCCAGGGTGAAGTGATTGTGCAATACATGGGATAGAATGTCAGCTCCAGATCAAATTGTCCATTTGCGCCTCGTTAGTCTCTCTGAAGCAATCAGTTATTAGATGGGCTCCTTGCAACAGTGTTTTTCAGGCACCAGAGTGGCAACTGGTCGTATCTGAAATCATGTTAAAACTAAGTATTCCGTAGGCTAAGTGAGCCCCAGGCCAAGAATCTACCTTGTAAATTTGTGTAAAAAATTTTTTTGGGAACATGATACTTTTAGAACCTCTTTTCTCAATGAGTGAAGGTGCAGCCTGCATTCTTTCCTTGCTGTTTGTTCAGATGGTGCCTTTTAAAGGTGCTGTGTAAAAAGGCTGTTTAAAAAAAGCACGTTCATTGTGTTCTATATTAAGGGATGACGTGGCCAGTCTGGGTCTGGGTAATTGCAGCTCTTGAGGATGGGAGCTCATCAGGAAATGAATTTGCCATGAGGAGTTGGTGTTTCCTGACTGTGCATTCAGGGAAACGGCATAAAACCTTGGGAGGCATGAAAAAAAAATAAAAATCCATGAACTTTAAAATAGTTCATTTTGTGGCCTTGTAGACGTACAAAAAAATATTCCAAGCATTTGGAACTGTACCAATGCCAGACCCAAGAGGGTGCTTTGCCAGCCTCTCGCTACCTCAGTGTGTCTTGGTGTACGTTCATCCAGGTAATTCTTGAGCTCAGGAGAGGCAAAAAGCCCTGTTGTGGTAGATTGGTTGCTCTCACTCCCTCTAACATGCACTATTTGCAAAGTCAGCTGCATTTTCTTCACCCACACACTTTAATATTGGCACATGCAAACGTTTGGGTATTTGTTTTTTGCAATTCCAGTGCTCTGATAATGCGTGTGTTTGCACGCTGGGAGGAACCTCTACACTTGTACTTGAAACTGGAAGGTGTTCAAGCAAAAACTTCTGCTAATAATTATTTTCCAGTAGTGCTTTGGAAACAGAAAATTTCCCTGTCCTCAGCAAGTTGCCCTTTGTTCATATTTCCAGTAGTTTTACACAAAAAAAATCTAGCTCACCTTTCATTCTGTTTCATGTGCTAGCAGTTTACGTTGTTTTTTTTTTAATTCAGTCGTAGATTATCAGTGAACTAATTTTTAGATGTTAGGAATGAGCAGGTAAAAACTTAGTCAAGGTTACTTGTAGCGATCACAGATTGTTATTTAACACTAGTGTTATAAGACTTCATTATGATAAACTTGATAATGAAAATGGAGTGGTTTCTCAATTAAGTTTTAGAATTAAAATTAATTTAATTAAAATTTTAAAAATGAAAAAAAAAATCTAAATTAAATTTAGAATTTTAGTCTTATTCCCCCACCCCCCTTTTTGACTAGTGCTGTTATGTTAGTACTCTGGAGGCTCCAGCTGAAATGAGGATCACACTGGAAAAAGGGAAAAGTTCAAGCACTGGATCATTATCCAGAAAAACTTTGGCTTCTGTCAGCCAAGTGATTTGCTGGAGCTGAGATATTGAGATTTTTATCTTGCACACTGATGCAGTACCAGTGATGCTGGGACATTCAGGAACTGCCATCCATGACAGCTGTTTTCTGGGATATTTTGCATTTAACCCTTGGCAGTGCTGCACTGCTCTGGGCAAGGTGAATATTAATTTGCCCTGTGCCACCTCCAAGAAAGGTCAACAATTTCACCAGTTGTTAGAGTGAGCAAACAAGTATCTTGTCTAATTGCTGTGATGCAGCTAAGAGTGTGCCAGACTGAATACTGAGGTGTTTCAATTTTTCAGACCGTTGCACCGAGAAGGAGAACCTCTGCGAGTTTTTCTCAATGACTCTATAGCCAACCGATGTAACAATGGTACTAATATTGGGACGCAGACTGAATAGAGAGGAGAGCGGGATACGAGATTCCCCTGCAACCAAGAGGAAAGTTTTTGAAATGGACCCAAAATCGTTGTCAGGCCCTGAGTTTTTCGACTTCTCCTCGGGATCATCCCACGCAGAGAGCATTCTCCAGATCTTCAATGAGTTCCGAGACAGCCGGCTGTTCACGGATGTCATCATCTGCGTGGAGGGCCGGGAGTTCCCGTGCCACCGCGCCGTGCTCTCGGCCTGCAGCAGCTACTTCAGAGCCATGTTCTGCAACGACCACAGGGAGAGCAGAGAGATGCTGGTGGAGATCAACGGCATTTTTGCCGAAGCCATGGATTGCTTTTTGCAGTACGTGTACACGGGAAAGGTGAAAATCACCACGGAGAACGTGCAGTATCTGTTCGAAACGTCGAGTCTGTTCCAGATCAGCGTTCTGCGCGACGCCTGCGCCAAGTTCCTGGAGGAGCAGCTGGATCCCTGCAACTGCCTGGGCATCCAGCGCTTCGCGGACACGCACTCGCTCAAGACGCTGTTCACCAAGTGCAGGAACTTCGCGCTGCAGACGTTCGAGGACGTGTCCCAGCACGAGGAGTTCCTGGAGCTGGGGAAGGACGAGCTCATCGATTACATTTGCAGCGACGAGCTGGTGATCAGTAAGGAGGAGATGGTGTTCGAGGCCGTGATGCGCTGGGTGTACCGCGCGGTCGAGCTGCGCCGGCCCGTGCTCCACGAGCTCCTGACGCACGTCCGGCTCCCGCTCCTGCACCCCAACTACTTTGTTCAGACTGTGGAAGTGGACCAGCTGATTCAGAACTCCCCAGAGTGCTATCAGCTGCTGCACGAAGCCAGGCGCTACCACATCCTTGGGAACGAGATGATGTCTCCCAGAACTAGGCCACGCAGGTGAGGAAATTCTTAAAACCTTTTTTTTCTGCAGGAAAACATCATTTGATGTTCAGATGTTTGATATATGCATGCCTGGAGAAAAACCTCTTGCATATGATTTTACTTTGCTAAATTCTGGAGCTGCTGCAGTTGCAGTTCTGTACGTTCCAACGTGCATGAAGCTCACTGTCTCTTGAGAATGTGCATAAATGAGTCTTTTTGCACAGAGCACTTCACTGCTCTGAAAAGAGGTAAGTGAAGTTACATTACCTTGCAAGTAAAATACTTAAGGTTTGCTAGGGGAGATCTTAAGGTGCTTTGTATTATAGCAGTGTCTTGAAGAGAGCTCACGCTGCTGTGGCAGGTAAACCACTCCATTTCCCCAGCTTTCTTTTTGTAACAAAGTCCTGTAAATGTACAGCACACCACAAAGGATGTAGATGGGTGTATTATGTATTCAGAGCATTTCCTTCCTACATCACAAATATTTTACCAATGGAGTAGTACGTGTATTTGTAATAGACAGCAGAACAACAGGTTCTTCGCTGTAAAGAAACCAAATATTGTATTTTTAAAGAATCATGAAACAGTTCCTGAAGTATTTCATGCTCATTTGGTGACATTTTAATAATTCAGAATTGCTGCTGCTTAATAATGTGTTACACAAATAGGTGACTGAGGTTGCAAGAAGAAATGAGGAAGAATCCATTAGTGGCATTTATGAGCAATGACTATTATGGTTCTTTTTTTCCTGAAAAATATTTTCCCAGCCTCATGTCAACGATAGTAGAGACAGTAGTTTATAGTTAACTCCAGCTGATTTGAGCAGTTTTTTATAAAATCATACATTACTTTAAGGTGATGCAATGATGGTCTAGGCAAACAGATTGTGTTAGGAGTTACTCCTCTTTGTTTACTCTTACTCATAAGTGGTTGCTCTACGGTGACTGTGCAGGGAACCTTTATTTTTTTTTGGCAGGTGTTAAAGGCTTGCTTAAGGGGAAAAAAACCACTTGTCAGTGTCTGCCCCATTAGTGGCTTTCCAGTCTTCAGTCCTGCCATGAGAGAATCATCTTAAAGTCTCTGCAGCCCGGCTCCCTCCCAGGCTTTCTGAGCTGTGCACTGCCCTGGGAGGGTTTGGGAAGCGTTTGGATCAGGGCTGTTTGGGAATTGCTGCAGTGGTTGTTTCTGGGCTGGAGCGAGGGAGCAGGGGAATTCAGACAGCTGGAGGGGGCTGCAAGCTGCAGTGTTTGGTTTGCTGTTTGTTCTGCTTTTCAATTGGCTGAGGAGGGCAAATACATTCACTTCTGTCAGCATGGGGGATGTATGTCCTTGAAATCCTGAACGTCCCCAGAGTGGGGCTCCAGCTTGCAAGTGAAGTGCCTTGTGAAAACACAGGTGATTTCTGAAGCCAGGGGGTTTGTTGGTTTTACTGCTGAGCTTGTTGAACTGCAGTGGGAGTTTGAGTAGGAAGGAACAAGAGAAGTCATTTACAAAGAGAAAAACTGGCTGGCATGCCAACAGGAATTTTTTCCCCTTTTCTATATTACATTCATGGAATAGTTCTCTGTCATTTGTTTCTGTTGTCTGTTTCCGTTGCCTATAGCAAAGAGAGATCATGTTTTTAAATCATTGCCAGGTCCCCCTTCCCCCGTGTTTTCATTGCACCTTTTCTGGGCATTTTGGGGGGCTTTGGGGAGGGGAGGGCAGTGGAGAGCTCTTTTCCTTTTTTCTTGCCTTCCTCCAGTGTCTTTTCTATATAAACTGTTTCTAAAATGAGACAGGCTACAGGATAAAAAATTTCCACACCAGCGCTTTTACTGAAACTTTGGGATATAAACCGTGATCAGTTGCATGGATATGGATGCACCCATGGGTGAAATGGGTTCTACTTGTTTTTTCAAAGAACAAACCACATTGCAATTCAAGTTGTGTTGTTTTTTGGGGTGTGGTTTTTTTTGGTTTGGTTTGGCTTTTTTTTTTTCTGTTTGAAGCCAGTGAAGAGTTACCTGAAGTAAATAAAAGTTTCAAATGTGGCATAACTGTTCCCTTTGCCACTAAGGCATCGTTGGCAAAGGCAGGTCTTTCTGAGAGAGCCTTTCGGTCACGGACTTGCAAGGACACAGTGACATCTTGAGGTTGTCCCTCCTGCTCCCTGTGAGCCTGTCCTGTCCCTCCTGGCTGTGTTGCACACCAAATGTCCAAGCTGAGACCCAGCAGTGAGCACTTCCATACCCAAACTGCAGGAGCTCTTGCTGCTGTGTGCTTTGGGTTACCCTCAGATTTTGATCAAAGCTGCTGTTGTCTGGTAACAATACCTCAGGGTGCTCTTTAACCAGAAGTTAGCATGTTTATACATTTGAACGTGTCCTTTTCAGTGGCCTTTGGAAAGCTTTTAGGTTGTCCCTTATTTTTCCCACTTGGAGATGGGTTTCTGTTTCACTTGACGTTTTGTCTGCTACCTCAGTTACTTCCCAAAATTGACTTAACAGTGAGAAAGAAAGAAGTAGTGATTTATCAGAATTTCTATAGTTTGTTTGAATTTCTGTAATGTGTTTTTTGAACTTACCATGGTTTTGAATGTGATCTGTTTGAGCTACCACAAGTTTTTCTGTGCAGCTCGTGCTGTGCTGGTTGATGTTTTCAGTTCATCAAGAGGTGTGTGTGGAGCTCAGGAGCCCTGGAAAGCCTGCTCTTGGGACTGCATGGAATTGTATGACACTGTTGATTGTCATTCACTCTCTCTTTTCTATTTGATGCGCCTGTTCTTGGTGGGATGGTGTCTGCTGGGGTCTTTACAGCCTGTTTGAACACCTGTGTTACTTTGCTCACACTGTTTCTTCTGAGGGCTACAAGAAGGGCTTCCTGTACCACTGGTTGAGGTCACAGCTTTTTCTAACCTTCATTTTTCTAACCTTCATATGCTTAGTTTGTTTCTGGAATTAGCCTTTGCCTGGATGTTCTTTTTGTGTATTCCTACCACATTTTACTTTTTTTAAAAAATGGGTGTGCGCTCTGTCATTTGAAAAAAAAAATAAAATTTGGAACTAACCATAAAACCTGTGCACTGCAAGATTTGTGTAAGAAAATAAAATGGAGAAAAATCTTCTTAACCTGAAGAAAGAATATGGTCATATATAGGTACTCAAATGTTAAGAAAGTTTTTGGTTCTCTTTGGATTTGAAATACTGTGCTAGATGAGTATTTTGAGAAACTCCATTGCAGCAATTTATAAAGAGCTCTCTCTGAGCAAAGTTTTTTTGTTTCATTTTAGTTTTAAATCAAAGATAAATGATATGTCACAGTCATCTTTTCAGTGAGTGAATGGAGGCCTTAGTTCTAATCTAGGAAGTAATGCACAGACAAACCTCTCTGTACACAGTTAGCTGGTGTCTTTGGGCTTGCTTCTAAAGCAAATTATGAGATGAGTGTCTTGCTTTTATGGGAGTTCTTTTCTTGGGTAATGCTTTGTTGGCACAGGAACTTCCCCTCTCTTACCCTTTGAGAGATTCTTTTCAGAGCTGTTCCTCAGAAAAGCAAAAAGCAGTAAACAGTAAATATAGAAACCAGGAAGGAGCATGACTTCAAAGCTGAGCAGCTGACAAGAGTTTCTTCTGACGGGTTCAGGTGTGTAAGTGCTGTTCCTCAGCCATTTCTCTCATTTCTCTCATCCTGCAGGGTGTTAGCATTTAGCATTGCCTTTGCCTCTTTTCAATATTCTGGGTAGAAACATGGATGGAGTATTTCAATTTGTTGTGTGGTGACAAGCAGATGGAAGGCCTCACTAGTTTTGTTCGTGGTGTTTCAGAACAGGAAAAGCCTCAGCAGGATTCATAGGTGAATATGTGCATAAGTTCACGTTGGGAACTTTAGGGACAGATCATGCAATTTTGCCTCAAATCCAGTCATAAGTCTTTTTTTTTCTTTATTTTTGAGAGAAGACTGCAGTACTCAACAATGGCATGAATGGCTGTTCTGTGAGATACCTATTCGCAGTGGGATCATAGTGCAAAGCACAACACAACAAAAAGGCTCATCAAAAATAAAATCAATCTTGCATTCAGTTTTGCTTAACTGACAGGAGTCCTTGAAATAACTATGTCAATGCAAAGTGCTTTAATTTTAAAATGCCCTGAAAAGAAAGGGGTTTGACAAATGCTGACAAGAAATTATAAGTCTGAGAGGAGGAATAAAGGTGGTCACAGTTTGATTTGCACATCAGAGATAGTTGGTTGATTCTCTACATTCAAATGCACATTGATTTTTGTTAGGTAAGTTTTGTTACTGCTGTGGATATAGAATATGTATAATGCAAAAGCATGTGGGTACTAGAAGGACAATCAATGTGTGGAATAGAACTTAAAGGTCTATTTGGGTACATTAAAGACTGTCTCATGCCTGATTTATTCCCACTGAGTTTCAGCTTTTGGTTTTAGGTTTGAATTTTTATTTCAGTATTCCTTAATGTTTCCTCCTGTCACTGCTGTTTCCCTTTTTACTGTGCACTGGCTCTAAGGTCTTTTTGGTTTTCCTTATTTTAGTGACTACATTCCTTCTGCTTTTAAACACTTGGAGTATTTAGGTGCTGTAAAGTATTATTTATTTTGTAAAGCTCAGGAGGGGGAATGAAGACTGATTTCATTGTGAAACAGATCGTTTATCTCATTGTCTCCGGCCTGGCTTGAACTCTGTTTCTGATCTGATTCTGTGTATAGTTAAAGGAAAAATATTATTATAGTAGGGGCTGTCTGTGTTATTTAATTACATGGTTTTTGCATAGAACACTGTGCAGTGCAACTCCACCATTACACAGTACTCCTGTCAGTGTGGTAACCTGCTGTGTAATGAGAGCTGGAAACAGTGAAAACCTGTTTGCTAAATGACTTTTCTTTTTTCATTGTTGTGGAAGTTAAAGCTAAATAGTATTTTTTCTGATTTTCACAAGGTTTTGAAGACAATGTTGCTTGGCCTCCATGTAGTAATAAATACCTCCTACATCTTAATTTTCTGTGTTCACTTTTTTAGATCAACCGGCTATTCTGAGGTGATAGTTGTTGTTGGAGGCTGTGAACGAGTTGGAGGGTTTAATTTGCCATACACGGAGTGCTATGATCCTGTGACAGGAGAGTGGAAGTCACTGGCTAAACTTCCAGAGTTTACCAAGTCTGAGTATGCCGTGTGTGCTCTGCGGAATGATATTCTTGTTTCAGGTGAATAATCGTAAAAAATTCAAAAGCTCTTTCTTTGCTTGCTTGGTTTTTGTTGTGTCCTGTTTGTGGGGTCTGTTTATTTTGGTTTGCTTTTTAAGTCCTGTGAACTTCCAGAAGCTCAGCTGAAAGTCACTTGCTGCTGTGAACACCAGCCCCAGCACAATCTTATTGTAAACAGAAGTGTTTTCTGGAGTTCTTATTTGGCACCAATCCCCCGGTTTTTACAGCTGATTCCAGGACATCAATTGTATTTAAAGAGACAGGGCTGCTTTGAAATACAGCAGGAGCCTGTGTGCAGCAGCAGCTGGGAAAGCTACAGACAAAATATCCCAAGCAGGCTTTTGTCAGGAGCACGTTCAGTCCTTCAGCAAGGGAGAGTGACAGGGTGCAGCTGATGGCTCAGACAGCAGGCTCTGGGTGTTGGTGTCACCATGGAAATGGCCTCAGGTGTGTGTCCTGTGCCATTTGAGCAAAGTGTGGAACCGAGGGGATGCTCGCAGAGCGGGCAGAGGAGGGGTGGGAGCGATGTGCCACGGGCAGGGGTTTGGAGGGCCCCATCTGGGTAGGGACACTACAGGAAATCTGAAGAGTTTGGGCAAAAGCCACTAAAATGCATTCCAACTTCAGGAAATAATCTAGTGTGATGTCAGCGTTATGGGAAAGGAAAGCACGAGGAAAACAACTTCCTGTGGGATTTCGTCTTTGAGATCCACTGCAAATTACCTTTTATTGTAATGTATAAGTACTGGTAGATCCTTATTACATCCCAAAAGGGGATTTAATGTTTTCATTGCCCACCCTGGAGGGGCATGCTCATAGTTAGTATTACCCTTTCAGTGATTATTCAGATTGGCATATGTTTCATTTTAAAGGTGGAAGAATCAATAGCCGGGATGTCTGGATTTATAACTCTCAGCTTAACATTTGGATCAGAGTTGCCTCCTTAAATAAAGGCAGATGGAGACATAAAATGGCTGTTCTTCTGGGTAAAGTAAGAGAAGTATATTTTCATTTTTTTATAGTGGAAATGTTTGCTGTATATAAGAAAACAGTGGAGAAAATACCTAAATATTACTTTGTATTTCATGTCAAATAATTTTAAAAATATGTGTGTTCAAATAAAATACTTCAAACAGTTGAGCTCTTCATCAGTCAGACACTACCCATGGACATGAAAATCATCTTACTGCTCTTTTTTTGCGGGGAGGTTTTGATTTTTCGTCATTGAAGTAGCTTATTTCCAAGAAGCAATTTTTTGGGAAGCAAAGAAGCATCTGGATTTGCCTGTGCTTCAAGAGCGCTGTCTAACTGTTTATGTAGTTATTAACAGAAACTGATACTCCTCTGAATGTCAGCAGTTTTATTTCATGTTTTATATTGAAATTAAGCAAACACATGGAGTGTGGAAATGGCAAGTTTTGGTGTATTTTTGAAGGCCTGTGTGCCTGCACATAAAACCACTAGCTGGGACTCCCTTAGTGAAAGTTAGAAAAGATGTGCATGTGGTGTCACTTCATCTTCTTAGAGATGAAACGTGCAGCTAAGCAAGCAGAGGGAAGAAGGTAATCACAAATAATGAGGAGCTCTGCTTCCTAAATATGAAAGAAGAGACAAGAAAGCAGAGTTTACAAACTGGGAGGAGGAAATACTTCAGTAAGCAAGTAGGGGAAAAAAGCAAAATGCCAGAAAAAGCAAAGGTAAACTCAGATGGGTGTTTGCTGCTGCTGTTGTTGCTGAATGTTATCTAAAAAAAGAGAGAAATACAGAGGAATGCTTTTTCTAACAAATGCTATTCAAATAAGAAGTTTCTACTGCAGTATTAATAATACTATGCTTTGGCATGTGTTTGCAGTGTCATTCCACACGTGACTGAATGGAACTCTCCAGGGAGTCTTTACCTGTTATTTTTAGACCATATTCTTCTCCTCCCGTGTACAAATACAAAATGTGATGAATGTATCCCTTGACAAACCTAGCAAATCAGCTTTAAATTGATGTAGTTCGCTATTTAACTGTACTACCTCCTGGAAACGTGACGTAAGGGTGCCCTTTGTGCAGGTGTACGTGGTGGGAGGATACGACGGGCAGAACCGCCTGAGCAGCGTGGAGTGCTACGACTCCTTCTCCAACCGCTGGACCGAGGTGGCTCCCCTGAAGGAGGCTGTGAGCTCCCCAGCTGTCACCAGCTGTGTTGGCAAACTCTTTGTCATCGGGGGTGGCCCTGATGACAACACCTGTTCTGACAAGGTCAGTTGGCTCTCCGGGGTTGCACCTTCTATCCGCAGCAAACAGCATCGCTGGTTTAAATCCAGGTCCTACAGGAGACCTGCTTGGTTTTTGCTGGGTGGAATGTGGAGTTTTTCTAATGCAAAAAATACAGAGTAGAAAATGTTGAGCGATACACTGTTACTGTGGTCTTTTTATGGATACAGTGCTTATGTCATTGGCTTCACAAGTTCTGCGGGTTCTTAAATGGGAGCGTTTGGAAAACAATGTCAAATATTGTGCATACGTATAAATTATTGATACATGGATCTGCATTGACTCTGGGTTCTTTGGGGGAGGCTCTGCTGCTTTGTCTCTCCTTGTGTGATCCGTGTGGGCGTGCCAGGCTGTTCCTTCAGCTGGGCTTTCAGTCTGAAAGGCCTGTCCTTGTTTCCAGGTTCAGTCGTATGACCCTGATACCAATTCCTGGTTGCTCCGTGCCACCATCCCCATTGCCAAGCGATGTATCACGGCCGTGTCCCTCAACAACCTGATCTACGTTGCTGGCGGGCTCACCAAAGCCATTTACTGCTATGACCCCATTGAGGACTACTGGATGCATGTACAGAATACATTCAGCAGACAGGTAATTACCAGTCAAAAACCCATAGACGGCTGAAACGTAATTTTTGACATTGTTATCTTAGCATTGAATAAGTGTACGTTTGCTTAGCCCTGATAAAATTGCATCTCTGATTCCATTCTTGCTTTACCCTTTTGTGTAACTCAAAACCTCACAGAATAGGGAGTTTCTAAAGCTGTAGCTTTACAGCTGGGTGTCACTGTTAGGTAATCCAGGCTTTGCTTGAGAGCTGTTACTGTTGAAGAACAGTGTATTGAATGATGATTTTGTTGTATAGAAATTACTTTCTGTTGCCTGTTTTCATTTAGATTGAAGGGAGTAATTTCCTTGTAATTGTTTAAAACCTTTCAGTGTAACAGGAAATACTGAAGGCTGTTTTTACAGTGTGAAAAAGCCCCACTGTATAGCACAGAAAGTGTGTGACTTCAGCAGTGAGAGCTCTCTTATTTCCACACATGGGACACTGAGCAGGATTTGAACATGTCCCCTCAGTAGTGAAATGTGTGTGCAGCAGTTACATTTCCCCGTGTTTTAAAAACACCAATCACATACTCTATGGTATTACCTTAAGAGAAATTTGTTCTGTTTTTTTTTCCCCAGCCTTCCCTCTGTTCCTCTTTTAATCTGTGTTCTCTATTTACCTGAGTAATTTTCCATGCCTGCTATTGAGGAAGAAATAAAATCCTATCTCTGTTTCAAGTAAGACATAGCACTGTCTTTTCTTGTGCACTCTTTTTAGTCATGCCTTTTTTCCTCTCCCATTTACATCCCTCTTCATTATCTCTTACTTCTCCAAGGTGCTTCTCCTTGTTCCCATTCCTTGCATTAATAGTACCTACTGTGGTCCCTCTTCTGAAAACCTTTGTTCTCTCCTCCTTTCCCTAGCTCAGATCTTTCAATGCTGAGTACAGTGTTCAGTTATATTCCATTGTTCCCTTTGTCTGAGCTACATGTAGTAAAGGCTTAGACCTGAAATAGTCTTCTCTGGAGGCTTGTGCTGCTGTTTCCCCTAATTTTTGTGCTTCCTGCACTGGCCCTTTCAGGAGGGAACATTATAGGCCAGGCTGTTTACAAAAGGCAGTCACAGTGCTGCCCTCCTGCACTGGGGCGTGAATCAAGTCTTGCTTTTTAACTGCGTATTCCCTTGTGTTTTCTTGCAACAGGAGAATTGTGGCATGTCTGTGTGTAATGGAAAAATCTATATCCTTGGTGGAAGACGGGAAAATGGTGAAGCCACAGACACTATTCTTTGTTATGACCCTGCAACGGGCATTATCACAGGAGTAGCAGCCATGCCCAGGCCAGTATCGTATCATGGCTGTGTGACCATTCATAGATATAATGAAAAAGGCTTTAAACTGTAATTTTTTTTTTTCTTGAAAAAAAGAAGAAGAATGAATCCAGTGGTCTGCTGCAAGACAGGCTTTTTAAAGATTCCTGAAGTGGGAATTCCCTGCCTAAGTGTCATACAAAAATTATATCCTGTGCCTTTAGAAAAAGGGTTAATTTAACTTACCAAACAAGTCTACAAACCTATCCAGTACCCAGAGTTCAGTTATATCTGCTGTGGGCTCTGATATGAGAGCAGGACGTTGTACAGCGGTCGGAAAGTTTGCCTTATGTGTGATCAGTAATTAAAACCTTGAAAGCTTTTTGGGGAAAGTGCCTTCAGCATTTGTGCCTGTGACTTTAAAAGCAATATCTTCAAGGTGTTTCCGGTTCTGCTAATGGGAAAAATGCATAGGCAAGTAAATCCCAAAGAATCATCTAGGATAATTATCCATAATTATTTTAAAAGCTCAGTTATAATTTGTATGCATCATTCTTACAAGCAGATTACTTGGCTTAACCAAGTAGAATTTTTGTCAGATCATGCATGGGTGGGAATTAAAAAAAAAACAAAAAACACCATAAAAAAGCCAAAACACCAACAAACCAAGCTACATTGGACAAAAGGAGAATCTTTGAGGAATGCTTTCTTTTGAAAGAGAAACTGGTGGTTTGGTGAGCCACTACAACACGCTGCAGTGATGACTGTGTGCCTTAACCCTGTGGAACTTATTCATAGTGTTGATAACTGTCCAGCAAGGTACAAGGCTACATGATGTGGAGAGCCAGTGGGTTCAGGCATGCATCTGTGAGGCAAAGTTTGAATCCCAGTTTTTACCTTTTATAATAGTATGGGTGAAGGTTGAAAGTTACTGGGTTCACTCTTTGCTCACTGCGATGTGTAAACTATTTAGGAAATAAAAGGGTGTTGAACTCTGGATTCTCCCAGTTTTCTGAATCGCGTTGTAAATTACTTGATGATAGAGGTGGGGACTTGAGTTTGTGCCCTACAGCTTTTAAATTGGTTTTCTGGATGTCTCATCTGCAGAGATGGCAGAGTATCCAGCAAGTATTTCTTGGCCTGTCATCAGACAATCACTTTCTGTAGCACAGTTAAACTACTGTACAAGCTGCTTGTCCACAGATAAAGTTCTAGAAAGGTTCCTCCTTTCACCAGAAAAATATCTGTGGACCTGTCCATGTAGCCATATGATATATTTTGGATAATTTTGAAGCCCAAGGAAGCACTTGTATTTTGATGCACCACCATTATTGGGTTGGGGTTTTTTCAGTAAAGGTATTTTTTTTAAGTCCTGCTTAGGTTTCTGTACTAGGACTCCTTATTTCCAGTACACAGTTTTACAGTTGAGGCATAAAGTTCGTGAGAACTGAAATAGCACTTGGGAGTTGGAAAATGAATATGATTGTCTGTGTACCAATTTCCTGTAAATTACCAAAACCCTCAGGAGCTGCCTTTCAAAGGAATTCTGAGGACAGCAGCCAGTAGGGAAGTTGGTCATGGCAGAAAAACCCCATAAAACCCCTGCAGAGCCAGCCCTGGCCTCGGGGTTCTGGTCTCTGTGCTTGCTCAGGAGGGTGAAAACAAGCACCAACTCTGGAACGCTGTTTGTTCCACTGGACTTTCCTCATCTGTTTTCCCAGAGTATTTCTTCATGAGATGGAAATTCTGACCCTCAGTGAAGCTATGCCAAACTGGGAGTCACCATTTTCAGTAACGTGGTCATGAGTTTTAAAGAGCTCTGGGAGCTGCACTTTGGGATGCATTAACTTGTAACCTCAGGAAAGACACAAATTTGAGTTTCTGGCTGAATACCAAACAGTGCTTTGGATACGGTAAGAACACTGATAAAATACAAATCATTGCATATCAGTGATTAATCAGGAGTCAGTCCCCGAGCATGTACATTCACATTGCCCTAAAATAAAATTCCTTGGTAATACAAAACAAATGAATCAGATAAATTAATCCTTTTCTAAGTTTCATCTGTTTCTGCTCACCAAGTTTTACTTTGAAATGTCAATTTGAGTACCTGTGGTTAAGGTCTGTTGATTGCAATGGTAATTGCCCTGTAACTGATTTCATGTACTAACAGTGTATATAGCTTGTGCCATCATTGTAAATGAAAATGTCAAAGACTATAGGAGCACTTCATTAGAGATGCAATTTGAAAGATGTCATCCTTTCCTTTGATTTCCTCTTGTTTGTATTCAGACTTGTAACATTGTCATGCTACGCTGTTTTAAACAGTGCTTGTTCTGTAGGTGTAGCACAGTGTCATTTAATCCGTGTTTATAATACTGCACTACTCTGTAAATAACAAGATACTGCTTTCCATGGTTTCCAAGATTCATTTTATAGTTTAGTTGTCTTTTCTTAACGATTCATGTACTGTTACTGTTACCTACTTTTGAAATGACAGTGTTTAATGAACCAGTAAATGCAGAAATGTAGATGCTGAAAACTTCTGCTTACAGTTCTTGAGAACCTGTATCCAAGCTGAACAGTTACAGATGTGGAGCTCTGCTAAATGGCAGTTACTTATGCAATGATTTCCTTAGAACAGGCAGTGAGTTTTTCTTCTTGCTTGTTTACTCTGTAAATAATTTGCACTTATGGCCTGCTCTGTTACAAGTTATTTTTAGATGGACTAGAAAAGAACAATTTGACCTTGATTTAATGAAAATGTACCATATTTCTAGAAGGATGCATTAATTTGGAAGTTGCATTCCTGAGCCACTTGTTCTCCAATGCATTTCACTTAGGCATAGATGGATTCAAAGATTTAACCTCTCACTCTTATGCATATCTAGATGCTTGCAGTTTATGGACGTGAGCAGCAAGTCGGTTTTACTTTTTTCCTTTGTCTCAGCTAGGAGAGAAAATTATTAATGTCATCTACTGTAACCAAAATATTTCCATCATAAATGGTAGTAGGTTTGGTAGCTCTAGGGTAGCTGCACAAAGATGTAACTTCAGTCCAACCGTACATATGAGGGCTCAAGCATCTCCAAGTCACACCTAAAAATAAATTCTAAGAATTGTCTTCACTCTGCTAAACAGAAATTAGTAAGTGATTTTCTTCTCTATTTTGATGTCCACTTCTGTTCTTAGCAGTGTGATATTAATTGAAAAGACATTTCTTGCAGCCAGGCTTCTGGAAGGTTCTGAATCACTGATCACTGCAGCACATACAGCCTCTGGCCCTTGGCTTGTGGCTGAAGCATTCCCCTTTTACAGCCATCAGCCAGAGAACACTGCCTGGTAATGGTGTAGTTGTACCTGTAGGCTCCCTAACCTCGGGAATGGTTAGGTGGGCAGAACTTGTGGAATCTCTTCCATTTTATACTGTATGTCTGGTATCCATTTGAGGGACTGGGCACTGTGCTTTCTCCTCCAGCACCAAGGGGTCTAGATTGTACTGTTATTTTTTTCTTTTGATTGGCACCAATGCAGTTCTCATCAAAGATAGCTTTGTTTGTACTCTGTTGGAGCAGAGATATTAATGCAGGTTACGTTAATATGTACCCTTATGCTAATTTACTGAAGCTTTTTAAATAGAGTTTTTAACATGGCAAAGTTTTGAGAGAGGCTGATGATGGAGGAAGAGGAAATGCTCACCTGGACAGAGATTCAGAGGAAGCTTTGGTCACCTGTGCTTGAGAGCAAGGACGCTACTGCCCGTTCAGTTTCTTCCTGAGTTCACTTCCTGAGTTCACTTCATTATCTTAGGTGCACAGTTAGCGTGTGCTGTTTTCCTTGACTTGCTGCAAGGACAGAACAAGAAGCAGTCCCCCTCCCTGTCTGTGACTTGATGTTGCCCCTGCCCGAGGCACAGGGGGGTGCTGGTCAGCACAGCCCGAGCTGAGCCCATCTCCAAAGAGCAGAGACGAGAGGGATGCATTGGAGCAGGCTCAGAGATGGCAGGAGGAGAGACCCCGTGTGCTTGGGGGTTGTTGTTGGCTGGGCTCGCTGAAATCAAGGTGTTCAGGATGCTCAGAAGTTTGCAATTCCAGATGCTGAAACTCAGGTGGTAAAATGTTTCATATTTGTCAATTCACTGAACTCAGCTGGAGCAATAAAGATGCAGATATGCTTATGGTCTGCTAGTGGCAATGCTCAGGAAAGCCAGGGGTTCATTTTTCTGAATTGCCCAAATAGGCAAGCAGCTGTGGGGTTCTTTTTGACCCCTGAAGATGGCAAAACCCAATTCAAGAGCATTTAAGAATCTCACAAGACTTGATCACTGTGAAGCACAGTGAATATTTTCATCTGAATGTAGTCTTATGTACACAAGAAATTACAAATGAATCGATTTGTTGTGCCTGGTTAAACAAATCTGAGCACTGTGTACTCAGAAAAGGAGCCTACAGGGCAAGACGAAATTTCTAAGCAGAAACCTGCTGTCTGGTTGGGGGCCAAGCAGTGCTTTGGGTTTTGTAAAACACGTTTAGCACACAAGTTTCCTCGGTATGGAATTATTTCAGATGGCATTAATTAAAGTGAATCACGATGGTGTCGGTGTTGTGAGCATTGCCACAAACCAGCAGCCTCCCACCAAGCCCAAACCAGCTGTGACTGTGTTCTCTGCTCGCTGCCTTTGTGTCACACACAAGTTCATGGTAACATTACTGTCTAAGAACTGTAAGCTATTTGCAGAAATATTTCTTTTTTTCTACTGTAGAGATCCAGTCTATGCTGATAATGTCTGTGTGCACATCTGTATGTGAATTATTTTGTGATCATTCTGATAGTGCTGTCACAAGTGATGCACATAAAGGCCCTGTGTACAGCTTGTTAATAGTGTGATTAGGGCTTAGTCTGTATGATTAGCTCCAAAGAAAATAATGTGGGTTAATTTTGAAAATACCTGTGCCTTGAATTTACCTGTATTTTTATCTATTGTGAAAAACAGCTTGGATTATTCCTCCCAGTGTGTTACCTTTATTATGATTGGTCTTACTGTCCAGACTGTTAATGTCCTCCTAAGAGAAATAAATCTTGCCATTCATTAGTTAGAACAGTTAAACTTCTTGTTTAGAACACGCCTAGAATGCTTCCATTATTACAGTGCTATGGCAGATTTAATCTAGGGAAATCAGTATTTGGGTTTTTTTTCTATTTTTTTTGTTTCCAGCACGCCTCAGTGACAAAGGACTGAGTTTAGTCTTTGACTTCCTGTCCTTAACATGTACAGTTTCTTGTATTAGTCAGTAGCCTCTTTGATATTTCTGAACTCTCCAAAGTCATCAACCTCTTGTTCAAGATACAGAATATGAAGCAATAATGTGGTGCAGCATGGCAATAAGCAAATCAAGAGACTTGAATGTAATGTACTGTTACTAATTCCATCTGTGTAAATGCTGGACCTTGTGAGTCACTCTCCTTTTGGTGCACCTGTAGCACTTTGGAGTCGGATTAATAGGAACTGTTTGGCCATGGAAAGAGAGTTTACCTCCTGAACTGTTACTCATATGATATTTTTGCCTGAAATCATATTTTGATTTTCCTTTTATTGCTGAGGAAAACAGCAGTTCTTGTTATTCCTTGCCAGTTCCTTTATTTACTGAAACATAAAAGCTGTAGTTCCATGGAGAGCTGCTCTTGCCCTCAAGAACAGCCTGGTGCAGCACAAATGACATTGGAACAGGAAAGCTCAGACCACTTACTGTGTGCCAGAGTCGATGTAACGGATCTCACATATAACATTAAGGTCTTCAGATTGTGCTGACAGTAGAAAAGTGATTTTGTAATGTAGCACAATTGCAATAACACCTGTTCTATTTAAATCTACTTCTTGCATAATTCTTTGAAAGTTTTTTAAAGTTCTGTGTATCTAATAAACATTTGCCTTTTGAATAGTTCACTTTCACTGTGGTTTCTTTAGTTTATGAGAAGTTCCAGGGTGGGGCTTGGTGGTACAAGGAGGAAACTCCCTCCTGGTTTTTTGGGGTCATGTAACTTGTTGGATTCTGCCCCTTGTGCAGTCTCTCCTTTGATCTGTTCTCCTGCCTCCTAGTCTAGGTGTTTTCCCTTCTCATCTTTTTGTCCTACCAAGGGGAATAAAGGCGAGCTGGAGGCTGCACAGAAGAGGAAAAACTAGAAAAAAAAAACCTGGAAAAAGTAAAAAGCAGGGGGTGGGATGTGAAGTACTGGTTAGTCTTGGGTATTGTGATGAGAAAAGAATGTGCATGGACTCACAAGGCAATACCAGCATGGGAAATTGGGGAAAGGAAACAAAAATTGGGAAGGTGACTAGCAAACCATGGGTTGGAAAGAATCCAGTAGGTTTATTCTCCTAAAATTAGAGGCTTGGCCATCTCAGGATCCCCCACACACGTGGCAGAGCAGGGGCAAGACTGGTAGAGCACTACTGAAAACATGGCACGCCAGCAGTGACTGCTGCAGCTCTACAGTGTGGCCAGGCTCGGGTACAGCTAGAGTGGCTCTTGCTGCCATGCCAAAAGCAACTTCCAGTCGAGTTCAGTGCTTGCAGGAGCTCATATGGCTGCAGAGAGAAGTAATCTCTGATAGAGGCCTGCAGAAAAAAAAAAAAAAAAAAAAAAAAAAAAAGGAATCCCCAGAGACATCAAAGCAATGGAAAGATTTTTGAGAGCTGGAAAGCCCACCTTAAGATACTTAAAGTCTTAAACACAGTCAGCTGGTGGCTGTATTCTAACAACAGCTTCTTCCTCTTTCATTAAGCAGAAATAAAGAAGAAAATAAACTACATTGCAGTCATTCCTATACAGGAATACTAATTGAGCAGGATACTAATTGAGTTTAAGAACATTCTCCATCGATCTGCCAAGCTTCACATCTGTTGTTTGGCAGAAAGGCTAAGAGTGTCAGAAAGGATAGTGCTGATGCTGAAATGACAAGAAAAGGACTTGTAGGACTCAGCTTTGAACATTCAGCATAGACTTGCTCATCAGAGGCCTCATAAAAAAGTTTTCAAAGCTATGAGTGAACAGGATGAAAATTGGTGCTGGTTCGGGGCTCACTGCATGAAGCTGAGACTGCCACAGAGCATTGATGCCATTAGCTGCCCCTGACAGAGGTATGGTGGCCTGACCAGAACCAAACAACCCATGGCATTGACTGCACTCATTGTACTGGTTTACCTCTGATTTGAGAATATGAAGTATGATGAGCACCAGGTATGGTATAAGGGTTTTTTGAAGCCTATCTAAGGGTAGGCCAGGGCTCCCATCCCAGCCCATGCTGTGAGCTCCTGCTGTCCTGCACCTCAGTGAGCCCAGGACTCCTTTCTTGGTTCTTTTCTTTTACTAATTACAGAATTACAGAATCCATTAGGCCGAAAAGACATCAGAGGAGTCCAGCCTATGACTGAACATCACTATGACTGAAAGTGCCACATTCAGTCTTAAATACCTTCGGGAAGGTGACTCCACCCCGGGAAGCCCATTACAATGCTCAATCACCCTTTCTGTGAAGAATTTCTTCTTAATGTCCTATCTGACCCTCCCCTGGAGCAGCTTAAGGCGACATCCTCTCGGTTCTGTCTCTTGTTTCCTGAGAGCAAGGCCAACCCCTACCTAGCTACAACCTCATAGAGTGGTATGGTCCATCTGAGCCTCCATTTCTCCAGGCTAAACACCCCCATCTACCTCAGGCGCTCCTCCTCAGACTTGTGCTCCAGCCCCTTCCCAAACTCCGTTCCTACTCTCTGGACACACCGCAGCACCTCGATCATCCTTTCGTGAAATATCTTCCACATTAAAAAACTTTCCTCAGATCTTTTTACACGTTAAAACACGGTTGATCCAAGCAGCAAGTCAGGATCAAATCACTGCATTCGTCTCTCCATACAGGAACCCGACCGCGTCGCCCAGGTCGGTTCCTCCGCCGCCGCGGGCGAGCGCCCGCCCTGCCCACAGCCTGCGCTGGCCCGCGGCGGGGACTGGGCGGCCGGGGCTGCACGGCCCCTGCTCCCGGCTGGGCCGCTCCGCCCCGGGGGAACTGCACGGCCCCTGCTCCCTGCTCCCGGCTGGGCCGCTCCGCCCCGGGAGAGCTGCACGGCCCCTGCTCCCTGCTCCCGGCTGAGCCGCTCCGCCCCGAGGGAACTGCACAGCCCCCGGCTCCCAGCTGGGCCGCTCCGCCCCGAGTGAACTGCACGGGCCCCTGCTCCCTGCTCCCGGCTGAGCCGCTCCGCCCCGGGGGAACTGCACGGACCCCGGCTCCCGGCTGAGCCGCTCCGCCCCGGGGGAACTGCACGGCCCCTGCTCCCGGCTGGGCCGCTCCGCCCCGGGGGAACTGCACGGCCCCCGGCTCCCTGCTGGGCCGCTCCGCCCCGGGGGAGCCCCCGCCCCTCCCCGCGCTTGCCCGGCCCCTCCGGCCGGTGCGGGCCGTGAGGCGGCACCTGCCCGCGGCCGCTCCGCCCCCCGGGCGCTGCCCGCCTGCGCGGTCCCGCCCCCGCCGTGACGGGCGGCGCTGGGCCCTGCGCTCATGGCGGCGGCGGCGGCGGCGGGACGGCCCGGCGGGGGCCGGCGCTGAGCGCCCCGGGCGGCGCGGCGGGCGGGGGCGGCCGGTGCGGGCGGCGGGGCCGGGCCGGGCCGGGCCGGGCCTGGCGGCGGAGCGCGGTGAGCGGCGGAGCGGGCGGAGCGCGGGGAAGGAGCGCGGCCGCGACGGCGGCTTTGTGTGCGCGGCGGGGGAGGGGAGCGGCGGCGCCGCACGTGGGACCGGCCGCGGGCAGCGCTCCGCCCTCCGCGCCGGCCTCCGCGCCGCCTCACGCCTGCGGGTCGAGCCCCGCCGTGCTCCCGCCTCGGGGGGGCTCGCTGCCCCCTCACGGGCAGGGTCGTGGCTCGGGCTGAGCGGTGCTGGGGGCCGGTGTGTGACCCCGCGGCCGGGAGCCCCGCGCTGGTGCCGAGGCGCTCGGGCCCGGCCGCCTCCCCCGCGAAGCCCGAGTGCCCAGCATCTCCCCTTCCACGGGCGGTGGTGCGTGTGCCGAGGGAACCCCTGGAGCTCGCCTGGAGTCACCCGCCTGCCCACGGGCGGTGTCCCGAGCGGTGCTCACGGGGCTCTGGCGGCCCTTTGCCGGGGGGCGCGGGGCTCTGCCCCTGCAGCTCCGCTGGGGCTGTGGGCACCTGGGCTCTGCTGAGCCACAGGCGTCAGGAGGCATTTGAAGCTCCTGGGCTGTGTGGAGCAGAACCAGCTCCCGGCTGTGAACCCGTGTGATGATCACTGCCCCCACTAGTGAGGTGCCCCCGCTCTTTTGGGGGGTGCAGCACAGGCTTCCCCTTAGTGAGAGGTTGAAGCCTGATGGTCACTGCGGGAAACGTGAATGCTTTTATTTTTCTTCTCAGTGGAGTAGAGAACATGTCTGGGATCAAGAGAGTGATCGCAGAGAAGGACCCCGACTACGAGGAGATCACCATCACCCATCCCAACAAGCGGCACAAAGCAGCAGAACAGTCAGGTAGGAGCCATGGAACTGGAAATTGTGTGCATGTGCATGCTGTCTGTAAACCGGTCAGGAAAAGGCTGGGGTAGGAGTTAGGGGCAAAGGACAGATGTTGAGCAAGGCAGGTGGTGATATCTCTGTGTAGCCAGATATGTGGATATGTGGAGTCATCCCTTCCCACTATCTGGACCATAAGTAAGGTGTGAGGATGCAGCCTTTGGTGCATGATAGGAGATGGAGCATAAGCTCTCCACTGCCCAAGCACTTTGGTTCCTGTTGCTTCCTAAAGTATTTGCAATGCATCTTCCTGTGTTAAATTGTGCTCCAGCCTGTGCATTTGTTCTGTGGCTGAAGTCTGCTCTGGGAAAGATTGGCAGGTTGTTTACGTTTTGGGGGATAGAGGTCACAGTACAGCATGGGGAGGAGAAAAAAAAATCCATGACCCTGCAGGGTAAAAGAGATGCACAAGCCTGCAGTACAGGCACTGGTGTTGGAAGGTGACAAATGTTTGCAAGAGCTGGCAGATGAAGCAGAAGGGAGCTTCTTTGACGAAGTGCAGAAAGGATAATTTAGGGAGAAGGAAGGAAACATGCAAGAGAGGAGGAAGAGGAGCACAACTGAAAGAAAGGTAGGTAAAGAAGTGTAGTGGAGCAAGTGGCTGGGTGAGTAGGTTTGCATTTGGCACTCTTGGATATGCTTGCTTTGGGAACCAGCCTGTTGGCAGAGTGCCTGGCACAGGTTGCAGTCTCTCTGGGCAAATGAGAGTAGAGCTGCTTGCCCCGGGGGCAGGGAGTAGGCTAGTGATTTTTGGCATAGCACAGCTGGTGAGAGAGGATCGTGATGGGAAGAGCTGACAAACAGGGAGGTGAGAAAACTGAGGCTGGCTGTGGGCTCTGAAAAGGATCCAGGAATAGAGCCGGAGCTGCCAGTTGGAGAGGGACAGATCATGGCTTCGTGGGTGATGTTTTGGAGGATGCTGCACAGCTGGACAAGTCTGAGGAGGCTGAACTCCGGGTTGAATGTGTTGCTGGGCAGGTCTTGTCGGCCACATGGGGCAGGGGCACTGCCCCTGGGGGCCCGGTGCAGCTGTGCTGGGGCTGGCCCTGTCACCACTCCCAGCTGCCTGCCCTGCCTGGCTGCCAGAAGTCACCACCCTCTGTTCTGGCGTGTCCTAGGGACTGCAGGCAGCTTTGTAATCTGCCTCTGAAGCAACTTTTCAGAAGGTCTTAATAGTGAGCAGGCAGAGTCTCAGGGCCTTGGAAAACTGACCTTGCCAAAGTGAACTTTGCTTTCAGGAGATTCCTCCAAATTGGCTTCTTTCTTCTTTTCTTGGAAAATCTCCATCTTTCAGTACTAGAATTCCTTAAGTACAGAAATTTTACTAACATGATCTTAATGAGGGACCGTGGTTGATGCTAAGCTGGGAAAAAAATTAATATAAAGTGTTCTCTGTAATATAACCACAAGTCCTGAAGTGCTTAAATTGTCATGATGCTGCCATGGCGTGTCATCAGCCTTGGAAAGAGATGCAGTTGTCCCTCTCTGAACCATACCTCTCATGCCTTAATCTGTTTAGGTTTATTTTAAGTGTATAGCATTACATGAGAATTTCCTCATCATGGTGTTCATGGCTGGAGGTAAATTATATCCCTCTGGTTTTTAATTTTGCCTTACTCATACAGATTCAGCCATAATTGTGTTTTAATGTAGGCTTCAACTATTTCTGGTCCTAAAATATTTATATACAAACATATCTATCTGTACACAAGCATATATATATACAGATATAAGCCTGTGTGTATATCTGTATGTGGAAAGAAGGAAAATTATTTAGGATACCCCTGTTGCATACAGAGGCATCAGTTGCCTCAGTCCTGTTGTGGGTACCTGATCAGACAGTAAAATTTTCTGTGCCATCTGGAAGAGGCCAGCAAAGCTTTGACTTTGCTTTTCTTTCCCTTCTCTACGGTGACATTAGAAACCTCTTCAAACAGATATGTGATTTTTAGGAAGACATAGACTTCCTCTGAAGCTCAAGCCAAAGTTTTCGTGCTGTTGCCTCTTATTTCATGTAGAAACAATATGAGATTTTTTTCCAGGGAAAACCAGACTCTCTTGCTGATCTGCTTGATAGTGGGGTCACTCTGTTACTGACACAGGCTGGAGCACCTTTTCCAGGCTTTCTTCATGAAGTGTAATCCCTGCTATGCCAGGTTCTGGCTTAGAATTTGCTAAAAACAGAAGTTGTTTGAACCCCCTTGATGTAATGGAGGTGACTTATATGAAGGGCAGTATTGCAGTCTACAGGTGTAGAGCAAAAAGAATAGTTGTTCTTATGTTTATACATGTCCTAGAAAAATATGCTAATATGCCAATTCTGTTCTTAGCTATTAATTTGCTGTAAGGTGTTTGCACAATTTGAAATCCTAAACTACATACTTTACACCAAGGTCAGTAAATCCTGCTGAAAGGATAAATTTTTTTAACTGCTGGAAGAGGATTTTGTAAGAGGTAGATCAGCTTTTGATAATGCAGTTTCCTTTGTGAGTAATAAACAGCTTGTAGGTGCTCCAGAGCGAGCTGCACTTCATGCCAGGGCTGTATAAATAAGAGTTTGCTTTATTCTTGCTGTGTGAGGTGGTGTAAATTTCCTGGATGTGGATGTGGCCAAGGAGAGCAGAAGAATGTCCGTGGTGTTCCAGCTCGCTCCGGCGCAATCGCAGCAGCGACTGCACTGGGCCAGCACTGTGGAGTTTTCCTTTTACTGTTTACAACTTTACTGAGGCAGAAGTAAACAAACTGGCCCTGTTCTTCCCATTTTCTGTTATTTGTCATCTCAGACCTAAAAAGGAAAAAATAGCTGTCCACATAAGCTGGCTTTTAAAGATACATGTGGTTTTTGTTAAGACATAACTTTTTTTTGGAAGAAAACGATCCATCCCTTTATGTGTGCCTGTGCTGAACTAATTGTCCCTTCACTTCTCACTCTATAGTGATTTCTGATCTTTCTGTTTTCAAATGGAGCCTCAAAAATAGAAATGTAAATACTTCCTCCTTTATTTTCCCTGTGTGGCCTTGTACAGCTCGAGATGTTACTGTGCAGAAGATTGAGACCATTATAAAGGAACAATTTGCTGTCGAAATGAAGAGCAAAGAACATGAAATTGAAGTTATAGATCAGGTATGAAGGTTTTGTTCTTACAAAGAGCTAAGATCTTGGTGTTTGGGGGGATTGCTGCAGTGCTTGTCATTACGGTGTGTTTCCTTTCTGCAGCGCCTGATCGAAGCCCGGAGGATGATGGACAAGCTGCGTGCCTGCATTGTGGCTAACTATTACGCCTCTGCTGGTCTCCTCAAAGCTGGAGAGGTAAAAACTACCTTGGGAATAACAAGACTTTGGGGAATCTTTGCAAAGGAAGGTGTGGAGTTCAGTGGCTGTTCAGCTGATGTTTGGTGTTAAGATGTGATTTAATGAAATAGTGGAATCCAAACTGCGAGTGGGGTGCCAGTGGGAGAGGAGACCTTTGCATCATCTGCTGGGCCTCAGGTGCATCATCTTTGCCTCCTCAGGCAAAGAGGAGTCCTCAAGAAGCAGTTGTGAAGTTGTTCGGCAGCCCCTGGTTCTAGTTTCAGAAATACTCTGCATTTTTTTTCCATCCTCAGTTTTTCCCTGAGAGCACTGTGTTTCTCAGACAGTGCACAGTTTGTCTTTGCAAAGCCTTGAAAAGTGTGGAATGTGTTTTCCCATTTTACAGGAGGAGAGTGGCAAGAGATGTGTTTGGGGACCTTCCAGGATGAGAGAGAAATAAAAAAGATTTCAAGATTTCTTGGGTCTCGGGCAGTGCTGTGAAACCATCTTCCCTTTGCCCTGGCAGTCAGGCTGTTAATGGGTTGGTGAACGGACTGCTGGCAGCAATAAAGCAGGAGATAAATCAAGGAGATGTCCCAGAGTGATTAAAAATTCACAAGATTGAAAACCTCAAACCCTGTTAGTTAAACCCCAGTTCGGAGCACTCTGCCCTTAATGACTGCTGATTGCAGGGTGTTCATGACTCGTGCAGACTCCCAAATGACATGGAGTTCATTACCAATGTAGGCATTTTGTTACCATCTTTTCAGTTCAAGTTGATTGGATTTCCAGTGGTTTTTTGGAAGCTGCAGATGGGTGCTGCAAACATGGGTTTCAATCTAGTCTCATAAGAATTTCTTCTCCAAGCACTTGCTCTCAGTGCTACTCCTGGTTCCCCTGTTGTGCTTTTCAGAGGACTTGAGGTGAGGTAAACGAAAAGGTTCAGCTTGTTTTTCACTCTCTGAGCCTGAGTTGAGCAACTGGAGTTGGAAAAGGTTGTGGTAGCCTTGGGAGGCTTGGAGATCTCTCTGCCCTGTTTGATTTTTGTGTAGGCAGCTGAAGAATGTGACCTAAGTTCTAATCTTTGTGAGTGCCTTTATCCATTGTCACCATGTGTCTGCAGGAGCTGTGCTGTTCATTGTGCTTCTTGTTCTGCCATGCAGGGTGTTCACTTTTTTCCCCTGGTGATTCTCACACTTTCCAGAAATAATATATTTTGTAATTGTTTTGAAGTATGCACAAAACTTACTGGTGCCTCCTTGCTTTATTAAGTTTTCCAGTAGTTTTTATGAGTTTATGGCTAGTCTAGCTTAGCTTTGATTAAATTTTTATTTTTTTTCTAGAAGTCTTGATTTGTACACAGGTTAAGTCTGTTTTTCCTTTATTTTGAAATTGTTGCTGATTTCAGTTTTCTTTGTTGTCTGTTTTTAATTGTGGCTCCATGTATGTTTGACCAGGCAGTGAAAGATTGTCTTGTTTCTGCTTCTGGTAGGAGTCCTTGTAGTTTAATTCAGAACTTCTTGGAAGATGATTTGCAGGTTCCTGACCTGTTCTCATCAATATAAACAGTTCTCAAACCCAGTGCTGCTGGGTTTTGAGGCTTGGGATTCCTCATGATTGTGCTTTATTATGTTTTTCCACAAATGATCAGACAAGGTGTTGGTCATTTTACTTGACTAGAGGTAAAACAAAAGGAGGCATTCTTGGTGTGGCTTTGGTTTGGGCTTTGGGTTTTTTTGGACAGGCTGTGTGTGTGTCCCTGCCCTTGGATAAATGGCCACAACTCTCCCAAGCTGCTAATTGAGAGTTGGTGATTGCTCTGCTTGTGCATGTAATGAGCAACTGGAAAGGAAGTTCTGGAATGGTCCTTTAGAGGCCAAGGTGGGACAATAACTCCATATATATAAATATGTATATTTATAACTCCACTTCTGCTACCACCTCTCGGGAGCAGTTCTGCTGCTCTGTAGCCATGCTGGTGTCTGCCTCCTCTGCCTCCCCCTCAATCACGTTGGCAGAATTCTGAATCAGGGAACTTAATGTGGATTGAAGGGAAAAAACAAACTAAACCAGTAACATAACAAACAAAGCAACAAATAAACCCCAAGTCAGTTTCTTGATTTGTTCTCCTTTGTGACATGCCTCATGAGTGCCTGGCTGGTGCAGGTGGTTTGGGCAGGGAGGAAGCAGCCTCTTGGAGCTGATGCTGCCTGTAGGAAGAGTTGCCAGTGCCAGTCTGGTGTGAGGCTGTGGCTGCAGGGGCTGGAGGAGGCTGGCAGTGCTCTGCTGCTGCACAGGGCTGTTCCTGCTGGCTTGGTTCACCAAAACCAAGTGGATTGTCAAAAACTTGGTTGTCAAACTCAGGTGACAGGGACGTCTGGTGCCTGGGCCAGGCGGTGGCCAGGGGACACTCGTTTTGAGTTGATGGATGTTTTCCTTCTACTTCTGAGGTAAAAGGCAATTGCAAGAGAAAAAGGAGGGCCTTTGTCATGGTAATGAAAAAACAAGAGAGATTTAAACACTTGCCTGTCCTGTCCTCCCCCTTGCAGGTTTAGGAGGATCTAAGCTTAGCTCTAAGATGTCAGTATTGAGGAAAGTTTGCAGGCATGCCTAAGCACATTATTGCTTATCCCCTGTTAAGCCTTGGGAGCAGACAGAGTGTAGCTTTGCCTCATAGGTGTTGACAAGGCTGCCAATGAATATCAGAGCTAAAGAGCCTGATGCACTTACCTGCCCTGCTTGCCTGCAGGAGCCGGGCAGCTGTGGCCTCCTGTGTGTGGTGAGACTGGAGCTGTCTGCACAGAAAGAGAAGTTGTTTTCAGAGGGACATTTTAGGTAGTTGAGTAGGCTGCAGTCCTCCCTTCCAAAACCCTGTGGGTTTCTGAGATCAGAAGGTGTGAAGGAGCAGATTCAATTTGGGGTACAGTTTGCTGTTAAGCTTTAATCTCCCACAGCATCTGGTTTTCCTGCAGGGCAACTGGTTAAATATTTGCTCTTTCTTCATTCATTGACTTTTTCTCTTCTGGCAAAGCTTTGTTTTTATCTGGGCTGTGGCGAAGTAGTGACCAGATCTTCCCGACCTCTTCGTTGCAGGGGACCAGGTCGTGCGACGCAACAATTCTTAATCACCCTTCAATCAAGAAATTCTTGGAATCTCCCTCTAGATCGTCGTCTCCAGCGAACCAGGGCTCAGACACTCCCTCTGCCAACCACTCGGAGAGCGACTCGCTCTCTCAGCACAATGACTTTCTCCTGGACAAGGACAATGGCAACTCGGACGCCGACGAGCGGCTGACAAACAGCCTGGACCAGAGACAGAGCAGAAATGCCGGCCGGGTAAAGTAAAACTCGAGTGGTGATCAAGTTGTTGGAGGTGTGTGCTCTGAGGACTCGGTGCTGGCACCAGGAGCTCTTCATGTATTCACCCAGCTTGCTGAAGATGTGTTTCTTACCCTCTCCAACCGCTTGCTCCCACTCCCTCAGCCTGGCTTTGCTGTAAGGCCAACTGAAGTGTCTGTGACGTGGGTACCTCCTCTTACTCAGCCCTGCCCAGAGCGAGCTCAGCAGGCCGGGGAGCGCCGTGGGGCCAGCACAGCTCAGCTCTGCACCCTCTTGGTTGTAGCCTCTGGGGAAGGAGGGGCTTCACAGCCTGAGCTTGGGCTTTGCTGTACGGTGGAGGTCAGGTCGGGAGGGTAGAGCCTGCAGAGGAGAGCAGTGTGTGTCATTCGCAGCAGTGTTTTCAGGAAGTAATGCTGCTGCCTGGCCCTGGGTGCCCATGGGGATTGCATTGCTTAGATCACTGGAGGGGTTTGGCCTCCTCAGCAGCCTCTAGTGCAAGCAGTAACACTTGGAGGATTGACTCACCCTGGAACCCTGAGTTGGAAGAGCCTGGGTGCACAGCTTGGGACCATACAGGAGAGGATTGTTTTTCTCTTGATAGTGCTGCTTGCTGTTGTGCATTACCACAATTTGCTTAACTGAACCAGTCTGACCCAAGTAAAAATAGGTTCTGTCAGTGTTCCCTCATGCTTTTTTGGGGGGTTATTTTTGACCTGGATCCAGTCCATCCCTTTGTGGTTCACTGTGCAGCCACACAAATGTTTCACCTGTTGGCTGCAGGTCGCTCCACTGGGGGAGGCTCATCAGTGTCTGCAGGTGAAATGAAGTGAATTTCCTTTTAGTTGCTTTAAGTGGTCAGGCCTGCCAGAGGAGTACAGCCAGGGGTGGGTGTATCTCAGTGAGCATGGCTGCATTCTGCAGCTGAGTAAGTTGCACTAATACATGGCAGAGGGAGCGGTCGTTGTGCCTCCATTAAGCAGCGTGACACCCTTGGTGGCAGGGCTGCAGCGTGCTGGAACTCTGCCTTGGGTCTGTAGCAGAAGGCAGATGAACCATACAGGATGTGGACCCACCTATGTTGTAAACCACCAGACCAATAGAAGTTGTTTCTGTGCTGGGGGCGTAGATGGATGGAGCAGTTGCATGGCTTGGGGATAGCACATTGGTACATCTTTGACCAGTGCAGAGGAGGCTGAGGGAGCGATGAGGAGCAGGAGCCATCCCAGCCTTCTGTGACTCCTTGCTCCACTTTGAGGCATTCCTGACTTAACAGAGGAGGGGGAATGGTTCCTTAGTGCTTCCCACGCTGACCCTCCTCTGGTGGGTGCTCAGTGCAGTGCATCCGCTGGGCTGTTCTGTGGGCACTCGAGGATGGCAGTCCAGACAGACGCTTTGTCCAACAGGCTTGTAGAAAAGCCTCTCAGTCCCATGCAAACAACACTGCTGCTTGTGTTGGCATAGTAGGGGGTCAGATCATTGTACTGGGAGTCTTGGCCACTGCTTGATAGCTGGGGTTGTGTTACAGGGTGGCAGGATTTATTGTGCCGAGGTATGGCCGTGGATCTGTGGGTGACAGGTTATGGCTGCTCAGCTGGAGCTGAGTTCCTGTCTCAAACGCAGCCTTGATTGTTCGCTGTGAGGCAACACCCGAGTACCTTGGAGCAGCAGAGGCTGGGAATGAGAAAGATTTAGATTTTCAGCCCATTCATGGGCGATTGAGCTTTGTTCCTGGTTAGTGACCAGCACGATGCCGTGCCTGGTTTTATTGCAGATAGTGCAGGGGCAGTGCTGAAGCCCAGGCTGGAGTCATGGCTCAGCTCCATGGGATGTCTGCTCAGTTAAGCCATGCAGTGTGTTCTTGGCCAGGGAGGATAGCATCGTTACATGCCTGAGTTGCTTAAATGTGCCTAGAGAGCAAAAGTATTTTTAGGGATGATTCCTTGTTGGTCTTTCATTTATGCAGGTTTTTGTTTGTTTCTTGGTTTTTTTTTTTAACAACACCTTACTTTCCTAGCACCAAACAAAATGATGTTTAAGAGGAATGTTTGGGTTTTTGTTTGCCTTTTTTTTCTTCCCCTACTCTCAGGACAGTTCGGGTGTTTCAAGCTCTCAAAAACCAGGACAACGAAATGCCGGACTGTCAAATGATGAAACTTCACGACTTTATGTGAAGAAAACGATTGTGGTTGGCAACGTCTCCAAGTTAGTATCCAGAGCCTGAGGGATGGTCCTTTATTTCAGGATTAAATTGAATAGAAAGTTACAATTAGGAGACAAATGAAATTGCTAGGCTGTCACAATGGGAGCTGTTACCCTTGAATAATCACTGTACTCAAGGCAGCCCTCCTCTGGTCTCAGCATGAGTTTTTTTGTGGAAGGAACAGGTGCTTTAGTAGTGATTTTACTTATGAATTTATATCTGTAAAAGAGATTTTAAGGTCTCTTTCTCTCAAGGGAAGTCTTTCAGCCTGTTTTGATCAGGTAGAAGTCGTAAGTTTTCCCCTGAGAATCTGGAAGAGTAAGTTGTCCTAATTGAGTGTGTTGGTTAAGTGAATTAGTTGGCTAATTCATTGTGTTCATGGGTACAATGTGGGGGTTTCTTAAACAGAAAAACCCCAAGAGAGCAATGCACCACCAACCACAATGAGGAAAATTGGGCAAGCTCGGAATAGTCTAAATTATTTCATACAGTTTTTATTTATATTTAAAAGAACAAGACCGGTAAATATGTATAACCTTTGATCTTGAAGGAAGTTAGTGAAGAAAGGCATTAGTTTTGGGAAACTGGACAATTCCAGGTTTTAACTCTCAATCCTTGCTCTAGTCAAGTCGGTCTTTTGCACAGAATATATCAGACATTTGCTGACAAAATTTAGAGTCAGAATTGCTTTTTGAAAATCTTCCTAGTGCTGGACCTAGAACTAAGTATTGACTGAAGTTGCTTAAAAATTATAGGAAGAATTGTATTTTTTTGTATTTATGGTAGCAGAGTCGTTGATGTTGTGTTCTGGTGTGGTTTTGCTTCCTGGTGGCTCAGAATAGGACAGGATAAGGAATTTGACAGTGGCAGAACGTTAAAATTAAGTCTTCTTAATTACGAGCCAAATGTTTAAATGTGTGAATGTCATACGGCAGTTGTGCATTAAAATAGAGGAAATGTGTTAGAAACTTAGAGTGTATTATGGGACCTGTGTCTGTTCCTGGATGAACTATCAGAGTAAGAACAAATGAGCTGAAATGTACAAGGGGCAGGGTTCCCACAGGCGTTTTAACATCCCCATTTTTTTTGCCTAATCTTTTCCCGAAATACTTTTTGCAGTATTTGTCTATTTGGGGTTTTTATCTTGTGTTATTTAATTTCTTTGCTAGGTACATTCCCCCTGACAAGAGAGAAGAAAACGATCAGTCAACCCATAAATGGATGGTCTACGTCCGAGGCTCTCGGAGAGAACCCAGCATAAATCATTTTGTCAAGAAAGTTTGGTTCTTCCTCCATCCCAGTTACAAACCTAATGACCTGGTGGAAGTGAGGTAATAAGGAATTACTCCAGTCACTATTCCAGTCTTCATGCTTGCCAGGCTCACAGTGCCAAGTTTCTTAGAAAATTAACAACTTCTTTTCCTGGTTTAATACTCCATGTGTGTATTTAACCTTTGGCTTAACTTGGCTTACTCCAAAACAGTAGTAAAAATAAATGAGGTTTTCTGTGTAGCAAATGTGCCAAACAGGTCTGTTGGCTTGGGGGATTTTTTAATTTCCTTCTGAAAAAAAGCATTCAGTTGTTGCATTTCATGCTGTTCATGTGAGTTGTGCCTCTCCTGCGTGTGTTACATGCACTGCCTGCTGCTCAGGTGAGGCTTCTGGTGCTAAACATTGTCTATCACCCATCTATTCCAGTGTGGAAAAGAAAGAGGAATCTCCAAAAGCTGATTTGCCCGTATTTTTAATGCTGCATGTGTGTTTGGGCATGAATATCCCACTCCAAAGTATTTCTCTGTGGTGTGAGATCAGTGGCATTGGCTTTGTGCTTTGAGGAGTTTCCCATCAGTGTGATGGTGCTGGTGCTATAGAGACAGGGCAGGTGCCCTGTGCTCTCCCAAACCCACAAGCTCCCAAACTGTGTACCCCACAGTTTTCCGAGCTGTGACCCTGGTGGGGAGTGGGTTCTCTCTTGCCTGCTGCAGGGAAGTGCCCTGTCAGTCTTTCACCCTTCATCCTTGGGCAAAACTCAGGGAGGATGCCTTTGAAGTAGTTGGTGTCTTTCCAAAGAAATTCTTCTCCACAGGATGTGCAGCTGCCTCCTGGAGGGAGGAGTGTGGGAAGAGCTGCTTAGGTACAGAATGGCAACTTAATTCTGGCAAAATTAAACTACTGAAAGGCAACTCCAGGAGGACTTACCTGAGATAACAAGGGTTGCTGTGTCTCAGTAATGTTTCTGAGAAGACAACCCTGAGCAGGACAAAAGCAAACTCCTTCGTATTTCTTCTGTAACATATCACATTACATTTGATTGCTGTCTTTTTGTGCCTTTCTCAGCTGTCAGTGCTGGTTTTCTTCTGTTCTAATCCCATCTGGCTAATTGATTTCTGGCGTCACAGTCCCATCCATCGTAGTGGACATTAACGTTCTGGAATAAAAACCACCTTTAAACCTCTTGCATGTTTTTCTGTTGAAGAAACCACATTTGCATTTACAATAACAAGCTGAAATACGGAGTGAAAGTAAATGTTACAGATCCTTCTTCTTCAGCTTGGATAATGACAGTGATTAACTTTTCCTTGTCCCTGTGTTGTTCTGTTGGTGTTACATGAAGCATGTGCTTTTTTGCTACAAGATAGGGAGCAGCAGGCAGTGATTGCAGGATGCTGCACTGGAAGCTCACCTTGAAGTGAGCTGACCTGGGGTTTTTTTAACCAAGTGTTTTTCATTTAACATAGCACAGCCCTTTTTTTGTCTTCTTTTAAAAATACCACGCTTGTTTCCCACGTGTCTCATCCGACAGAGTTTTACCGTTTTCTTCCCTGTCCCCTTGTGTAAAGTTAAAGTGAGTTTTCAGCTGTCCAAAGCCATAAAATTCTCATTGCTGTGATTACACTCCCTCTGTGGTGAGCAGCAGACCTGAAGGTAGCTTTAGCTGTCAGCCAGAAAAAGTCTTTGGCTTTCTGGAAAGGAGGGAGGTGAAAACTGTTCTACTTCTGCATCATAATGTAATCACTGTTTGTTTCCAGAGAACCTCCGTTTCACCTGACCAGGAGAGGCTGGGGAGAATTCCCAGTGAGAGTGCAGATACACTTCAAGGATAGCCAGAACAAAAGGATTGATATCATACACAATTTGAAGGTATTTGAACAAAATACTTTAGGGAAAGGCATTTAAATGAGCTCTCTTGCATAATCTAGAAGAGGCTCTGCTTGTCTGTGTGCTTTTGCCTCGCTGTTAGGAGTGTCCTCGTGGTTATAGTTGAGCTGGAGAATCTAAATAGATCTGGGGAAGCCTCTAACCTTGGCTGTATGGAGTTGATGCTGTAGGAGGGAGCCCAGCCTTGCAGCAGCTGGAGCTGAGTGTGCTCAGAGCAGCAGTGTTTAGCTGGTTTTTCCCTACAGTTTGAGATTTTGACCATGTTCTCACTGGCTTTAACCTACCAAGGTGCTTCAGGCCTGTGTTTCTGCTGGTAAAGTGGCTGCCATGTCTGTTCCTTCAGCACAGGCACACGTCAGCTAATGACTGTCTTTGCTGTTAGAGTGGGCAGGGAGGGCTGAGATTCCCTGTTCCCTTTGAAGAGAGCTCCCTTTTCCAACTCACACACCCCTGCAGCACTTGGGATTTCTAGTATGCACAGGCCTGGAAAACTAGGCCATTGCTCGTTTTCCTTTTAATTAGTAGTCCCTGGCATTAGTGGACTTAAGTCCTGAGCTGGGTTAGTCTCCTGTTTCTCTGAGCAGCATTAATTTTATTTGAATTCTGCCTGCATTAATGAATTTCATGCTAAATGAGGTACCTCACTGCAACCCTAAATATAGACAGCAGAGGAGGTTGAAAATATTCCCCTGCAGCTTAGGGACATTTAATGCAGATGGTGAGTAAAATATATTTGGGGAGATGTGGCTTGGAGAGGAATTATTAACCCTCTGATGGCCGTTGAAGGAAGCTCAGCCTGCAGGAGAAAGCTGAGCCAGTCCATGGCACCCAGGAGCCCAAATCAGCAAATCTTTGCTGCTCTCACTCTGAGCCTGTGGCTGCTGTGAGGGCATAGAGTGAGCTGAGCCCTGCTCTGTGCCTGGCAACCCGTGTGCCCCTGAGCTCTGGCACATCCTACACCTCAAACCCAGCTGCTTCTGCAGGTGTCTTAGCAGGTGCCTCTGGGATGTTGTGCCTCTTTATCAGCTGATGGCTTGATGTGAACACTTAATCAAAAACTGTAGTGTTAGCTCAGCCTTTGTGCTGGTCAGTTGAAAACTCAGGAGTTTTTCTCGTTATTATTTCCTTATATTGACATCAGAAATAAAAAGACCCACTGCTTGAGGACTCCTCTTAGATGGAAATATTCCCTCTGCAATCTCATTTCCTTCAGCTTTATTGCTCCTTTCCACTTTAGTGTGGGCCTTGGGTCACGGCTGAATTTTTTGCAGAAGAGAGGGAGGGCACTTATCAGAACACGCACAGATTTCTGACCTAATGGCCTCAAAATATTGGATGCACTGCTGCTCAACTTGCATAGCTTGAAACTTCTTTCAAACAATTTGTATTGTAAATTCTAGCTAATAGAATGCTTTGCCCTGGCTAATGTATTGTATTATCTTTTCCAGCTGGACAGGACCTACACAGGCCTGCAGACACTTGGTGCAGAAACGGTGAGTCAGAAGTTGTGGGATGGATTTGATTCCCTTAAAGATGTTTAAAAAGAAAAGATGCATGGGACTAAACACAGAGTCAGACCCATCTGATTTCATTGTTTCTAGAATTTAGATTTTGCTCTCTTTTTGAATGAAAGGATTATGACGCCTTGTCACTATTCATGACAACAGTCGTTTTTTCTCCTTCCTGGTTCAGGGTAGATGCTTCCAGGTTTTCCTTCATAGAGAACTTGGCTTGTACTGGAGCTTTAAATTTTATTGCTTTGTGAAGCTTTTGGTACAAAATGTTCTGATGTGCATTCTGGTCTGCTGCAGAGCTTACACCTAAAGAATTTAAGTTCAAGGGATCACCCAATTATTCTGTTGAAATCTTGCAGTATATTAAGTACTTCTAAGTTTCTGTGTCTGTCAAGATTCAGGACTTTAATGAAAAATGAACTCTTGAAGTGAATAAACTAATTTAACCCATAGTTTGCTATATTTCCTGAGGTTTTCTTGATACCATTTTCCCCTTGTACTGTAGCAATTGGGAACTTTTATGGTTAAATTGAATTACTTCAGCTTTTCAGTTTGTGGAGAAAACATTAATGTGAAATGTCTACTGGTATTAAAGAACACTTTTGAAGAGTCGATCATGTGCTGTGATTCTCAAGGCCTTACCAGAAAAGACAGGCTTCAGTTTTGTGCCTGTCCCTACAGGGACATGCAATCCTTTCTTCAGTGGGTTGCTTGGAGCTCCATAATCCTTCCAGTGTTTACAATTCAGATTTCCCCATGGACTGGGACATGCTCTTTTACTGTGGGACTTCAATGTTGCAAGATTTTTGTTGTAGCTCAAATACTGCTGGACCTTTGGGAACTGTCCCTGAAGTGGATGGAAATGTTATGGAGAGTTTGGGGAAACAAAGGGAGAGGTTTTTAGGCATTAAAATAAAAAGGCATAGTTGGTTTTGGCTTTTATATCTTCACCTAGCTACTAAATACTAAAATCCTTTCTCCTGTTTTTGGAAGGTAGTGGATGTGGAGCTACACAGGCATTCCCTTGGGGAGGAGTATCTCCTCTCCCAGTCTTCAGAATCTGACCTTTCTGATGTTCCTACATCTTTATCACTGCCACTGAGTATGCCAGCACCTGTCAAAGCTTCCTCACCAATTAAACAGTTGAGGGACTCCAGCCCAGATGCTTCTGTGGACAAAGGTAAAGCCAATGGGTGTCAGTCAAGTGTGAGTTCTTTAACTTTGGCTCTGCTGGATACTTCCTCTTAATTGCTCTTACACCTTAAAGGTCGCTGGTGCTACCTGCTTGTTGCTAACCCCAGAGCATGTTTTCCTTATGTGCTCTGAAATGTAACTCAGAAATTGTTATAGGTTACTTGGTTTTGGAGTTTGGTTTGTTTTGGTTTTGTTTGGGTTTTTTTATTTGAAGTTGGTTGTACAGGCTCTTCTTTTGCTAAAATGTAATGAATAAGGAGCAGCAGATGCAGTTGGAAAAAAGGTGATTGAGTAGCACTTGGAGCTTTGGCAGACTATTTTCAGCGGGGTTTTTAGGTTTCTGGGTGTTCTGGGGACTGTGTATACATTTAAGGAATTGGTCTAGTGGTGTGTTCATGTTAGTGCCGAACATGAGCTGACTGTGAGGGAACAAAAACCCCTGGGTGACTGTAATTCCTGTACTATGGAGGATAGAGACTGAAAAATTTGTGTTTGTTTGTCTGAGGGACAGTGGCATCTCTGCACATTGGGGTCTTGTTCTCCCGCTCCCCTGAGGGATCAGGAAAGTCAGGATCCATTGCAGGGGGCAGAGGTGAGGCCATAGGATCACTTGGATTGCCTGGAGCAGGCAGTGCTGCCCCATGGGCACTGCAGGGTTTGTAGGTTGTGTGAAGCAGGAAGGGCTGTGCCTCTGGTGGCCTTGAGCTGTGTTTGCTGCAGCACTCGGTGTCGGGGCTTCCACGACAGACCTTGGTTAACTGGGCTGAGGTACAAGGGGATGTGTTACACTCTGGTGTGAGAAACCTGGACACAGCCACGTTGTGTTTCAAAATAGGGTCAGATGCTGCATGGGCTGATGCTTTTCTTGATTTATTGCCACCCTCCTGTGTTCAAGGAGGGGCTGTAAGCTGGTGCCACACGTGCTTGTGCTTCCTGAGGGAGACTGTGAGGCCACTGGTGGTGTTCAGGCTCAGCAAGGGGAATGTCTGCTTTTTAAATGTGGTCTTTTCTTGTGGCCAGAAAAGGACAAAGACGACCAAATTTTAAACACGCATGTTTTTTATGCAAACAGGAAGATTTGTATCATCTTCAGGTGAGCAGTGCTACAGCCAGCAGGAAGGAAGTAAATCTCCCTCCTTTTCACACTGACAAGCAGTGGCTTCTCTCAATCGCTCCAGGTTAATTGATCTCCTTCTACACCAAATAAGGTGGATTCCATAGCCCAGCTCAAAAGGCAGTCTCTGGTCTCCTTGAGCTCTTACTCCAAAAAATGCACCGCGAGATTCTCCGCGGAGGAGATCCAGCCTTGGTCCTGTGGAGCCCTAACCAAGGACACTTGGAACTAGCAGCAGCTTTTTGGTCAGTGGAAGGGCATTCCAAGGAAATGTGTAAGAAGTGGCTGATCACCTGCCACAGCTGAGCAGGCTGTGCATGGCATCATGTTATCTTCTTGTCCAGGAGATCCGACAGGCCTGTGCAGGAGCACTCCCCTCCCTCGCTTTCTCCCCGTTCAACGCTTCCCACCAGCTTTCCCTTCCTCCCTTCCTTCAAGAGCGTGTTTGTCGTACCTGAGTGATGCTTGCGTGGAGAAGCACAGTAAGGAATCAGATGTGTCAGCCTAAGAAGTATTTCTGTTCTTTTCCCTGTTTTGATCAGGATTCTCTGGGAATGCTGAAACCGAAAGACATGCCGCGTTTTATTCCCTGCCATCCTCGATAGAACGGACTCCCACCAAGTTAGCCACACAGAAAGTTGCCTTTGGCTCTCATGGAAATTCAGCCTTTCAACCCATTGCAGCTAGCTGTAAAATAGTGCCTCAAGGTCAGAGTCCAAGCCCTGCAGAGTCACCAGGAAAATCCTTCCAGCCTATCACCATGAGTTGCAAGATTGTATCAGGTGAATGTTAGTTTACTTACCCAGTGCCTCCCCCTGCAAAACTAGAGAGTGAACCAGCTGGACTTGTTCTGTGCCCTTCCCTTGATTTTCTGCCAGTCTTTGAGCATCAGACAGTAGGAAACTCTAGAATAAGGAGTTAAGCAAACTTCTTAATGTTCAATGAAAAAAAAAAAATACAAGTGTGAAATGGTTCACAAGTGAAAAGCAGGATTAGAGCTGTTCTCTCCCTGTTCTTGAGTGCTTTTAAGTATGAAATAGATACGTCTTGAAATGGACTGCTACCCACAGAAGGGCCCAGGCAAAAACACATCTTCCATGTGAAATATTTTATGTGAGAAAAATACATTCTTCTCCCTCCTGATTTCATATAGCCTGGTTGGATTAAGAATAATTTTTTTCTTGATTACTGGGCAAATAATTAATTTTAACCTGGTAGGTTCAAATAGACCCCCTTGCGCTTGCCATATTGCATCAGGTGGAGCAGCTTTGGTCTTCATCTTCCAAAAATCCACCTTGTGTTGGATTAAATTGCCAGCTGGCTGCAGTGGGCAGTGTGGCAGCTTCTGAACCAAACATGGCCAAAGTGCTGCTTTGCTCATTTCACTTGTGGTCCCTTCCCGGCCCCTGGGTGTGATGCCAGTCACTGGGTGATGTTTTACATCAGAAAGTGTTAATGTACAGCTCACATGCTGTGAAGCTGCAACGTGACCTGTTGTGGCTCTTCATTTTCTGGTGATCAGGGTAGAGAGGATGAAGCACCAGCTATCAGTACGTGTGATTTCTGGTGATCTGCTCCCAGATAACTTTCTTAAAGTGTCTGCTTGGTTGTTTTGTTTTGTTTTTTAAATTAAATTTCAATATCGTTCCTTGACATCTTAAAATTGTACTCAGGTTGATTTACACTTGAACCTATGCCAAGTGCTTTATTCTTTCTTTATAAGCTCTTCTCTTGATCTTTTCTCAAAGCTTCCTAGAAAGCAGGAATTACAGGGGCCATTCTATCTTTCCTAAAGTCCTTGTACTATTCTTTGTTGATCTTTGCTATTTAAATGTTTCCCTGCTGAACATTTTTCCAAGGTTCTGCTGTCTGCTGAGAAGGGTTACCCCTTTCAGATTTCAAAGCAGTTTATAAGATGTGGGGATTTTATTCATGAGCATTTATGTTCTGTTTTAACTGTCAATAACTGCCAAGAAAGTAGATTGATGGGTAGGTGAAGCTTGGTGTTTGCTGCTGTCTCTTTTCTCTGATCACTTCCTTGCCAATCCTTTTCTCTGAGTTTCTTGTTTTCCTCTTCATGTAGCTTTTTTCTTCTCTAGTTTCTCTCTCTCCTGGCCGTGTTACCCAGAAGCTGCCCATTTTACAGATTGATTTCAAGGGTTTCTGCTGTAGTGAGAGCACTGAAGGGACCAGAGCAGTGAAGGGACCTGGGTGTTCCTGCTGCCCAAGGCTGTTCCATGCAGCCTTTTTAGGAGAACTCCTTGGTTCCCGCTCTTGAGTGCCTGTACTTTGGACTGCACAAGGGCAAGAGCTCAGCTCTCTACCTCCATCTCCTTGGGTGCACTGGTCTTGGCAGTGAGAATGTCGTAGCTAATAGCCCTCAGGATTCAGGGCTGGACCAGATGGCTTCTCAAGTTCCCTTTGAGCCCTGCTTGTCTCGGTAGGCAGAGCATGTCCAGGGTACCTACGAGCCATAGTGCTTTATGTGCCTTTCTTTTCCTTTCCTTCTGTCTCTCTCTCCTTCTCCGAGTCCCGTGAGCTCGCTCAGGCTGGGAAATGCATCCTCAAAAAAAGTTCCTTTTCTAAGCCATTTTCAAAAGTACTGCTATTGCCATGTTTTTATGTTCTGACAACTTTTACAAGCTAGAAGCATTGGACTTTCTTTCTTAAGGTTCTCCAATATCGACCCCTAGTCCATCTCCGCTACCTCGCACCCCAACGTCCACTCCGGTGCACATGAAGCAAGGCTCTGCTAGCTCAGTCCTCAATAACCCCTATCTTATTGTGGACAAGCCTGGACAGACGGTTGGAGCGGCAGCCACGAGCACAGGTGTGTAGTGTGACCACAGAAGGCAGTGGCTTAGTCTTACCCGTTCAAGTTTGTTCTCTCTTTGAAATGAGTGTAACAGCAGCGTTTCAGCTCGTGGAGATGGAGGAGTGCTCAGCAGAGGAGGGGGAAGGTGTTGGTTTGCACAGCTGGCCTGCGGGCGTGGCGGAGGGTACCTCAGACTTGAGCGTTGCTTCCTTTAGGAGACAGCACAGGGTAAAGCCAGACCGAATTCACAGACACCTCTTCAAAGAGAGCCTGTTCTTTTCGGGTGCAAAGGGAAGGGGAGCAGGTGATGTAGACCGTGTTGCACAGCTTTAGACAGAAGGAGTGCGCAGGTGCTTGGGTGACAGTGCTGGCGTGGATGTGGCAAAGCGCGTGGACAGTGACTGGCAGATCAGCCTTAGGGTGTGGGGCACAGTAGATGTGTTGGAACGCAGAGACCCTGGTTACCAGGAGAACAGCTGTGCTGGATTTTGTTACTGCTCTCAGCTTCTACCTGGTCCAATTCCAGCTGGTTTGGATTCCTCTTACCTGGATGCCCTTGGTGATGACAAGCTTGGGGTCACAGGGAGGGCTGAACTGCAGGACACGGGTGATGGATAGAGGAGTCAGTCAGTAATCTTTGTATTGGGCTGGAGCAAAGGTCACTCAGAAGTCATTTATGTGTCGTGTATATGGCCAAGAACTGCTGTTTATTTGAAAACATACTTGTTTGTGTGTGTGTGCTTCCCAGCACCTCAGCAGGATGCCCAGGGCTGGGTGAGGGAGTACAGCATCCATGGAACACAAACGGTTTGCTGGGCACGGTTGGAAAACACAAAAATTCTTCTTAATGGTTCCTCCCTTTATCTGAGGGAACACAGCTGTCGTGTTCATTTTAACTTCATCACAGAGGAAATTGGTAGGGTAATTGGTAGGAATTGTGTAGCTCTATCTGAATTTTTTTAATTGTGTTTTGGGGCTTTCTTGGTAACACTGATGCTGTTTCACCAATAGGGTTTGATTAATTGGGGTTTTTTTTGATTGGTTGTGGGATTTCTGCCTCTTATTTTCTGTTTCTTCTTTACCTCCAGCCTTACTGTCTACTCTGCCTAAGTGGTTTCTCATGGTTTGGGCTCTTCTAATAGAGGTTTGTCCATGGAGGATAGGATGTGCAGATGCACCAGATTGTTGGGACGTGCAGGTGTTAGTGCAGTCCTGTTAAAGTGCAGTTATTGTTAAAGCTGCATTTTCCCACCACAGGGGGGTTGTACAGAGTGGCCTGGCAGAGACTGCTTGCTGCCTCTCCCTCCCTGCACTCCTGTGCCTCCCCTGCATCCTGCACGAGTCAGATCACATCAGTGGCAGAGCAGAAAATTGATACCCTCTCCTCTGCAAACACCTTTGATGTGAGAGAGCCCCATCACCCTGTGTGAGGGTGCAGGAGGTCTGTGGAACTGACTTTTTGGTAACAGCAGCCAGGCTGGATTGAGCATAATGTGTATTACAGAAAAAGTCCCTGTGGCACTTTTGGTGAGGCTGCAGATTGTATTTAAGGAAAGGGGTGAGATTTCATGCACTGTGAAAGCCAGCCTTCCCAAAGCCTTTATTCTCAGAAATGGCTGCTCATTTACTTCTAAACTCAAGTGTGGATTATAGAACAACTGTATGAGACACTGGTTTTTTGCTTTCATATGTGTAATCCATGGCTTTGGTGTCTCTTGAACAAGCCAAACTGCCAAACCAGCCCAAGAGCAGCAGTCACAAGGCTGCTGAGGAGCAGTCTTGTGCCCATGCTGATAATGCAGGGTAAGTTTACCACTGGACCCCATCCATCCTGGGGGCAGGAGAGTGCTGTGGCACGTGTCAGTCTGATAATTTTGCAAGAGCATCTGCCACACAAGACTCTGTGCCTTCATTCCTTGTTTCTGTTTCTTCCTTTACCTTCCTCACTCTGTCCCTTGCTCTTGTTACTCCTCACTTTCCTTCCTTTTGTGGCCTTTCTTTTCCTTCCCTCTCCAAGCCTCCCTCTGTGCCCATGCTGAAGGCTAATGGGCCTGGGGTCTCTGGGCAGCAGAGGACTTTGCATCTGTCCTGATTTCAATATTTGCAGCCGTAGCTGATCTCCTCAGCCACCCAGGAGGGTTCCTGAGCATTTGCTTGCAGCACACAGAGCAGTGGGTGGAGAGTTCCTTCTCTGGGGCATGGTTCCTGCAGGTGGAAGTTCGGTGGTGGATCTGTTCTGTGCCCGTGGTGGTTCCTGCTGATGTACTGCTGGAGAACACAGATGAAATGAAATGAAATGAAATGCCTGTTCCTTGTTAGAAGAGGTTTCATGTGTGCCCTGCTCCAGCCCTCACCCAGCATCTGCTTTGTTTCCTGCTGTGCAGGGAGCCCGACCAGCAAACTGAGCAGTGTCTGTCAGGCCTCTCACGGGACGGGATCTCCTGTGTCAAAGACCCATGGGAGCAGTTTTGGCACCTCAGCTGTCAAGGTAATGTTCTCATTAGGTGTGCACTTCCCGTTTAAAGTCCAGCTTTCTATTAAATGGGACTTTTTAGCATTAAAAATTCTGCACTTCAGGCAGGTTCCTTGGATTGTCATTTCATGTGAAGGTTTTACTTTGTCTAACAGATGGAGCCATAGGAGAGCATGGTAGTTATACAAGATGATAATGTCACTTCCTGCAGCTCTAATTAGGTTTGGCTACATATCTGTTAAAGGCACTGCTCTTCTGCTTCTCTGCAAGGAAATCCATGGAGGGCATAGCTCCCCAAACACTGTATCTTTCAAAAAATGCTCTTCTGTAGCTGGCTTTGATCTTCTTCACTTTGTTAGTCACAGAGTATGATTAAACCAGAGATGCCTACCTCAAAACCTTCATCTGTTCATTATTTTTGTACAGCAGCTGTTCTTAGCAGCCTGAAAATAACTCATGGAGTGGTTTTACAACTGCCTGCATTTAGAAAAGTGTTTGTGTAAACAGTGGAGTAACATTTGGACGTGTAAACAAACAGCAATAAATACAGTTCATGCTTCTGATCTGCAAAGCCCAAAAGATACAGAGCTGGGCTGTCTCACATAAAATCTTTCCCTCATCTTGTGCTAGGGATGATATTTCTGGCAGGGAAGTGGCGTCAGCGAGGCTCTGAAAGCAGCTGGTGGGTGTGCTGCTGGAAACAGGAGCATTTCCCTGTCTCCAAGCCTCAGTATTAAAGCAGGATATGGTGGGGGAAGCTTGCCAGTCAGCCTGCAGAGAGCAAATCACTTCACATTTGGAGCTGAGATGCTTCCTGTGTCTGCTGGGGGAAAGGTGATGCAGACTGTGTCTGAAGCAGTTAGTTTGGAGCAGCATTTTCAGTGTCAGGTGTGTGGCTGGTCAGTCAGATTGTAAAAACCCGTGTGCTCAGATGGATTTCACTTAACTGTGTTGTAAATCATTCATTCTTTATTTGTCACTGATTGGGGACCGTTTTTTGGAAAAATTTTGAATGAGTCAGAGTAAGCACACGTCATTAGTAACAGCTGAATTCCGTATTTACAGGGCAACACCAAAAACTGAAGGTGTTTTTAAAAACCCATAAAAATCACACTTCTGTAAACAGAAATGTAATTTGATTTCTGTCTTCTTGTTGGTGGAAAAGCTGCAATTTTAGGGTTTCTTTAAGGAGAAGAGCGTGCCTGATAGTTCGGTGGGATATTACAGGTTCTGCATAACTCACCACTCTTCATCTCTTCACTGTGTGCTAGTTTTCTGTATTTATTTTAATGACTTCAGGCTGTGTTTTTGCAGTCTCAAATGCAGCTGCTGTTGGGAGGACAGGTTGTGCCCCTAGCCTTGCCTTCACACCTCCCATTTGCCACCAGTTGTGTGGCTGTGTGGTGACCCAGAGCAGACAGCCAACCTGTGGGAAAACTGGAAAGTGTTTCCAGCCACGTGTGTCAGTACACGTGGAAGATGCCAGGAGTTCCAGGGCCTGATTTCTGGTCATAACCCAACTCAAGGATGGGCCAAGTGATTGTAAAGCCGTGGCTTTGGGGTTCACATTGATTGCGAAAGAGAGCAGTTCCACTGTAACAAACTCCTTCAAATGCACTTGACTTCTGTGCTGGCCTCAGACCCAGAAGTGCCAGGTGCGGGTGGTGAAATGTTTTTTACTTAATGTTTGGTGTTTCTGCCAAATGGTGAGTTCTGTCTGGAAGGATTGTGTGCCACTGTTCCAGTTAGAGGAGAGCAGAAACTCCCCTGAGAGAAGAATTTTCCCCTCCGTAACTTGCTTCTTCCTACGCGGTCTTGTCTCTCTGAGATTGTGTATAGAATCACAAAATGATTGAGACTGGCAGAGGCCTCTGGAGATCAACCACTCCAACTCAAAGCAGGGTCAAATGGAGCAGCCCCAGCCTCTCTGACCAACCTGTTACTCTGTTTGGTCACCATCAACAACAACAAGGTTTTCCTTATCATTTTCTGTATTTCAATTTGTGCCCATTGACTCTGTCCTTGCATGAAATACAGCTGAGTGTTGTCTGGCTTGACCTTCATTACACCCCTCTAGCAGGTATTTGTATGCATTGATAAGATGCCCCCCTCAGCCTATTTGAATTTTAAGTGAAATACTTTTATAAAAAAAATTGATCAGAGAACATGAGTTGATATTTTTGCCAGACATCCTTTTATTTATGACATGATAAGAAACAGTTCTTGCTGTTGGAGATGTAACTTTCCAACTAAAATCTGCTTTGTGAGTTATGTTAAGATTTGACTGCCTTTACTCGAGTGTTGAGTGGTTTTTGGAAATGTCTTATTTGTACAGGTAATTTGGCCTGCCCAGATGGTCCTTGCTGCCCTTTATTAGCAGTCCCTTGTTTTATTTCTTTTATTGGACGTATCACTGATGTTTGTACCATGTCTTCTTATTTGCAGCAGGAGGATTCTCTTTTTGCCACCATGCCACCGCTTTGTCCCATTGGGAGTCATTCCAAGGTGCAAAGCCCCAAATCGGTCACTGGAGGACTGGGAGCTTTCACAAAGGTATCCCTGCTGACTTTTGTGCTGGGACAGGCAGCCCAGTAGGGTCATTTCACGCTGATTTGTGCCAGAAACTGTGGAACTCCAGTGCCTGTAAAACTCTTACTGGAACCAATGTATCTTGCTGCTAAGGGCTCTGTAGCATCTCTCAGAAATGTGTCTTGTTTTCTTTTTTTTCCCCGTGGCTCCTCTGTACCTGGGATCTTGCCTTTTATCAACTCGTCCATCCTTTCTGGGGTTCTTTTTTGAATCACTGTTGTGTTCAAGCTGATATTTTGAAAGCTATTTTTAATGGGATCAGGTAGAAGTAAACTGCAGTAGATCTGTCAGGAGCTTCTTAAAAAATTATAACTGTGATTTGTGAGTGCCAGATGTTGCTGCTTCTGACTGTGTTTCCTTAAATAGTACCACATGGAATATAAAATTGTTTCTGGCAATGTTAGTGATCCAAGTAAAAGGTGAAAGAATGCTTCCTGCCAGATACAGTATCTACAACAATCTGACATGGAAAAAAAAACCCAAAAGAGGCTTTTTAGTGTCACTGCCTTTAGGGATTAGATGTAGGGCTATCCCAGGGGAAACATAAAACATACACACAAGAAAATGTGTATATGTCTGCTGGAATATTTTATAGTGTCTAGAACTATTGCTTGTAACATTGCAGGACAGGAATAAAAGGTTCAGAACATGAATTTGATACTTTAGAGTGTCACGGCTCTGTGCTGAGATGCGGGGTCTGAAGAAGTCAGGTGTGGCCAAATCCCCTGTCAGGATGAGTGGTACTTGTAACACTACCAGCAATTACTGTGGCTCTGTAATTTCCATGAGTCCCTCTGAAATGGGGACTGCTTTGTCACTATGTCAGTTTGTCACATCGCCCCACACGCTGTGTGGGAGCAGCCCTCATTTGGAGCCCAGTTAGAGAGGACCTGTGGTAGTGAGCACCACATCTGAGTTCAGTGTGCCTGCCCTTCCCTGCAGACAGGCTGCTCCAAAGCAATCTTCAGGGGCTGAAAGTGATGCCTTGGGGTGGCTCCCTAGAACAGAGGCCAGACAAGATTAGGAGAATAAAGTGGGTGTTTATTAAAGGCTTTCAATAGATACACCTTGGGCAGTCCCAAGGCTGCTCCCAGAGGCTACACTGAAGGTGGTGAGTTTCTCAGACAGAAATGAGTTTGGTCCATTTACATCTCAAGGGTTAATGGTCCAATTATAGCTTCAGGTGACAAAGTCATTTACCCCCAGTTTGCTCTCCTCAATTCACTTTTTTTATAAGTTCCAGGGCCTGAAGCTGTAGGGTGTCCTTGAGTTCCAGGCCCAGAGGAATTGTTGTGTCTGACCAAAGTGTGAAGACAGTGGCTAGCACTCTGTATGGAGTTTGGAGTTACGCACTAAAGCAGCACAGGATTTGAAAAGTATAAAGGCTAAAATCCCAAGGCATCAAAGGTGTCTGCTTTCCTTGTGCCTGTTTGTTCCCCTTGCCCAGGTGATAATCAAGCAGGAGCCCGGGGAGCTGCCGCAGCAGGCGGCGGTGCCGGCGGCGGGCGCGGCGCAGCCCTCGGTGCAGCAGTACGTCACCGTCAAGGGCAGCCACATGCTGGCCCTGTCCCCGCAGAAACCCGTGGTGAGCGCCGGCGAGGGCGCGCTGCAGTCCAAGGTAAGGGGCGCGTGGGCATCTCTGGGGCGCTGGGAGCTGTCTCGTGGTGTCACTGCAGCCCTTGGTGCTGCTCCCGCCTCGCTCCCAGCTGGCAGCACCGTGGCTTGCTGGGTTCCTGTGTGCAGAGCGCCTCGTGTCCTGCTTCCGTGTGGTGCTTGGGAAGGGAGCAGGCTGAGCAGGCGCTGGTGCATTTTACCGTGTGCAGGGACATCTGCTTCTGTCCAAGGTGTTGCAACAGTGGGGTATAGGTGCTTTTGGTCTGTCAACCCAGAAAGCTGTCTGCCATCGGCAGCTCCTGCTGAAACTCATCCAGGTCTTTCAGTAAGAGAAGGTGAATTCTTTCCTAGGAATGCAGGCCTGCAACATAGAACAGCACAAATAGGGAACGGGGTGGAGGCTGAGCCAGATCTAGCATGAGGTGAAAGCCATCCTACTTGAGTGGCAACTCAAATATTTTACTGCAGGAGTAGTGCCAATGCAGTTCTGCTTTGACAGGAGTGGCACAGCTGCTGAGAAGGCACAGTGCAGTGCCAAGATGACAGATGTGTCAGAAATTGTCTCCATTCTTGCCTCTTTGCATTGTGGACAGAGTCAAATGACATGCCGGGCACTAGAGATTACATACAGAACTTTCAGTTTTGCATAAGTAAATACTGGTTTTGCATTTGCAACATTCCCTTGTTCTTTTTGCTGCCCTTCTTGCTTGTTTGAGCAGGTATGCAAAAACTCGTGTTCCACTGCAGTTACCATTAACACATAAAATTGAAGCACTTCGTGGGTCCTGCTTTGAGGCCGTAGTTTTCCCAGGGAATCTGTTCCCATGAATGTGTTGAAACTGAGTTTCTACATCTCTTAATTTGCCAAGGCAAGCTTTATCTTCAGCTGGAATTAAGCCATTGCTTATAAATGTGCCTGTGATTTGAATGAATTTAATCTTTCGTGGTTTCACTGAGATCCTGACTGGGTTTAACAGTTTATCGTTTTACTTGGGATTGGCCTCTTGCCGATTTAATTTTGTTCCTGAATGAAGAGCTTCTGTTCGTGACCAGGCACGTCCTGAAATGCCTGGAGATGGCTTCCCAGGCTGGCTGTGGCCAGCAGGGCCCGGTCCCATCCCGTCCCATCGCTGTTGGTTGCAGGTGGTTGGCGTTCCGGTCGGCTCTGCGCTGCAGTCCACAGTGAAACAAGCGGTGGCCATAAGTGGTGGTCAGATCCTTGTGGCAAAGTCCAGCTCCTCGGTAGCGAAGGCTGTTGGTTCGAAGCAGGTTGTGACTCAAGGTGTAGCCAAAGCCATCGTGAGCGGAGGTGGAGGGACCATTGTGGCTCAGCCCGTGCAGACTATAACGAAGGCGCAAGTTTCTTCCACGGGGACTCTGAAAAGTACATCTCAAGGCTCAGGTAGAGTGATTTTACACCTTGTTAATAGCTAGTGGTGGGTCTATAATGATTTATTCAACAGCACGATAACTGTGATTGAAACCCACATTGGAAGTGAGTAGAGAGCTCTCTAGGAAAATTCAGGCTGTGATTAATAATAAAGAAAACGTTAATAAATTATCTCTAAGGGGAAGAGATAGCACAAGTGCTTTAAAACATGGAGTGTTCAGGGAGTGGAGACCAGATGGATATGCTGGGGAATGTGCAGGAGTCCTTCAGGCTTTCATGGAGCCAGGTCTCATATTTTTTCCTGGCATTATGGTCCTTTCCCCATGAATCCAGCCAGCCAGGGCCAAAGTGTCCCGATTTCATCCCCACGTCTTCCCCAGTGCTTACAGGTACAGGAGGATGGGCAGAAGCCTGGTCTCCATCTGCACACAGCTGCTCTAGCTGAGCACAGGCTGGGGCTCTGGGCTGTTGGAAAGTTGCTGGGTGGTGCTTGGGCTGCAGGGAGCCTGCAGACACCACGGCTGTGCTGCTTTGGCCTGCAGCCACAAGTGGGACTGCACACAGAGATTGTTTCCAGACCTATTAAAAGAAGTGTCTGTGCATCACTGGTGGAGTTAATCTGTGGTTAGAGCAGCTAAGTAGGGATTACTGAGGACTGGTTGCAGGTCACTGAGTACTTCCATCCTGTGCAGATTTCAGTGCATACTACTTTCTGCAAGCAGCTGTATTATTCATTTTTATTCTCTCTCTAGTGATGGCTACGCTGCAGCTACCAGCCACCAACCTGGCAAACTTGGCAAACCTACCACCAGGCACCAAGCTGTACCTCACCACCAACAGCAAGAACCCTTCTGGGAAAGGAAAACTGCTGCTGATACCCCAAGGAGCCATACTGCGAGCCACCAATAATGCTAGTTAGTCTTGCAGGGAAATCTAATGAGTTAAATAATGTAATCACTGCATAATTAATATGTTTGGCATTTCTGCTAGAAAGCATCCCGGTGCTGTGGAAATCAGTAATGGGATAGGGTTTCTTTGTTCACAACAACCCATATGAGGTGCTTTTTAAGGCTGAGATCTCACAGGTGGCTTTTGTTTTCGGTGAAACTGCTTTTCATGCCATGCTGTCAATGCAGAAATTTTTTTTTTTTGGTTAATAGGCCTGTGAATGGAACTCCCAGTGCAATACCTGCAGCTGGGGCAGTCTGACTTTGATTATCTCATTGGCAGCCAGAATGATCAGATACTTGTGATGTTTATGACAGAGACATGAGGGTTTTTTTTACCCTTGTTTCTTAATGAGAGACTGCAAAAAGTCACTGTTCAGGCTGTCCCCTCTGGAGGCAGAGCAGTATCAAAGTGTCACTGCAAATTACCACTGCTTGGTATCCATGATCTGTTATTCTGTTAACAAAATTGCATTGGCAGCCAGTGAAATTAAAATTAAGAAGCCAGTGAGGTTCAGAGTGCTTCCAGAGGTTTTGCTGCAGATCCATAACCTGCAGAAGAGTCATGAAAAGATTGTTTTTTTGTTGGACAGCATTTTCATTTCATAGAAAGTTCAAAACAGCCTGAAATGAGCTTCGCTTGTCCAGCAGCCCTCCTTATCTCCCCAATAGCTCCTCTTGTTCATGGCATTAGCTGAGCTGTAAGAGGGCACAGCTGAACTCTTTTCTGAATTATAACATTACTTGATTGCAAAACATGTGGCACCAAATGTCTGAAAAAGCCTTTTCAGGTATTTGTATATACAGGAATACTTTAGCCACTGGCACTGTCTGATTACCAAAAGGTCAAATCTTTTCCTCTGATTACAGGTCTTCAGTCTGGTTCTTCTACAAATAGTGGAGGAGGAGGAGGAGGAGGAGGAACCCAAAGCACAAGCAGTAACTTGTCTCAGCACCTCACCTATACATCCTACATCCTGAAGCAGACACCCCAGGTCAGTGGCACAAGCGCCTCAGTGGAAGCACACTGACATTCCAGGCTGCAGGGGTGTTGGGTGGATGTCCTGTGGTTCTGCAGAATGTGAAACCTTCTGGCACTCTGGTGTCTGGATCTTGCTCGACTTTTCTCCTGCTCTGCTTCCATCAGAAGGTGTTCTGCAGCGAGAAGGCTGCATCCAGCTCTTACTGCAGGAGCATCCAGTGCAGTTAGCAATGCTTTGTTTCAGAGAACGAAATGTTTTTGTGGCTACATTATAGCCACAAGCTTTTACCTGTTATTGACACTCCAGATTTCTGTTGACTCTTGCCTGTGTTTCAAAGTGCTGACCTCCCTGATTTCTTTGTGGGGCAGGGCACCTTTCTGGTTGGCCAGCCTTCGCCTCAGGGCTCTGGGAAACAGCTGACTCCAGCATCAGTTGTTCAGGGCAGTGTAGGAGTTGGAGCATCTTCCACACAAGGACAAGCCCTAAAAGTGATAACTGGACAGAAAACAGCTCTGTTTACACAGGTAATGTGCAATGATGTGTTTATCTCTTATTAGTTTTGTCAGATAAAGTACAGGAACCACAGCCACACGTTATTGAGAGCATTTCCTTTGATAGTTGTTTGGTTTGATGTGGAGTTTTGTACAATTGTGATGCTGACTGTACCACGATGAGGAAAGCACACAAAGGCTCACTTTCATCAGACTACAGATTTCCAGCTTTCTCTTCTCAGAGGGGGTCAGCTTGCAATCTGTGTAAGCTTGTGCTTGCTGCTTTGTAAATGGGCTCTGGGATTTCTTAGTGAAATGGAATTGGAAAAGTGAATAGAGCCAGGTGCAAAAATGTACTTAAACATTTGAACTTTAGAAATGAGTCACCTGCTAAAGCTATTAAAAATTTTTGGGTTTTGTACCCCTCAAAGGTTCTTCTTTTAAAAAGTACTAAGTAGTCTCTGTGAAACTCAAATGCCCCGAGAGTACTTGCAATTGGTTATCCAAAATTCAAGACTGATAGACATATATTTCTACAGTCAGCACTTATAAAGTTGATTTCAGCAATTATTGCCAGAATTTGATTTTTTCAAAAGCATTTTGAAAAGATTTTCTAGTAATATAAAAAACATTTCTCTTGTTTGTTTTGTTGTTGTTGTTCCGTTTTGATATGTTTTTTTAAATAATTTAAAACTCTAACTAATGTACTGATTTCCTTATGCTGCATTCTTTCTCAAAGGCTACATCCAGTGGACAGACATCACTGGTGAAAATATCAGATGGGTCTATAAAATCAGTGCCTGCCTCATCCCAGCTCTCCAAACCTGGCACCACTGTGCTGAGAGTGTCAGGAGGTGTCATCACCACGGCTGCTGCTCCTGCCGTGGCCCTCCCCACAAATGGGGTGGCCCAGGTGAGAATTGGCACTGCCAGTGTTCTGTCACGCAGTGTTTGCGCCCTTGCCACGACAGTCCCGGGGGAGCACCTGCACCGCTTCTCTCCCCTGCTGGTGCTCTCTGCAGTCAGCTTGCTGGAGGTCTGCTCTCCTTTACCAAGCAGCTGGAAGCAGCCCGTGGGTGTTGCAGCTGCTGGGTGTTGCTGGCAGCAGCTGCTGGGCCCTGGCCCTGTGCAGGGGCTGTCACTGCTCTCCAGCCCAGGGCAGCTGTGGCACTGCAGCCTGGGAAGGAGGGAGGCAGGATACACAGAGCGTTTGTGTTCCTGAAGTGAATGCAGCCATGGATCCAATTGATGCAGGCTGTCCACCTGGAGTGGAGCTGCAGTGCATGGAGAGGGGAGGAGGCATAGTTACAAAACGAAGTGCAGAATTCACTCTGAGCCTGTTTTTTTTTCTGTGAGCCCTAATCTGTGCCTCCCCAATGCCAGTGCAGAGTTGATGCCGTGCTGCCACAGCCTGTGTTCTGTATGTGCCATCATTGTGTGAGGGCTTTTGGATATGAGCTTGAGAATCTTTTGCTTCCAAACAATCGATAGATAAAAATTAGGGGTTGCTACTCTTATTGCTTATATTACCTTGTTGTGCTGATTTTTGAATCACCTGTGACATGAAAAGGGATTTGTTATCTCTCTCTGCTTCTTATGCAGCAAACAGATAATGCAGCTTCCAGTTCGTCATCTTCTGGAGCTCCTGCAGCAAAGACACCTGGACAGCAGCACCAAATCTGTGTAAGCCAGAGCCAGTCTACTTCTTCAGTGGTGAATAAGACTGCAACTTCCAGTGTTGTAAGTGTTGCTTCCTTGATGACTACAGCAACACCTGTGACGGGAAAAGCTACAGTATCAGGTATTAAACTCCCTTCACACATTTCCTAGAGAAAGTCAGAATCCAGGTGTGAGTTCTGTACATGTCTTCACTATAAATGGAAAAATTTAGTCACCTGCATTTGAGAGTGTGTGAAAATCATGCTTTCTAAAACATCTTATTGATATAACTTTTGGCTTAGCCAAGGAAATTTCTAGTAATTTGGCATCCTTTTGGCATTGGCTGTATCTGTTACAAATAACAGCACAAGTTTCCCTTTGGTATTGGAGAGGGACTTCAGTTTTCAAGCCAGGTTTTCACTAGCAGATGCGTTTTGCCTGTCAGGGGCAGAGTGTGTCACTGTCAGCAGTGCTACAGACTTGATGGGTTTGTGAAAGTGAAACTGCACTGTACACGGAGAATGAGCAGAACTGTCTCTGAGGCTTTGCATCTGCTCTGTTGGGATTGAAAAGAAGAGTGATGTTGATTAGAGGGAACTGGAGCCTTTGAAGTCAAAATTCATTAATTACAGTGAAGTAGGCTGGATCTGGATCATTCAAGTTAGTAAGAATGAGGTGGTTAAATTGGGCTGCCCTTATGTGGAGGGGCATTCTCCTTATTTAGTTTTATTGTATTTCCAGCATTTTTCATGTCAGGGAGGGCAAATACAGCAGGTCTGAGAGTTATGAGTTAAAACTGGAAATGTGTATTTAGATTAATTTACCTGCTGGCATGTTCTCTTCACTTGAAGTGGTTTCTTGTGAAGTGAAAGCAGAGTAAGAATACAGAAAAGAGAAAGTAAGTGACACTGAGCTCATCTGACAGTGTCTTTTTGAAGCAGCTCTTCTTGTTTCCTCTGTAGTCAGACTTAAAATTCTCCTTTCTCATGGGTATATTTTACCCAGAGCTTGAAAATAAACAGCATAGACTTCTAAGACTGACAGAACCCTGCAGGAAGCAATTCAGTATTTTTCTCTGCAAGAAAAGCAGCCAGGTGGGTTTTTTGGAGGAAATAAGCCATACTAAATAGCTTTCAGATTAAAACTCCCATTTATGTGTGAGAATGCTGTCTAGATTTTGTTTGGGGGTTTTTTATAACCATGAGGCATTTACTTCATCATGGAAAACTCATTCTTCAAGAATCTCAGAAGGAACAGTGGCTATAAAACAGTTAGTTCAACGTAATAACAAAGAAAAACTCAAAACTGTTAGAATTCTGAACATTTGTGTTTTTAAAGGCAATGTTTTGAAAAGGCTTTCAGACTTTCTCTTTGTTTTGTATCTAGCTATGTCTCACCCACCAGGCTGATAGGGTTTGTTGAAAAAGTCTCTTCTTAACAGCCTTGCTGCTGTCCTACCCTGACACATCAGTGTGTTCCACACAAAGGAATGGGTAGCACTAGGTGAGCCTTCTTGCCTGGAGGTGAAAGCCTAACTGACCAGTGCTGGGCATCCTTAAAAACCACAAAAAACCAAGACATCTTCGCCGGAACTTGCATGTTTAGTACTTGGAAGGCAGCTGTGTTTCAGTACTACTACTACTAATTTCAAAACAAATCATAGTTACAAAATTGCCACAGTGAAACTAAGAAGTTTAATGTTGTCAATGTTTTAAAACAGAAGCCTGCTAAATTTTCACAGTCTGAAGACAAGTTAGCTACAGATTGAATCCAATTTCATGGAAAATAGCCAGTTTACCAGTAGAAAGGATGGACATAGGCCCAAATCACAGTGTTAGAGTGCTGGCTGTGGTGCCTTGAGGTGTCATCAGAAGGAGGTGACATTTCCTTGTGCAGGAGAGAGCTGGCAGACAGGTGATGAGCACTCCTCACCCATGGGACTGTGGCACAGCTTGGAGTCGTGCTGATTTCTCCTGTGGTTACTGAGTGCTGCCATTGATAATGCTGTTAATATCTGAATGTTCTGCTTGTCCTTGTGGCCTCAGCTAAAATCAGGGATTTAGTTCAGTCTCCAGTTTAAAGTGCCTCCCAGCCTGATTTAGCCATCCTTAATGTTGAGTGCACATTGCAGAGAGACTCACAACACTCCGTTCAGGTGTGTCTTTTGTCAGACGTGGTGCACAGCAGCCTTGGGCTTGTCCCATAGTTGGACCAGGGTTGATTGCCCTGCTGACTGCAGTGGATGCTGCTAAGCTGAACTGCAGAGGTGTGAGTGGCACTGGGATACTTCCCTGGGAGCAGCTGTGTGAGTACAACAGAGCTGTAGTTCACTGGCTTAGCATGGCCTTGAGCACAAGGTCTGGTCTTGACCAGAGTGTTATACTCTGCTGAGCCTGCTTCAGTGGAAGGGTTTGTTACATCAACTTTTGCTTAAGATTCCTTGGGTAATGAGGAGATTTGCTTTACAACTCTCAGAGTGCTGTGCAGCATGTAAGAGAGCGCACACTGCGGTGCGGCACGACAGCGTTTGAGCCATCACTTGTGTCGGTGGAAACTCGTCCTGACAGCTCACCCAACTGTGGCTTGTTAAGAGGGTGGCAGTGCTAGGTTACATGCCATCCTGCTTCAAGCAGGAAGGGAGAGAAGTAGCTGGAGAAAAACTAACTGGTGTGTTTTATTTAACATTTTGTCTTCCGTTCTTCTTGCAGGGTTGCTAAAAATCCACTCAAATCAGTCTAGTCCACAGCAGGCTGTTCTGACAGTTCCCAGCCAGCTTAAACAGCTCGGTGTAAACACAGCTTCTGGAGGTGTTCAGACAATACTCATGCCTATGAACAAAGGTAAAGGGCAGAGGAGGATGACAGATGGTGTTTGAAAATCTCCTTTGACACAGGGTAGCACTTGGTCACGGTTGGCATACATGCTCCGAAGTAGAGATAGAAGAAATTGTAGCAAGGAATTCATCCCTAAGCTTTGTGCTGCAAAAAGAGTGTGTTGCTTCTGAAAATGTTACTTTGTCGCACTGTATGAAATTTGATTTTTTCTTCTTTGTTGGCCCCCTCCCTTTTTTTTTTCTGTTCAACTCCAGTGCTACAGTCACTTTCTACCAGCAAAGTTGCAGCAGTCACAGCAGCAAGTACAGTTGTCCCAAGTTCCTCCACGGCATCCATTGCCAAAGGTAAAAAGGGATTTCTTTTTAGGGACAAGTAGTAGAAAAAAGCTAGTGCTGCTTTATGCAAGTGGCCTGACTATTAAAGTAGACTCTATGACTGTGGATTCCTTTATTTCCATTATTATTAGAGTTTAAATCAAGTTAAAATGACACCTGGGGACTAGGAATTTAACAGTGACCTCAACAAATCCCACAGCTTAGACAAGCATGGAGAAAAAGGAGAATGTTCTAGAAAGCTACAAGGAGTACCTTAAACACTCATTGTTTCAGTCCATATTTGCAGAACTCCTGCTGTTCTCAGCCAGTTGTACTGGAGGTTGCTTTCCAGCAGCACTAGATGCAGACAGCATGTGTCCCTGTGCACACACGGGTGAAAGAGATGCACACAATCCTTCCCAGAACAGAGCATGGGGCAGAGGTGACACACCTGAAGTCCAGTTCTGGCAGAACTGTCGTGTCTCTCTCCATCCCAGCTGTGTGACCAGACTGGTTATTTGCGTTCGGCACAGCTCTCACTGCTTCTGTCTCACCAGAGTTCTGTCCTAGATGTGAGAAAGTTCACGTCAGAATCGGTGATGTCTTCCAAAAAGTTGTCACTTGGAAATGTCACGTCTTGTTAAAACTTGGTAGCTTTCTATCCAGCTCTTTGTTTGCAGATTGGCCGGGCAGTTCAGTGTAGGTCAGTGTAAAACAGCAACAATTGATTGTGCAGGTTTTCTGACAAGGAGGAGCTGTGAGCATGTGGAGATTCGTGGGGGGAACGTGTTCTGGTAGGTCTCTTTCAGCAAAATGGAAGGTCAAATTTGTTCATGCTTAGCAATGAGAATGCAAACAATGAATGAAGGGAAGTTATGTAAGACCTTTAGTCTTACTGGAGTCTCACAAGACTGTCTGGTACTTTTATCAAGCTGGCTGTACTTTCTGTCTTAAAATGTGTTCTGTTTCTTTGAAGTTAAGATGGAGCCTGATTCAACAGGACAAAACTGCAGTTCTGTGGGTACCCAAGAAGGCCAAGCAGCAGTGAAAACTGAAGAGAGCTCTGAACTTGGGAATTACGTTATCAAGTAATTGTTCATTTCTCTTTAAGGATTTCTGATCTTTGAAGTGCTGGGGGAATGGAGATGAATCTAGGGATGCGTGCAGCACTGTTTGACCTAGAAATACATTATAAAATCTGTCCCATACATTGCTGTATCTGTACTAATCCTGTTGAGTGGCATTTGTTTCAGTGTTGCAATGTTTTATTTGTGCATGGATTTGTATGCACGAAAGGTTCATGAAAGGGGAAACATTATTTGAAGATTTGCAGTTGTTAAAATCACAAGCTGCTAAAATCTCTTCCTCATCTGCTTGTGTAAGTCCCATTGCCACTGCGTGTCCTTAGTCAGGTCACACTGCTGAGTGAAATGCAGCTCTGAAAAGGGGCATCTGAAATAAGTAGAACTGTCCATCTCCTGGACTCTCAGTCTTGTTAAGCTTGTATACTTGTGTAATTACCTAGTATGAGGGCTGCTTTGCTTCTGAATTAGAATTAAATAATAATGAGTGTTCGATCACTGGATGCTGTGAAATCCAGCGCCTTGTTTGCGATGCTTTTGCAAGTACTTGTTAGTGGTTTTTCACCAGCACTCAGACTGCAGAAATTTTTTTGCGTATTTCTTGCAGTAGGATGTCTCTTCTGCTCAATTCCTCCAACTTTCCCATCTCTGTGTTTTGTAAAGTTTTGTCATCTCAGTGCATCCCTGCAGACACTACCCTGATGAAGAGTGTGTGTAAGAGACAGGAATAAACCTTCAGTCACTCCACACTGAAAATGATGCTAGTTATAAGATAACTGTTGGAAAATACAATTCCTGACAGTTTAGTAGACTATGGCTGGTTATGTCAAGTCCCATAAATACAAAGTTTCCCGTGTTTCCTACTGGGACAGCCTGCACTAGTTGCCCCTCAAAGTAATGTTGCATCTTGCAAGATAATGCAGGGATTTTCTCCAAGCCTGTCTTCAGTTTCTTCAGCCTGACAAATGCAGCTTCAGGTGTGGACACTTTGGCAGGAGGAAGGGCTGTTTGAAATACCTTCTCTGGATTGGGATGTAACAGTTTATCCTCATACTGCTATTTGTAAAGCCTTGGAGCCAGACTTTAAACCATGCAGTGATTTTGAAACGTTTTACGTCTGATTCATTGCTTCCAACAGCAATCTTCACTGTGATTCTTTTTATCTCTTGCAGCATAGAATATTTGGAGAACATCCAGCAGCTTTTAACAGCAATAGTGAAGAAGGTTCCATTAATTGCTGAAAAAAGTAAGCAGTAAATGAAAAGTCTTTGCTCTGTTTTGTCAGTGTATCAGCAGAATGCCTTGCATACTCTGTAGCCACAGAAATTATTAAAATATGGAATGAAATGAAGCCTTTCTCCTAGAGAGTTTACCCCAGGGGTTATTGTGAAGATGCTTAGAATTAGGTTCTTCCAGTAAAATCAAATATGTTGTTAGCATTTAAAATCTTTCGTCTGGTTTTTTTTTTGGTTTTTTTCATTAAAATACATTGTATTTCTTCACATAATGGCTTCAAGTAGGTCTTCTTTTTCCTGGTTTGTCCTTAATGGATTTGCTGTTTTGCTTTTCTTTGTCATTTTCTTAAATTTAAAACTAGGGTTTCATCGAGCTGGCAAATGCAGTAACATAGCTCAACACTGAAATGTGTCTCTTATTGGGGTTTTTGCCTTCTTTTTCAAACAAAAGGGGATAATTTGCAGAGAAACATTTTAATCTTATGTGGTACTTTATTATTTCATTTGTCTCACTCATGTACATAACTGAAAATGTATCAGCTTTCCCTGGTAACTAATGCACTCTGAATAAGTGGTCCTGGAGTCTGGGTAGAGCAGACCCACTCAAGCAGAGGCAGCAAAGGAGGAGTGAGAGGCACAGTAAAGCTTTCATCACATACAGCTCTCGTGCTTTTGCCAGGAAACCTTTTCACCGTTGTTTCATTTGTTTGGAAAACAAATGTTTTCCATTTTGATTCCAAATGCTTCCAAAAAACAAAACACTGTTGTAATTTGTTTGGGAAAAAAAAAAACAGCATCCAGTTTTCCAAAGGACTAGTAAGGCAGACTTACAGGTCTACATAATAGAGGGGTTTTTTGGGAAAAGAGGTTTAAAACAGCCTGTAGCTACAGGTTCTGTGTGCATGACCAAGAGGGTGGCTGTTTTTTTATTCAAAACCCAGTGTCAATCTCTCTTGGAAAGAGCACAGCATTTGTAAGAATTGATTGCAGTCGTTGAGCCTGTGAGCATGAAATGTATTTCCCTCTTCCTCTTTGCTAAATAACATCAAACCCAGAATTCTTATGTCACTTACTGAAAATTTAATAGAGTCTTTGATTTTGTGTTTTTTTAGGTGAGGATGTAAGCTCTTTTTGTGCCAGTTCAGTGGAACAGTATTACAGCTGGAACATTGGGAAGAGGAGGGCAGCCGAGGTAATTCTCTCCTCCAATGTTTCGTAAGCAGTCACTAGGAACACTAGAAGGATTTTGGAATTGTGGAACTTTCCTTGTTGTTTTCTGATTTGTTTTCTGAATAAATCTGTTATTTTAAATGGCAGTGTTCCTTACTGCAAGGTGCCCGCTTGTGTTCAGACAGCGATCCAGTTTATTGTTCACAGGCTTTCTCAAGCAGAAGGGATGCTGAAGGTCATTTTTTCAGTTTATTTATAGTAAGATGTTTCTTGAAGCATTTTAAAGCTCTAAATTTTTTCAAACTGGTAGTACTTTATCCTCATCTCTCCTCTGTGACATGTTACAGTCAAGGGGATTTTACCCATCATACTTTATCTATCTATGGGATTGTGTCTGCTTTCTGTAGGATGAGAACTGAGGGATCTGACACAGGCAGCGTTAGTGCTGAAATATATTGTCAGTTCACCAAAGATAAATATTTCAGTTAACCTGGACCTTTTGTATTGTGGTTTCCCTCTGTTTCTTCATAACTTTGCCGTCTTGCTGTGGAGTTTTACAGGGAAGATGTTAGATCCTCTGCTGTTGCCAGCTTAAATGATGAAAGAATTGAACCAAATTTTAAGAGCATATTTTGCTCTAGTGGATTTCTTTCACCGTGCCATCTTTGGTGTTACTTGGGAGATGAAACATTTCAAGTCAAGAAAATGTGACTAGGCCCCTGTAAATGTGTGTCTCTTTTCTTGGGATTTTTTTTTTTGGATGATAAAACAAAGTTTAAATGACCTGTCAGAAGTAACTCTGACTCCTGAGAAAATCACGTTCCTTTTCGGTTTCCCTTGCAACCTGGGTTGTGGTTCTGGGCTGTAAACTAACCATAAATGTTCTAGCCTGTGTGATGAGCTTTCTCTTTGGTTGGTCACAGTGGCAACGAGCAATGACAGTGAGAAAGATCCTCCAGGAAATCGTAGAGAAGCATCCCAGGTTCCACAATATCACGCCCCTGAAGACGAAGCACGTGGTGCACTGGTGTCGGTGCCATGGCTACACTCCCCCTGACCCCGAGACCCTGCGGAACGAGGAGGACTCCATTGAGGACGTGCTGACACAGATAGACAGTGAGCCAGGTGAGCGTGGGGGACAGGGAGCTCCTTTCTGCCAAAGACACTCTTCGTTAAATGCCTGTGTACCAGCACGTCTGGAGAAGGGGATTCTTTCTTTATTTTCACTTAATTCGCTCCAGAATAACAAAACTTGGAGATGGTAAGGGCAGGCCTATGAGTGGGGCTGTCCCTTGTCCCTATCAGTCCTGATGTTTTTCTGGGGCTTCTCCTGGTTTTTATTGTGCTTTGGGGGCCCTTGGAGGCTCAGTGTAGATGAATCTCATGAAAGATGATCCTTGCTCCACAATGTAATCATTTGTAAGTGGATACACAAAGTAAGCACAGGGAGTAATGACATTTCTGCCCTTTGGTAGGCGTAACCTCTGTTAAGACTTACCATGCAGACACTACTAATGAGTTCAGATACTGAAAGCCCAAACCTGGCAGTGGCAGTGTGGAGCTCAGTGGGGGTTGAATTACCTCCAAAAGTGAGGTGAATTGGTTCATGTGAAGCTTCATGCTTTGTATTACAGCTGCTTCATTATTCCACTAGCATAGCTCTAGGATCCCCTCAGTTCATTTCAGGATGTATTAAGATCACGTCTTTAATTTCATCGATTCTTCACAGTTAAGCTCTCTTGTTTCACCTTCAGATAATCCCTTTCCAAAAACGGAATGTTTTTCTGTTCTGATCATACAGGGATTTAAGGTACTTCACAAAAGTGTATGGAATTGATTATGTGTTGTAAAGTCTGGCCCTGCATTGCAGTTGTTGAAGGTGGAAAGGAAGCTTACATCCACCTTGTAATATTTTTATCTAAATCACTGTATTCGTGTTTGTCTTTGAAGAGTAGAATCTGTTTACTGCAGAGCTTTGCACTGAGGGTTTTACTGGCTTGTGTCAATCATGCAGAGAAGAGGTTCCCTTTCGCCATTCCACTGTGAACCTGTCTTCTGATTTTTTTCTTAAGAAGCATGATAATGCTCGTTACAATGCAAAAGATGATTTAGCACTACATGGTGTCTACATGTAAAAGCTCCATTTCTCTAAGCAAGTTGAAGAGCATCAGATTGATTTGCCAGTTGCCAAAAAGCTTAAAAAGCTTCTGTGAGAATGTTTGGGAGTCTGACATGAACCTGGTTTTGTATGAAATGCAGCCTTCTTCATCAGTGTAGGAGCAGATGTGGGAGAGAACCATGAGTGTCATGAAGATATAATTAGAAGCCTCTCAATGAGTGTTTGCGTTTCTGTTCATCCTTATATTCGCTAGGCACTACAAAAATAACTTGCAATTACCTTAATTTCATACCAAATTTTGAGTGTGCATCTGTTTATAAACAGCTTTCTATAACCTATCATGTGTTTAATTGATTGCTTCTATTTCAGAATGCCCTTCATCTTACAGCAGTGGTGAGGAGCTGTGCCGAAAACTGGAGGAACTACAGCAATTTCTGAAACAAGAACCAGAACACGAAGAGGAAGTAGATATTCTCAACTTTAGTGAGCCATTAAAAATAAACATTAAGAAGGAACAGGAGGAGAAACAAGAGGAGGTGAAGTTCTACATGGCTTCCTTGCCTGCATCAGAGTTTGTGAGGGACACTGCTGAGAAGGTAATAAGTGAATCATAAAGCTAATTAGAATTTTTGTTAAGCTAGTCGTGCTCTTACATTTATTTAGTTGCTTTTCTTTCATCTATGTAGGCCTTGGGACTTGTAAATGAAATTTTTTGTGCATACCGTGGAAAAATTGGACCTTCTGACTCAAGACAAGCAGCTGCTAGTTCTGGCAGGGGAAAGGGAAGAATGCCAGCTCGCTTCAGAATAGCTGTTTTGCAGGGCTTAGTACAGAAGAATCATCTTGAAAGGCTAAAAGCAAGGATAAATGAAGGATTAGGGGCACTAGCACTGAATTCTTCCTGTCCCATCATGCAAAAGATGTGGACTTGTCGCTTGGACCAGTGCTGTGTAGTAGTTCCTGAAAAGGGGTTGTGGTAAAACTCAGCAAGCTTCTCTGCTGCTTGGATTTCTTCCTCCGGTTCAGTTTAGGGCAGGAGAGAGGGTGGTTTTCTGTCACAGCAGCAGGAGAGAGAGTAAACTGACTTGGTGTGTAGGAAAGAGTGTCCCAGAGCAGCAGGAGGGGTTTGTATGGAGCAATTGTTGGAGAAAGAAAGGATCCCCGTCCCCACCTCACCTCCTGACACCAAGGAATAAAACTTTGGTTCTGCAGTGTGTCTGGTCTCTTGCTACATGGGTGACAAAGGCACAGGCACAATGAGAGTGGAACTGAGGGATGAAACACTCTTTTGATGTGGAACTCTGTGCCAGGAGTACTGTTTAAAGTGGTTTCAGTGGCTTAGTTGGGTGCAGGAAAGGTGATGAGTAGATGGATTGAAGATATGTACAGTTTTAAAACAGGGCTTCCATTCTCAACCCAAAGATACCCAGTGCATTCTGGGGTTTGTGTGGACTTTCTGAAACAAAAACTAAAACCTGCTTTTGTTTCTTCTGACTTTCAGAGGCATTTCTGCAGGCTGTGCTAATTTTACCCAGATTTTTATTTTTTAAATTAAGCCTGAGATTATACTGCTTGAAAGCTCTGTATGCCTACTTGCTTCTCTTTTAACTACCCTTTGTAATAGAGGGTTTTTTTTCTGTTAATCTTACCTAATTCTATTGCAATGTGAGCTGTGGTTTTTGATATACTAATTATTTTTTCTCTCTTGTTTTTTATAGATAGGGATCTCTTTTCAACCTGCTGAGGTACAAAAGAATGTTTATGCATCCGTAATAGAAGATATGATTTTAAAGGTAAGGAATTACTTCCCAGGAAGGGCTTGTCTGTAATCGTATTAACTCAGCAATTAAAAAAAAAATGGAATATCTTTATTATTGTGCATTTATCAAATTAAAGTCTGTCTTTCTGCACAGATAGATACACAGCTGCCCAAAGAGGGTTATATACTTCTGTGTGGGTTTTCAGTTTTCTAACTGATTTGTTGGCTTGAATACAGACTGGTGAATTGCAAATTCTCACCACCACTAAGATATTCACTCATTCTGTAGTTTTGAAAGTACCCCTTGCTTTGTTCTTCTCTTCAGAACTGGGCAGGGGAATCTTTCAGATTGTGTAAGAGTTGATTGTTTTACACAAGGTTAGCTACATTTTCCTAAATACTGCTCAGTTACTTTGCCCAGGTTGTCTCTGCTGGGAGACTGCTGAATTCCTGCAGAGAATAACAATTCTGCCATGTGCAAGAAACTATTTCTCTATCATAATCACTTCTGGGAAAACAGAGAAATGGTTTTGCACCAAAATTTGAACAGCAGGGATCTGGAGTTCTTGGGCTTGGAGTGAAGGCTAACACAGATTATTTCTAGCATCACTCTGGGTGTGTTTCATGCCAAAGATGATTTTTGGGGTTGTTTTTACAGACTGCAGCTTATCAGAAGGTGCGTTTTACAAAAGCTGTTTGATTCCTGGTGGCACATGGCACTCAAGTGCATGCCTGTGCTGTGCTCCCTGTTCCTTGCCACAGTTGAGCTCTGATACAGATACATCCATTTGCAGACACAGATTGTAGCCATCGTGTTGCTCTATTATAATTGGAGAGTTATGCCAGCTTTCCTCACTGAACATTGCAGAAACCTCTCCTCTGGTCTTGATACAGCACAGAAAGCCAAGAGTTTTAATTAGCTTTTGACTGAACCCTCGTTAAGCCAAGTGCTGGGCATATGGCTGCCCAGGCTGGGAGGTATCTGTGAGGGTGTCTTGTCACAAGCCTGGTGACCACAGGGATGCAGGTACTGGCTCCCAGGAGAATATCTGCAGTCTGCCATGTGCAAAAGCAGCTCTGGTGTGCGAGAGGAAGGGTCCTGAAATGTTATTGGAAGCCCAGATCCACCCTGCTGGGCTCGTACAGCTCTGCAGGTCTGCAGGGAAAGCAGGCTGGGCAGCTGCAGCCTGAGCTCTGTGCACTTATGGGTCTCTTTTTGTTAAATAAACTCATGTCTAGAACTCATTTGGGTGTCTTGAACTGCCCTGTGCTGATCATTTGAGGACTGAAGCCAGCCAAAATTTCAGCTGCTTTTACAGTGATATTTGTGCAAATAGCAAGTTCCTTTGCTCTTTTTGTCATGCTGACTCCTAATGCTGTCTCTTGTCTCAGGCCACTGAACAGCTGATGAGTGATATCCTACGGCAAGCGCTGGCTGTGGCGTACCAGACAGCTCCTCACAACAGGTACAGCACGGGGCTGCTCTGCCACCGCTCACTGCCGCCATGGCACTGAGGGTGTCGTGACTTCGGGATCTTAGTCAGGCTTTGTGTGGCTCAGGCCACGAGACTGAGGGAATTTATGGACTATACTGTGAGAAGAACCAAGCCTTAAGAGGGGTTTGTCATTTTGTGGCTCCCTAGTAGGAAAGGATGGAAACATAAACATTAAAAACTGAGGCCAGGACTCTCTGGTGTTGCCATGCCTCAGAGGCAGATGACCTGTTTCTGCAGAGCCACACTGGAAGGACCTGCTCACTCTTGTCCATCTCGGGTTACTGTGTAGACAACTTAGCCATGGCCTACCAGAACTTAAACCACCTAAATAATCTCTTTATTTTACTGATACATGCTTTTCTGCCTCAAATGCTGAGAGATTTTTATAGAATCATAAAATGATTTGTATTGGAGGGGACCTTAAAGATCATCTTGTCTCACCCCCTGCCATGGGCAGGGACACCTTCCACCATCCCAGGTTGCTCCGTCCAGCCTGGCCTTGGACACTGCCAGGGATGGGGCAGCCACAGCTCCTCTGGGCACCCTGTCCAGTGCCTCACCGCCCTCACAGGGAAGAACTTTTTTTAATACCTAATGATTAGGCCACATTTTGATTTCTGTTCAGCAGCATGATTTGGGATAGCTTAAATTGATATAAAAAAACCCCCAGACACTATGAGAAAATGCTCAGTTTAAATATTCACTTGTATGTAATATATAAATATTTACATAAGATATTAAAAAAGTATGTATACATGTTATATAGACATACATACACAACAATTATGCTATACAAGTTCAAGAATTCATACTTTAGTATTTGATTTTCCTGTCCAGTGCCCAAGAGGTTCCCCCCAGTCATTTGAGTGGCTTTTTTTGTGCTGCGATATTTTAATGCTCTCCCTGCATTACTCTAACACCTGCTCTTATATCCTTTTTTTGCTTTGACTGTTATTTTTGACTTGCTGCTTTATGGACATGTGTTTTTTCGTGTATTATAATAGCATCTCTGATGCATTCCCTGCAGGACTCCAAGAGAGATCACAGTGATGAATATTCACAAAGCCATCTGTAATATTCCCTTTCTTGACTTCCTCACAAACAAACATATGAAGATACTAAATGAGGAGCAATGAAATAGAGCAGAGAAGGTGCTACAGGAAAGGTGGATTTATGACTGAAGCTGGGCTGACAAATCCAGTATTTCTGTAGGACACTATTACATTTATAACATTGGGCTACTAGATTGTTACCTCCAACTAAAGATGCACCTTAATGCAACAAAATGATGCTCTGTTCCAAATCAAGTTGTTAAATGTCAGTGTTTACTTGGTAAGTGTATGTTCAGTGGCTGAACAAACATTGTCAGTTTGCATCGAGTTGCTAGATGTGAGAGACTCCACAGGCCTGGTCCCGCTGAGACGGCTCTGCTGATGAGACTGAACTGGTTTTTAAGATGAGAAATGTTTTTAATGCAGTCTACATATGAGTTGGTTTCCCCATGCAGTGAGCAGGGCACTTGCTTTGGCCCTCTGAATATGAGAAAAGTCCAAGGCAGCTCTGTAAGGTGGGCTGTGTGAGTAGATGGGTGGATTAGGTGTGGATTTGGGGGAGCAGAAGGCCGATGGCAGCAGCAAGTTTGGCCATTCCTGCCTGAACATGATGTATGTGACTGAGAACACAGCTGGGTAGGTTTGTCAGCAGCTTACTCAGCTAAGTGTCACCTCAGCAAATTCCTTGCCTCTCTAGAGGAGGTGTCAGGTGCCACCTTTCTTGGTCACCTTGGAAATGGTAGATTGGCACATCCTCAAGCAAGATGAACAAACCACGATCAGGCTTGGAAAGAGTTGACTGCCCGCTTGTCTTGCATGGGAAAGGAGAGGAACAAGGACAATATTCAGGGTTTGTGGGCTTGGGCTGGCTGAAACACTTTGCTTGCCCAGCGAGAGCCTCCCCAGGCTGCCAGGAGGTTTGAGGAGTGCTGGAGGGCAGATAACCAGAGGTGTTGTACAAGTCTTAATGTTGTAGCAGTGTTCAGCAAGTATCAGCCTAAACTGTGGGAGCAGCGCTGCTTTGGCTTAAGTTCTATTCAACATAGAGAGGCCTGGTAGGATCGAAAAATCAAAGATTTCCTGCTCGTGGGGAGATCCCCTGATGTCTTGACTGCAGGAAGAAATTCTGCTACTAACCCCAGCACTTACCTGTCTCAGGAACACCACTGGTGAGGGAGACATGTCTGCAGCCTGGCTATCAACACCTTGCTGAAGAAAGCTTCGTTGACAACATCCTGACCACCCCACATCCACCACCCCTTTGTCCTGCCCCATGGGCGCTTGCTGGTTGTGTGAATAAGCCATTGTGAAGTTGGTGGGACTCCTGTGGGACTGTCGTGCTTTCAGCATGCTTGTTTTGTCTGGCAGTGCTGTCATGGGTGGAGCATGGGCCAAACAGCCAGAACCTTCAGTGCGCTGATCTCAGCTGGGTCTCTGATCTGCTGCATGGCCTTTGATTTAATCACTCTGTGCCTCAGTTTCCCCATCTCTGAGCATGGGGAGCAGGATACCTACCTCACAGGGGTGTACTGAGGCCTCGCTCTTGTTGGTGCCGTGCTTTGACAATACAAAGCCTTTTATAAACATTAAACTACAGTTATCTTTCTTGGCCTGGGGTAGGAGCAGAATGTCATCTTTTGGTGCTTTTTTGGGGCTGGAAGACAGGCAATGGTTACTACAGTAGCTTGCAGGAACTGCGAAAAATGCTTCAGTTAGAGGTTTCAGACTTGGAAGGAGAATAGAATGATTTTGATGCAGTTGTTAAACTGAAGAAAGCACTGTGTACCTCAGATGGCATGCCACCTGTCTTCTCCACCTTAAATTAAACTGAGGTCTGCAGGAAAACGCCTCTCAGTTCATCACAGGTAACAGGGAGATGCAGTTCTGTTGAATATAAGAGTGGCAGAACCTGACCCCTGAATCTAGGAAATGGGACCAATGGATGAAATCCAGACAGCATTCAGAGAAGGACTTAAATGCCCCCTAGGAAGGACATTACAGATGCTCTGGATTCAAAAGCTAATCCTGGCTTGTTCGGGGTGAGCTGAGTGCAGGATTGCCTGTGAAAGGAAAGGGCACAGCTTAGCCCTGACATTACTTTATCAGCAGAGGTCAGTGTGATGGAGTTGAGCAGCAGTGATTATGTTTCAGCTCAGAGTTAAGTTGGGAGGGATCCAGGTAGCTGGGGAACTGCAGGCCCCCTACTTTGTAGGCTGTAGTGAACTTGGGGTCTGTACTGCTTTCAGGCATCCCTGAACACTATGGAAGAGAAGGGCATTTTCGAGATCCCTGTCACTGTCACAACAGCCTGCAGGTTCTGTGGGAATGGCCTTTTGGGCAAACTCAGTCGTGCTGTGATCTGCAATGGCCTCGAGTACAGTGTGCAGTTTTGGGTGCCACAATATAAAAGAAGTCATGAGGCTTTGGAGAGTGTCCAAAGGAGGGCCACAAGGATGGGGAGGGATCTGGGGGGAAGCTGTAGGAAGAGCAGTTGAGGTCACTTGGTCTGTTCAGCCAGGAGGAAACTGAGGAGAGACCTCATTGTGGTCTTTAGCATCCTCCCAAGGGGCAGGTACCAGTCTCCTCACCTGTGACCAATGACAGGACCTGAGGGAATGGAATGAAGCTGAGTTAGAAGATGTTTAGGTTGAAAATCAGGAAAAGATTCTTCACCTAGGGGATGGTTGGGTACTGGAACAGGCTCCCCAGGGCAGTGGGCACAGCACCAAACCTGAGTTCAAGCAGCATTTGGACGAAGCTCTCAGACACGTGGTGTGACTTGGGATGACCTGTGCAGGGCCAGGAGTTGGACTCTGTGATCCTTGTGGGTCCCATCCAACACAGCCTGTTCTGTGTGTACAGAATCACATTGCATTTCCAGGCCCTGCCTCTTGCAGGCTTTGTTTCTGGGATTCTATTAACACCCAGAGCAGCTTTTGAGGATGCAGGAGCTCATCTTTGGGCATCTGTTTGCAAATTGTGGCTTCTTTGCCTGTGTCCTGCTTTTCCGTGAGGAGAGGAGTTTCAGAAAAAGTCCTGACCCTGGCCCTCAAGCAGGCACGTACAGACCCCTAGTTCTTAATGGGGCTCTTGTACTGGAGATCTATTGCTACATTTCTGAGCAACCACAGGTTATTCTCCTAGGAGATGCTATTTTATTAGTATATAAAGTTTGCTGAAGAAAAATAAACTGTTAAAAGCAGATAGAAAATGACACATTTGTTTAGTTCTTCAGATGTAGGAAATGTTGTTGCAACAAGTTCTTTGCATTTTGAATAGTGGTGGGAGAAAAATTTGTTGGTGAGAAGTTCCTGTGGGAATTGCTTGGAGATAAGATAGAGGTGGTGGAATTTCACACATCCCTTCAGGTGTTTGTGGAATGCTACAGGAGCAGTGTGCTGAAATGTTATGGTATATTTCTCTGGCTTTCTGAAGAGTTAAAGATCTCTACGAATATTGCCCCTATTTGTAATGCTGAGTGTTTAAATCCTTCATGTTATCTGTATTATACTGTATAATTGTGTAATATACGTATGTTTACAATAAATTCTTTTATTAGCTGTGCTAGGATTGTCTTGACTGTCACCCGTCACTCAAAGTTTCTCCAGATCCACAGATATTTTTGTGTTCTGTGTATTCAGAATGTCATAGTTAGTTCTGGATAAGCATTAGTAGTTGAGGAATTGATCTGCAGGAAAAGACAATTTTCCCCTTTTCTAGTTAATTGTAAAAGTTCCTGGTTTTGGAAACTTGGGGAAGGGAAGCCAGGAGCTGAGCTCCTCCAATATTTCATCTTCCAGAGCAGGCTGCTTAAATAGCAAGTCATTGGTTTGTGTGGAAGACTTGAAAAGGAAGGTGGGTTGAGGTTGGCCAGCTGCCAGACACCCACCCAGCCACTCTCACACTCAAGAGAAAGTAACATCTCATGTGGGTCAGGACAATGTACCACAGCATCACTAGGTTTGGAAAACACCTCTAAGGTCACCAAGTCCAATAGTTACAGCCAAGCCCACTGTTAACCATGTCCACAAGTGCCACATCTATGTGTCTTTTAAATGCTGCCCCACATGGGGATGCTATCACTGCCCTGGGCAGATCAATGAAATCAGTGGGTAAAATCAGGGACAGCGTGTACTTGGGATAATTCGTTGTACTTATTGCCAAATAGAAGCTGGATGGCGAGAGGCAAAGACAAAAAACCTGCCAATCCCGCCCCCCCCCCCCCCCAAAAAAGATGGAAAAAAAACCCCAAATATTTGGCCCCGACTTCTTTCCCTTCCCAGACTGATGTCTTCAATCCTTCACCGCTAGTTGCTGCCTCCTTCCTCCCTCAGGCCGGCTGCGGCTCCGCCGCTCTCGAGACGTGTCCGGCACGGGGCAGCCTCTCCCCTCACGGAGACCCCCTCAGAGACATCCCCACAGAGACCTCCGCACAGCTCGACCCCCACAGAGACCTCCTCTCAGAGAACTCCCCACAGCTCTCCCCCCTCAGAGACCCCCTCACAGAGACTTCCCTTCAGAGACCTCCCCACAGCTCCCTCCCGTCAGAGACCCCCTCACAGGGACCGCCCCCCAGTGATTTCCCCCAGAAACCTCCCTTCGGAGACCTCCCCTCAGAGATTGCCCTACAGCTCCCTCCCCTCAGAGACCTTCCCCCAGAGATTCCCCTCAGAGACCCCCTCACAGAGACCCACCCCCAGCTCCCTCCCCTCAGAGACCCCACCGCCCCCTGCCAGCGTTGGGCACGGGCACTTGCCACAGACCGGAACGGAAACAGCGAAGTAACCGAACTTCTGTGTTCTCCCCGCCCTGTGGGGAGGAGCCGTGGGTGTCAGAGCAGACTTACGCGCCCTTGTTTTTGGAAATGCTGCAGAACTCCGTGGTGGTGCTAAATGCCACCGAAGTGCCTCCTGCCCTGGAAGTAAACACAGCTTTTCTGGGCTGCGTGGCACCAGCGACCCATTTGCGGCAGACCAGGTTGGTCCTTAGGATCAGACATTACCGCGGTGGCCAAGGTACAGGAAATGGGTGTAAGGTAGAGGTGATAGGTTTATATCTGATTGTTCCCTCTCAAAGAAATTAGTGTAATGCAGAGGGAAATGTGCAGTTTATGAAAGCAAGCAAATCAGTAATGTGCTGCTTAGGAATTTTGCAGGGTCACAACAAAAACTCCGCTGAGCAATGGTGTATTTCCCACACCAAAGCTTACGTTGAGCGTGTGGCAGTGCAGGTATTCACCACTCCCTGACACAAAACACCAGCATCCCAACAGGCCAGGTGTCAGCAGGATTAAACAAAACAAGCAGGTTCAGTGTCACCCTAGAGATAGCAAATTCTAAAGTTACAGGTGTAAACCCTTCCTTTTTAAGGGACATTCCTTTATGTATCAAATAACCCTTACTTGCAGTGTGATTCACAGTCGAAAATCCTTGAGGGACTTGGACATGGGCCCAGAGCAATTGGGAAGACAAATACTAGTGAGAGAGCAGTGCTGAAAGCAATCCTGGCATCACGACTCCATGGAGCTTCCACAACTCACACAGATTTGACTCCTTCCGAGGAACTGGATGTGTACCTTTCAATTTGGCTGAGGCAGGCGTTTTTCATACAAAATCAGGTAAATTGCAGACATTGACAGGCAGTGGCATCACCCTGGACCTTACAGTGGTAAGTACCTGCTCACTTTTCCTTTTTGTTCGTTGCTCATGTACATTGAGCAGCAGCTTGTGAGCCTTTGGCTTTCTCCTGGAAGTCTTCTGAGGCATAGCTAAAAGAGCTATTGCAGTGTCTAGGGAAGCTGGTTGTATCTTCAGCACTTTTTCTGACTGAAATGTTCTTGGGAATAACTGTAAAGCAATGCTCTCTTTTAACATTCAACGCTCTCACCTTTTCCTGTGATTTATATGAGATGGCAGAGTGAAACTGAGGTGAAATTTCACTGTGAGGGCACAGTGTAGGTACTGCAGAAAGGGGTCTTCAAAGCATGGCTCTACATCAAAGCGGATTGCCTCTGTGCATTTCACAGGGAATGCAGCTGGGCCACAGCTGAGTGTGCCTTCAAGCTGTCCTTGCTGGGGGCTGTGCCAGGAGTGAGGAATTGACTGCTGATGGCTCTGAATGCATCCCCGATGCCTTGCTTGGTGTCCAGTGTGCCCTGCTGTCATGCTGTGACAAATTGTACTGCAAGGTTGAATACCTGAGAGAAGTATTTTGCAACAACAAAGAAAATGGGAGAGAGCCAATAGCCAAAATACATTTTAATTTATTAAATTAAATCCAGTCCATTTGATAAAATACAAGCTTATAGTACCAATTCGTTTAAACATGGGTAATTTTAAGAAATACACTCAATTAAGAAGATATAATAGACAATTTCCCTTTTACTTTTTTTTTCCTTGCTGTTAATAAAGTCCAGGATTGAAATGAACTTAAATTGTTTGAACAAAACTGTTAAAAACATTATAAAGAGATTAAACAAGCAGATTGAATTCTTAGAAACATCTAACATGCAAAACTTTTAGCACAGTTTGAATGCTTCAAATGAATTTCCTGAAAAATGAATTTCCTGAAAAGTTATTTTGGCAAGCACTGGGATTACTGCAGGTTTCTCCAAGGATGAACGTGGGAAGAGCCATCCCTTGTCCCAGCCAAATGCAGCTTACTGCAGGTGTTCCCTATTCTGGTGGTTGTGTTCGGCCCCACTATAGTGAACAGGGATGGCACCATTAAATTCTCACATAATGCAGTGAGAAGATGCTGTCTGCATGTATTGCAAGTACAATTCACATGCCAACAGCTCAAAAATTGTTCTTATGGGAATTACCAGCAATGCATATGTGTTTGCAGAACCCCTAAAGTTCATTAAATTTGCCTTAGACTTCAGCTAGTAAGAAGGTTTAAGAAAAAATCCTCCTGTGTTGAAAGTCTGTTTCATTACAGATAAATGAATATCTGATCACTGTTCAAGTCTGAGGATAGTTTCTCTCTGTTCTGGACAACACACATGTATTGCAAACACAAAGTAAAAGTTTTTCAATTCTTCTTTCCAAAATAATTAGTAAATCCATTAAATAAGCAGTAGACTAATTATATTGCATAAGTTATCGAAATAGAAATTGTAGTCTCGATGAACAAAGGCTAAAAAAATGGTTTCTTAAAACACATGTACCTCAGCAAAAGTTAAATGCGCAGCAGTCTAAAAAAATCAGCTTCAGAACAATGACACTTGAAACAGCCTATCTTAAAAATGACAGACGGCTTACATTCTACATTACAGTTTTCTTTAAGAAGAATTTCTAAGTAACATTCGCTTGTGGTTGTTCCTAGCATTAGCATTACCAATATACAGGCGATAATTTAGGAATCTCAAGGCAATATTTTCCACCTTGCATATGCAAAGAGTTAACATTTATTAAAAGTATAAGCATATCCTTTTCATTAAAGGATCACAAATTGCTTTAGGTAAAATCCATGTACAATATTTACAGTCACCCTAACAGCTACACAAATTACGTAAGTATCTTAGATCCTCTGGAGGAGTCTGGTGGGTGCCTGGCTGTATCCATGCACTCTTCTCCAAACCCGTCTGGTGCACCGCTGTCAGGGCTGTCTCCTGGAGTTCAGTCCTCTCTTGCTCCTGCATCAGCTCTCCAATTCTGGAAATATCCAGCTTCCCAGCCTTAAAGGCCCGAGACGCTGCATGTGCCAGATTTATATCAAAGTTCAATGACATTGGCTTCCTCCAGCTTCTAAAACAACTCTGGGAGTTCAGACCAGGCCCTTTGAAGCTGTGCTTTCTGGTGATGCCATTTGAGGTCCTACTCCCAAAACCCCTCCAGAAGCTCAAAAGTCAGCCAAACTACTACTCCCTGTCTTTCAGTGGCCTACTTAGAGGGTGTTGCTAAATAAAACTGGTTTGGGTTTTAATTATCCATCCCGCTTGCAAATGTTTCCCCTCCTACCCTGTGTATTTCTGAGTAGGGATGTTGCCTGCAGTCCTGCCTTTGCTGCCCAAAGTCAATCTCCTAATGTGACGCCAGCTGGCATAGTAATGAACCTGCTCCTGTGAAAAACTAGGTCACGCCTCGCAGCTTGTTTTGCCAGTTCTGAACCAAGCGCTTTGCAGTTTGTTGTGTTAACAGAAAGTGTGTGTGCCTATCATTAATCACTGGAGCTGCTTTTGATAACACCAGTTCTTTGATCTTAACATTCCTCATGAAAATTGCATAGTGATACATCCTAACAGAAACTCCGCGTTTTAAGCTGCCTGGGTGTGAGGAGGATCCAGGTTCACACGTTGAGGATCCGTGATGGCGCCTGGAAAACAGCAGAAGGGTTGGGAGAGAACCTGGTCTTCACCTCTGGGATCTAGTGGGGTGAGGAAGGGAGAGAAGCATTAGTGTGACACAGGATACAACTGTCTAGAGAGTTTGAGGGTCTGGGGGTGTTGTGAGGATCTAACTGCTCTCCCTGCAACCACTACCCCTGTATTAGCCCATGGCTGGACATCACTGAGATTGCTGTACAGGTGATCCAAGGGCAGGTGTGATGCTGGGCCAGCGAGGAGGGGCTTGGTTGTTACCCAGCCCTTGGACCTTGAGGTGTGTGGTGTGTGGGGATACCCGTGAGTGGACAGGCCTTGGCTGGAGCCAGTCTCTGCAAGATGAAGAGCTGCCTCTTCACAGAGCCCTGCCGGCAAACACTCTATGAGCATCACAACAAATTCACTGCTGGATGGGTGCTGGATTTAAGTAAGAGGAATTACAGTGGCGTGTGTCTGGTCCTTAAGCTTCTGGGGAATGCCATCTAAGCTCCACCAAAATGTTCCATTGTAATGCTTTAAGGGGCCACAGTCTATGTCTGCTGTGAATAGAAGTGCAGACCTGGAGGACCCAAAAGAAAAAAACTTGTTACAGGACATGCCAGGCTGTTAAACTGCAAGGACTTGGATAAGGATGTAAACTTCTCATGCCTGGAGAAAAGGCAGAGATGATAATGGTGGCTTGCTCTGATGTCTGTGGAATCAGAATTTCATGCAATATGTAGCCCCTGTAATTGTACTGAAGCATGAAGGACACCTGGATGCTTCTGTCATCCCTAATGCTGAAAACTCAAAGTGTTTTATATAGGACTGGCTGTAGATGTGCATCCAGCCCAGGACTTGGGGTGAATCTGGCCATAAAACATGGAAGGGTCAAAAGCTCCGCTGGGTATGCTGATGGCACCATCCAAGCAGAGAAAGGCAAAGAATATAGGGGAACAGGGAAAGCTATTGATCTCTGGTTGATGTTGTTTCATCATTCACAGATGTTTCCATTCCTCTGGGGATGCATCTGACACACTAAGGAACAAGTGAGATGTCACAAACAGCATATTCACAGCTCAGTGGCTGGGGAGGACCAGCAGCCTGAGTCCTACTTGTAGGCTGTCAGGACATACCATAAACCTGATTCCCACATGTCTGGCAAAGCCAGGGGCTTCAGGTAAGAGGGGAAGTCCTAATGGCCAGGTGTGAACCAGGGAGTCTGATTTCTCTTTGGACTGGTGGCTCCTTGGCACTGTCTTCATTCCTGACTACGCCTTTGCCGTGCTGTCTTTTAGAGAGACTGTGATGGTGCCCTGGGGATCCAGGATGTGGGACCTTTGCTTGCATGGTTCAGAGTGCAGTGTCCTTGGTAGCCTGCGTTTGTGTCTAGGATTCTAGTCTCCTCTTTCCCTCCCTCAAGAACTGGGATAAGGACCTTCAGGGGTTTATCTAGGACCTCCTTCTTTGCATCCTATTTCACAAATTGGAAAACACTACATTTTGACTCCCTAGGGTCAAAATGCAAAATTAAATTAACAAGGGTCGAATACAAGGTTTAAGGGTTAAATGCAAGGTCTATCCTCATCGCTGCACCTCAGTAAACAGCCCAGACTATTCAGAGCAGGGAGGAAGTTTTGGTGAGGTTTGCAAATTCTGTTTTGCCTGAGGTCACTGTCCCACTTTCAGCAGAGCTGGCTATACCCATCCTGAGCCTTGTTGCAGCAGCGTGCCAGCAGTCCTCTGCGGAGGAGGCACTTGACTGTCTGCTGATTAAACACTTCTTCCTTGTCTCCTCCAAGGCAAAGATTTACTTTTCACATGTGGCCCTGGAGTAGCTGCTGTTGCCTCTATTGGCACAGCACACTGCGGCTGGGGAGTTCAGCCCCGGCCCTGGCTCTGCATCCTGAGTCATTCAGTGCAGCCTGTGAGCAGCTCCTGTGGTTGGCTGGGAGGTGCTGTCCTCTTTGGTGGTCTAATGCAAAAGGCAGCTAAAACAGAGCCTTGGCAGTGTGCACTTTCCTTTCTTCGGGGGATGGGGAGTGTGGGGGGCCCTGTCAGGGAAAATACTGAGCACAGAATGTCTTCCTCATGGGATTTTCAATAGCACATGTATTTCACAACAAGAAAATTATCTTTGCTGGTGTAGAGAAACTCACAGAAGAAAATGTAGAAACTCATAGGAAAATCCCAAGAAAGTCTCAGAGCTGTGCAGCTTGTCTGTTCATCACAGCCATGTCCTCCTTGGCATTCATAGTGGGGGCACACATAGCTTCTGCCCACAGCAGCAAGGGGGAGTGTTGTGCTCTCTGGGCAGGTGCTGTTCCTTAGGCAGTGATCTGCAAAGACTCCCAGGCAAGCACCTGTGCCCAGAGGCTGACTCTCAGCCTGCAGCCCTAGTGCTAGTCCACACTGACTGCTCCAAGTTAGTGCAGAAGGTGTTAATGGCGCCTTACACACAGAGGTGATGACACACAGCTTGTACATAAGGTATCCAACTGAGGGAATTGTAAATCTTGAACTTTCTGTCATGCAGTTTAAAATCTTTGTCCTGTGTTGAATATTGATCAGTTACAGTGTGACATTGTCTAGCCTGCCTTTCTGAAGGCAAAGTAATGGCCACATTACTTAATGGGCAGTGACAAAACAGATGCCAGCAAGGATTGGCTTTATCCTACATGCATCACAGCGATCAGATATGAGCAGTTCCTGATGGGTACTTTGGGTATTATTCACATTAACTTTAGTATTTTTAAAAACTGCTAATTACCTTAAAGTCTGCCTTGTAGCTTGTCTCTTGAACAAAATGATCTTCTGGGATAATGAAGCCTTGCTTTGACTTTATAGGCTTGGATGGTTTTGCTCCAGTCCATGGGCGATACTCTTGTCTGAAATGAGAATGTCAAGACAGAAGAATTTATAAAAGACAACATTCTCACAGGACATTTCTGCTCAGAGGGGTTGCAAAGCCAAAAGGCAAGGTGGATACAATCAGCTTGCAAGGCTGAATTTGTCTGAGGCATACAGAGAATAAAAGAACTGAGCCTAGCAGCCTGTTTCTCTCAGAAAGCCCAGACTGAAAGACAGAACAGGGCACAGACTGGGCTAGGTGGATTCCCTGACTTAACTCTTCTTTTTTTCCCCACAAAATATGCTTTCTCCTGGAGGTCATTGATGTTTCCATCCTGGATAAGAAGTCAGGATGCCTTTTGCACGCTAGCCCGCTGACCACTTACAATGTAAAACATTGTCTGGCACTTTGGCCACTTACATTGTAAGACACCCTGGTGTGGTGTGTGGCCCCCCACATGCCGAGAACCTGCTGATGTTCCCATACTTGGCTGCGGCTCTCTCAGCAGCAGGCGTTTGCCAGTGTGTGCTGTGCTGCACAGCTGTGGCAGCTCAGTCTGAAATGCATCCAAAGGGAGACACCGTCTCAGCTGGCAGATGCTTACGCTGATGATTTTCCTTCAGATGGGAAAAGTGCTTTAAATCTGCATGATGATGCCTGAGAAGGCATTGCTGCTCCAAGAATAAGTCAGCCAAGGGTCATCCGAGAAATGGCAACACAGACTGCACTGAGAAAGTGGCAACACCTTTTGAAAGCACCGAAGAACAGCATTGCAGGGTCTGCTTAATTCAGCTGCCAGCTCCCTTCTGCAGCTTTCTCTCTGCTTCTCTGCACCCTTTGTCACAAACAGGCCTCACTAATGCCGTCGCCATTAGGGCTTTCTGGACACTGCAGTAGCAGCCAACTGAGCTGTCTTGTTGCACAGAAGAAGACAGCAGTGTGCTCTGTTTGTGTGTTTATCTCTGGCAACCAATTCAGGCAGCTTCTGTAGCAAAAGGGGAGGTGACTAACCGAGATGTGACAATCTTATTTTCATACCCTGGCATGATTCAATAACCACATTTTACTATCTGTTTATACACAGGATCAAGGGGTAAGACTGAGGCTTGTTTTAATGTGTCAAGCTTATCTTTGATCACAGCCTTTCTGAGTTTCATTTTCCCAAGAATGCTATTTGCTATATTTATAATAGCTGCAAATTCCTCTTTTAAATGTCTAACTTCAAGTGCATAAGCGTGGAGTATTCAGAATGCGTAGTTTGGACTTGATCCCTTTAGTAAATTATGGATAATATCCTATGGAAGAACTTTCTGCTGTTGGAAAGCAAAGCCAAGCCCCTGTCAGGGCTGTCTATGTGCATTGTAAATCTTGTTTATAATCAGTTTGTTCTTGCTGTCCTGAGCTGCCACCTTCTGCCTTCTCTGCACCATGCTGTTTGGGACTGCTCAGGCAGCAGGTGAGCACCCATGCAGCTCCACTGGTGCTGGTGGTGGCATTCCTGCTCCCTACCTGTAACACCTCAGGATGAAGCAGCACTTTTGAAGAAAGGTGATTTTGGCCAAGCGATGCCCCAAGAAGTCAACCTTTCAGCAGGGAATCCCACTTGAAAGCAGAGTTAAATCTGTCCTCTGTTCTGCTGCACAGCCAGAGGGAGGACACAGCTACTGTGCAAAATACCAGCAAAATGGTACAAAACCATCAGTTACATCCCCGCAGTTTCTAGGAACTCGAACCTGCTGCTCCACTTAAAGCCCGATTTCCTCAAGAATGCTGGTGGCATTGATCCCTAACCATTCATCCTTGTGCTGACTGGTCTCCCTGCCGCAATGGAGTGTGTCTCCTGCTTTCAATGAATGACTGTGCTGCCTGTCTGTGCAGCCAACTCTGTCTCGATGCTTTATAGCAGATCATTTGCTGATTTGGCAGACCCCCAAACACAGTCCTTTTGGATCACAAGACCCTCATCTTGGCTGGAAGTCAAACCATTCTCATCTCAGCCTGGATAGTCAAAACTATTTTTGAAGCACCTACATGCACTGAGGAAATGCTCCCCACAGAATCAGAAACATAAGGGCAGATACAGCCATGGCCCACACCACAGCAGCATTTCTGATTTGGAACTGGGATTTTGCTGTGGGGGAACCCAGAACTCTGAGCCAAAAATGAAGGCAGAGCAAAAGAGAGACAGCTTAGCTCCTTTTTGGAGCTGAGGTACTTAAAACAAGAAAGGAATATCACAACCTTTGTTTTAGAAAGTGCAGCCTGCTAAATTTGCTCTGCCTCTAAGCTTGCAGGACACATGTTCCCATCTCCAGCTGCACAGCCAAGAGTCAGAAAGAACATGAACGCAAATATCAGCCTGGTGACCTGACTAGGAATCAGTCTTGGAGTCATGAGTGGAGTCAATCTGATCAAAGCCTGGGGAAGAGGAATGACCTGTATTTAATGTTACTTAGTTTAAGATGTCAAGTGACAAGATTAGTGACTGTCTTCCCCTTTGTACCCTGTGCAGTGTGACATCCAGCTGCTGCTGGGATGGACATGCAAGGCTGACTGTTGCTGCTGGAGATAGCAATCTTCATCCTTCCCACTGCACCCCTCTCCTCCTCCCCTTGTGCCTAGACAGCAGCAGTTGTCAGGTTACTTTGGGACTGCAAGGACCTGCAGTGGAGGGAAAGTAGCCTCCAGGCCCAGAACTCAGTGACCAGGCTCTCTTTGGGTTCTGTTTTGTCCTCCACTCTTACAACCTAGAGGTGAGATTTTTGATCTCCATAAATAGAAATGACCTGGTAGTACTTGAAGTACGAAACCCTTGGGGTTCTGAAAGAGAAAGACCTCCCGAGCAGCACACGGGTTTTAAAACAGTAGGGACCAAAAGGGAAGGGCTGCTTTTTGTGTACTGCTGTTTCTTTAACTCGCTCTTGAAAGAATTAAGCAGCTTTTTGCATGTGGGTTGCCCCGGTGCTTGATCATACAAATCACTGCTTTTTCAACTGTTTCTTTACTCTTTCTCAAAATCGGTTAACAGAGCCTGAGAAAAGGCATTTCTTTTGTAATGTGTGGGGATGTGTCTGCAGGGGAAGGTTTGAATCAGTGCAGTGTGGAGAGCGAGGCTCAGGTTTGAATCAGTGCAGTGTGGAGAGGGAGGCTCGGGCCTGCTGGGACAGTTTAACCCCTGTGGTGATGAGAGATGGAGCAAGTGGGAGTACAAACAATGCATAGGCTAGAAACAACAACAAAAAAGCACTGGCTGTTAATTACTAGGGTGTTGTGATGAAACCCAGCATTGAAGAGAGCTGTTTCACTGAGCTGGTGTTTATATGCAACCTCCCCCCCTGGGTGAGCAGGACTGCCTGTGCCAGGCTGTTAAACAGCTGAGACAGGGCCAGGCAAGAGAAATGTCCCCGCCATCATTCATTGTGTGGCCTTGCGGACATCATGGCATGATTTGGGAATGATGGATTTGGGATTGGTCCTTCTGTCTTTCCAAATACAGTATCTGCTGCTGTTGCAGCTCAAGCTGCAGGATGCTGTGAACTACACAATGACCAACCTGTGCTGCCTCCAGCTCTTCCCCAGTTTCATGTCCTCTACTAATGTTCTCTGCTTTGCAGATAACGCCATCTGCAAAATCCTTTTTATTTTACTGACCCAGTGAAAACCTAGCCTAGAAGGTTTTTTAATTTCACCAAGGTGGAGGGCACTTTTGTTAGGCATAGAGAGGCGGAATCCCAACAGTGCTGTTTGCAGTGCTGGGGCTGCTGTCTCCATACACATTTATCTTCAGCATTGATATCATACACCACCAGTGCCAGAACAGTTGTCATTTTAGTACCTTATCTTTATGTCATAGTTTGCTTTGCATGATTTATTATCAGTGGCAGTTCTGAGCCACTGCATAACATTTCTTATTTAAGAATTGGAGAAAAAGGCTCATTCTGTATAGCTAACTGTAACTCAAAGCTATGCTGCCTGATGTCTGTGATCATTCTTCTCCCCTCTTCCTTCTCATACCCAGCACACCAGTGAGAATTAAACAGCATAATCAACATTCTTCCAAATTTCCCTTTAGAAGGAAATTTGTGTGCACGGCTTGGGGTGTCTGTCATTTCCTTTTGAAAGTACAAACTACTCTAGATGGGGAAGCCAGACTGGTTTTGGCAGAAGAGGTGGGGTGTGAAATGTGTCCCTGTTTGCAACACAGCTCTTCACAGGCTACTGTCAGGGCCATGCATCTGGTTTGCCCAGGCAGAGCTGGGCAGCCAGCAGTGCTCTCCCAAGGGTCAAGCTAAGTCCACTTGTTGGCAAAGACCTCCACAGGTCAGGGAGGGTGCTATGATCCTCCTGGCAAACGGAGGATTGTAATTGTTACAAGTCATGGTCACAGTGAGAGCTCTGCATGACAAAGTCAGGAGCCCTCCTGGATAGTGGAGCCATTAAACTTCTTCCTCTGAGTTCTGTCAGACACCGGGGGTGCCCTTCCAACCCCTGGACATGGGCAGATTGTGCCCATTCCCCTATCCAGCCAAAGAGCCCAGCATGAGGACAGAAATGGGGGAAAGGCTGAAGGAGGGGGAAAAAAATACAGGGGTAGAGAAAAGACATAGCAGAAAGAGAGAGAGCCCAGCGCACAGGAATTACAGAGGAGGAAAGCAGAAGCCACCTGGATATTTCCTGTCTCAACTCTCACCTCCAGTAAGGTCAGGAAGTACCCGGAGCTGTTCATAAGTCACAAGAAGGAACCACAGCAAAAAACTTGAATGAAAGTACAAGACAAAAACCCTAAGATTCAAACTGTTATCTTTGGGTGAGTTTCAGGGCTTGCTTTGCTCACAGGCAGATGCCCAAGGAAGGAACACTTACATTGGTGTGACAGGACAGGCAGCTGCTTCCCTTTTATCAGAACTATGTGAGTGGAGATGTGTGGGTAGGTCTGAAGGTCTTGACTTCTGCCATTCACTCACTTTCCATTCTTCCACCCTAACCTAAGGCCGAGTGGACTTCAAGTGGAGGAAATTCCTCCTACTTTAAGGAATGTCTTTGAATCCCACATTTCAGTTCTACAGCACAGTTTGCACAACAGACACCCTCTCTGAGCCCCTATTCTCAGTTCCATTGTGTGTCTCCATACATCTCTGTGCCCCTCCAAGCCCTCTCTGCCCCAACCAGGCTATGCAGTGCACAGTGAGTCTCTCTGGATCCATCCCAATGCCTGCACCAAGCAAGCTTACTTCTTAAATAGCATAAAAATCAGGGGCTTGAGTATTAATTTCCTCAAGCATCAAGATACTTAAGAATGTAAAGATAACTGTAAGCCTTGATTATAAAAGATTTACTGCTATTATTAAGGATAAGCATGCCTTTAAAGATCTTGCTGGATCAAGGATGGAGCTCCTCATACACAGCACTATTAACCCTGCCAGCTCAGGTGCATGCCCTGATCCCGTACATTGCTAAACACAAGTACAGGTCTTTTCTGTTTTCTGCACAGCTGCAATAAGGCACTTTTCAAAGCGAAGGAGTCACCACAGTTCACACTGTTTTTCTACACAAGCACTATTTGAAGGCAGATGAATGTACAGGCAGCCAAGTAGCACTCTCTGTGAGCACATCCACAGTGACGGGGAAAAGTGTCATATCCCTTCATTCTGCATTATCCCTCCTGGGGGGAATGTCTTCTTCATGGTCACGGAATGGCATGTGCTGAGTATTTGTGCAAGAAGGTGGGAATTCAGTTTGCTGAGGCACCTTCCACCTACTATTCCAAAAAATCATGAGCAATAGCACAACAGGCACCTTTCCCCTTAATTACTCCATGTCTTTATGAGCTTTTTTTCCATCAGAACAACATGGCTCACTCTGGGTGAGCAGGAAACCCTCACGATCTCAGGGCCCAAGCTTGGTCTTCACTGCTGTGCCTCCTGAGGGCAAACAAGTTGGGTCCTCTTGGCTCTCACACCTGCTCAAAATACCTGCCATGGAAACCCCAGCTACAGAGGCTGGGCTCTGCTAGGAACCTGCACTGTGCCTGTGTGCAGATATTTGCAGTCATCTCCCAGTTCCCCAAGTGCCAATACAAGTAAAGCTGATGGGTGGGGGAAAAGAAGCAGAACAACTGCTCACAGCTCTGGTGCAACATTCTCACACTTCTGAAGTGTTTTCCAAAAGCCAGCAGGTTACTAAAGAGAAAACTGATGTCTGTAATGATTTGTAGTCTAGCTGAGCCTTGAGCAGGGTTCTCCTCCCAGCAATACTGGCCCTGGCAGAGAGTCTGTGCCTTCATCCCTGTTACCTTCTAACAAGGTAAGAAGATGACATCAGAGCCAACTGGGGAGACCTGCTGACAGCATCAGCTTCTCTCATCCTCTGTTAAGGGAGCTAAGTAAAGCACTTCTCTATTTCTAGAATGTCTGCTAAATGCAATCAGACCTAGTACTACAATTAATTGTGTGCAAAGCCAAAAGTACACAGCACCTGCAACTTACTGCTGAAGGGAGAAGTCACTTCCGTGACGCCAAAGGACAAACCCTTGGGAAGGTGCAGAGAGGCCACTCAGCACTTTCTTCTGCCTCCTCCAGCATCAGTAAGGTGCTGCAACCCTCTGCAGCAGTCCCCAGGATCTTTTCACAGTTGGAGCACATCCCATTTTAGCCTTTCAAGTGCAGCTTGTATCGATTTGCCTTGGCCTCGTGTGCCTGAGCTCCCACAATGCAGCCCCATTGGGTTTGACTTCATTCAGACCCTGCAGAACTCTAGTCAAGACTGAGTGACTGGAGGGAGACAGAAGCTGCCCAAAGATCTGGGGACACAGTGCAGTAGTTTGTAGGCCAGGCAGTTGTGCCGTCCTTCCACCTTTTATTCAGTTATTACTTCAAACTACAAAAAATATTCGCTTCCTTAGGAGTACAGGTATTCTTCCAACCTTCATCTTTATTCTGGCCACAGACAGATTTCTCCAGTCTCAGTCACTGATCCCAGAGGTTTATTTTGTTCTGGGAAATGGTCATGCTGACCAGCTTCACTGTGTACAGACAGTTTAGTGTGCAGCTGTGTTTCCTTCTGAGCTTAAAGCAGAGTGCAGAATGAAGCCTCACAGGAGCATCACACTGATACACAAAAGCACATCAAATGGTGCTGAATGTTACTGGGGACTCAACCCTACATTTGGGTGCTTTGCAGAAACAAACACAATAGGCTGTCAGAGTCAAAATTCCTGAATTTAAAAAAACCTACAAAAACACAAACTACAAAACCTGAAGAAATCCCAACACTTTATAGAGTGAAGCAAGAAAACCACTACTGCCATTAAAAGCATGGAGTGCACCATGTATTAATGCATCTTCTGCATTGTCTTGTTCCAGACAGTCTTGATTTCTCTTTCCCACTAAGCAAGCCCAGGCAGCTGCTGAGACCTGACAGAGTCACAAAGTACCGGTGGACGTTACTGACCAGCAGTGCCCACGCTCCAGGAAGAGCCTCACGGTGTATGCCTGACCCAGCTGAGCACAGAACCTGCTGAAGCAGCTGGAGCACAAAGGACTCAAATGACCCACTTCTTGGGAAAGTGGACACAGCTCCCCATGCAGAGAACCCAGTCCTCAGGGCTGCCCCACAGGGAGGGCTGATACTCCTGCAAGCAGAAAAGAGGGAATCTCCCTAATGTTCTCCCTAGCAAGGCAATGAGACTGTCTTACTAAAAACATGTACTATCATACCTTTGCTCCTCTCTACCATCTGCTACAGTGCTCCCTGCCCTCAGGTCTCTGTAGGGCACTCTCCCTTTTTCCAACCCCCCAAAAATCATAATGGGGTTCACCAACTTCTCCTTCAGGACACAATGAGCCTTAGTAAGAGAAACCGCTTTGCTCTGCCTCTACCACAGGTGATCTGACTTCCCTGCTGCCCTCTCACTTCTGGGGAGTACAGTCTACAAGAAGTGGGGGAGATCCCTGTTGCTAGAGCACAGTGGGGCTGTGTGTGGCCACCAAAGCACAGTTTAATAAACAAGGAGGGTGGTTATGGTCTTTGATACAGAGGAAGATGAAGATTATCAGTCCTTAATGGTGCTGTTCAGCTACTGTCTGAACACTAGAGAAATGCTTGCAGATTGCAGTGCTGCCTTTGGAAAATAAGGTATGGGGAGAGGAGTGAACTGTAGTGGTTTTCATGGAAATGTCCTTGTGGGTTGTGAGTGCTCAGCTTACCAAAGGTGGGTGTGCTATCATCACTCCTTCCCTACTTCAGACTGCAGGAGTGCCATCACTGAAGCTAGCAAATACAAACCCAGTAGCCCAACTGTAACTAATAATGAGTGTAACTGCCAAGTACATGCATAGTCTTTTAAAAAAAAAAGTAAATGAAAATATACTCTTGGAGCCTGTGAAGCTATTGTGAACTTTTCTCCTGCTGCTTGTTTTGACTCCTGTGTGCTCAGTGGTACGGTGACTTAAATGCAATGTTGTACCAGGTGATAATCTAAAGAAACTATGGGAATTACTGGAATAAGGAAAAAAATGGCTTATATAGTTCTGCCTGCATCAGTTGTTTATCATGACTTCAAACTGCTTAAAGGTTTTATATAAGAACTTTTATCTGGTGTGGCTGCTCTGGCTTGGGTCTCCATTCTTGTCATGCACAGCTCCTTCTTTCAGCTCTGAGTAGTTCCTCAACTACCATGAAGTCTTACTTTTCGTAAAATTTATTTTGGTTTGCATGTTGGTGTGTTGCCCTGGCCAGTACTTTATTCTGTAATCTGTAAATTTCTTGTCCTTTTCAGAGGGAAGGAAGGTAAGAGAAGTGACTCTGAGCTCTTGAACAGCTATAGGAAAGCTATGGCTCTAATGCAGGCTGATGCAGCCTTCCTCTCGAATCAGGCAGGGTAGGCTTCAACAACAAGGTGGAGATGGATGCACTGCTGAAAGATGAATTTTGCTAGTCTTGTTCTACACAGGTTTCTCTGAAGTAATTCCTTGCTGCTTTGAAACTGAAAAGTGTTTTGCCTCAAAACCAGTAATTACTCAGTGATTGTCCTGTGAGATACGGCAAAGGAGAAAATAGCACATAAATTCAAGCACTGCAGCTATCCTTTCAGAGTCTGCATGTTAACTGCACATAGAGCAGGGCAGCTGCCTGTGCAAGAGGAGTGGGATAAGCAATAATGCTGTGCAGGCTGATAATCCTCCCCAAGGCCCACAGTTTGTCTTAAAAGCACGGTGATAATCTAATGAATTGCAGTGATGAAGAGAAATATCTCCTAGGTAGATAATAATAGGTAGTGCCTAAATACTTGTGAATCAGAACAAAATGATTACTCTATTAGAATACCTCATAGGTATATTAAAACCTGCCACACATCATTATGAGGGAGCATGTGGTAACAACATGCAACCGATACAATATTCAACTGCAGCATTGTAGGAGCTAAAATCCCTCTCCTCCCATGGAGGATGTCAATAAGAACAAAAGTTTGCTTTAGGTGCATCCCACCTGACTGTTTGTTCCAGAAAACAAGCATCTGTAATCGGTCATACTGTCCAGAGGGAAAGTCACTTAATTTTTAAAGGCTCCGAGACAAGTGGTTTGTGACAATTTTTTCCATTGCCCATTAGATGACATAGGGGATATATCCTGCAAATATCTTCCTGTCTGACTGATCTTTTAAGGCTGTAGTTTGGCTCGCCTTGAATGTCGCATTCCAGGAGTTTTAAAGGGAAAACCATGATGGCAGTAAGGGATGCGGCTGTTGGGCACGGACGGGACGCGGGTAGCTCCGACTGTCGGAGGTGCGGTGTCTCCCGGCAGTGGGTGGGTAAAGCGCTGCTGCGCCAGGGATGGCATCATGGATCCCACCCCGGCGCGCTCCCTCCTCTCCCTGAGCGCGGGGCGGGCAGCTGCGCGCACTGAGGCCGGCTCCGCTGCTCCTGCACGCAGAGGGGCCGCCGAGGCCAGGCACCCACCCGGGGCATTAGAGACGATTTTGAGAACCGCGCTTCCGAAAGCAAAGGCGACTTCGGCGAGAGGCTGAGCCCGCCGGCAGCCCCCGTACCCTCGCCTCGGTGGCGGCTCCCCCGCGCCGCGGCCGCCCGCCGGCATCCCCGCCCCGCGCTGCGGAGGAGCGTCCCCCGCCCGCGCCGGGAGCAACCCCTGCTCGGGGCGGAGCGGGGGGATGGCCGGGTCCGGTTACCTGTAGGAAGTGGTGTGGCCGCCGTCCGCCTGCGAGCGGGGCCGGAGCTGCTCGGGGCCGTCGACCGCCGGTCTCCCGCCGCCGCCGGGCAGGGCGCAGGCGGCGCGTCCCGGGGCGGGCTGGGGGGCGGCCCCGTCCCTCCCGCCGCCGCCGCTACTGGCACTGACCCAGGGGAAGTCGTCCCTCCTCGGGAGGGGCCACGCTCTGAAGTCCCGCCGGTACTGGGTCTCCGCCGCGAAGGGCTCTTCGGCGGCGGCCGCCCGGCTCTTCCTGCGGCCGCTCGGCTTCCCGGCGGCGGGGTCCCGCGGGCGGCGCGCCGGGGCGGGCGGGCGAGCGCTGCCCCGCGGAGGGGGCCCGCCGCGCTGGGGCGGCCCGTCCTCCTGCTCCTCGATGTCCGAGTAGTTGTGGATGGTGAGCGGCACGGAGAGGTCGGACTTGTCCAGCTGGCTCCAGAAGCGGGCCAAGCAGCACACCCGGCTGATGCAGGGCCAGGCCATGGTCGCGGCCGCAGCCCCCGCCTCGCCCGCAGCGGCGCCCGCGGCTCCGGCGCCCGCAGCCGGCCGCGCTCCCGGCTTCAGCCCTCATCGGCGGCAGCCCCTCCTCCCGCCGCCCCCTTCCCCGGTAACGACACCCCCTCGCCGGGATTACGGCCCGCACACGTGACCCGGCTGCCGGCGGGAGCCCCGTGCAGCTGCGGGGGCTGGCGGCGGTGCGGAGCGCGGGGAGCGCGGCCGGGACCGGACCCTGCCGGGCAGCGCCCCTCGCCGGGCTGCGCCCCCCGTCTGCCGCCCGGAGGGGTCCGGCTCTGCCCGTGCTTCTTCGGGTCCTGGTGTCTGTCGGTGCTTTAGGAGCCGCTCTGTGTCTGGGAGTGCCGTAGCGCGCCCAGTGACGGGCACCGGCCGGGCGAGGAACGCTGTTCCGCGCTAGCTGCGTGGTACTGCTCAATTGTACCTTCGAGGCAGCCGTAAACACTTCTGATTAGAGAAAATGTGAAATGTATGTGAAACCCGGCGCTTATAAAATAAGTGATCTGGGTGAGAACCAGCAGCGTTGTAATGTTGGTTTTCCAAGAGCTGCATACAAATCCCCACCTCTCATAAATCCCCCTCCATTTACATTAACAGTTTAACCAATTCTCTTAAAATACTACCTAATGACCAAAAATCCAAGCATCTATTATATATCTTAATATAGGACTTACATCCTTTACTGTTCAGTGGAGACTGCAAATTACAGCTTTCCTTTTGTAGGCTCAAAACCAAACAGCCAGGTTCAGGTTCAAAACCAAACAGCCCTGGTACAAACCACTGAAACTGACAGAATTACATCGGGAATAGAGTCAGGCTTTTGAAATTTAACATTTTATGGCCTGTAGCCACTTATTACATAATGCTCCTCCACAATTCCCCATTCAGTGGGTTATTAACAAGCTGGACCTCCCAAAGGGTCACCAAACTGTGAAATGCAAGGCTGTAAAAGTGAAGAATGCAGATAAACTTATATGCCACCTATTGGAAAATCTATTGAAAGGCAAACAGGACAGGTATTTCATTTCAGAATGTAATAATGCAATTACAGGTGGTTATCTGATAAGCGAGGGGTAATGGCTTTACATTGAAAGAGGGCAGGTTTAGATTAGATAGTGGGAATAAATTCTTTCTAACAAAGGTGGTGATGCCCTGGCACAGGGTGCCCAGTGAAGCTGTGGCTGCCCCATCCCTGGAAGAGTCCAAGGCCAGGCTGGACGGGGCTCGGAGCAACCTGGAATGGTGGAAGGTGTCCCTGCCCATGGCAGAGGGGTAGAATGTGATGATCTTTAAGGTCCCTTCCAACCCAACCCACACCATTCTGTGAAGCTTTATTAAGAAATTAATAATGCAATGGAACTTGAGAAGGTAAGATTTATTGCTTTGTTTCAGCCAGGCAGTTTCTATCCTAGTATATTAGTGCCTCATTTCAGTCCAGATTTGCACCTGCTCCTGGGGTAAAGAGGGACTGGAAATGTGCATACACACTGGGGCAGAATTTCTCATTGAGTGTTTGGCCTCCCTCTGAAACACAATCACGGGATAAAAAGAAATTCCTTTGCAGATGATCCTGTTGTCCTAAATATCTGATTTAGCATTTGCCCCTGCTGTTAACAGTTTTGATTTTCACCATCCCCCCCTCCTCACATGTCAGCTGGGGCAAGGAGACTAAGAAATGTCAGGTAAAAACGTTTTGATTCCAACACAGAACTCCTGTCACACTACTATGTAGGCTCGTGGATGCTGTTTTATTTGTTGTCTGAAAACCTCACAAATGTAATTCTACTTTCAGGAATATGCAGGGAGACATTTATTAATTTTCTGCTGCTCTTGGTTTTCTGGAACTGCTCTATTCTATGTTGTAATTTTTTAAAATAAATAATATCTGCTAAGATAGAAGAAAAACAGAAAGAGAAACAGACTTTACAGCCATGGGAGAAAACAGAACATCCGTTTTATCATGTTATCACTGGCACAGTACAAATGACGCTCTGATTCTTGTTCCTAGGCCTGACTTAGCAAAATACATTGGTGAATAAATCGGATGTCTCTGCTCATCCTGTGCCTGACGCTTCCTAGTACTGAGTTCAGCTCTGGCACTGCATGTCTCAGAGCCCACCTACAGCATCAGGGAGTGCTTTGAGCAGCTGCACATCACAGCTTGTAGGATGAAATTGGCACAAAGGCTAACTCAGACAGGAAAACCAGAAGATGCTGGATGAGATTAAAAAGTTGTCTGCATTTAGAGGATTTGTCATGATTAAAAGCTTGGGAGGAGGAGGGGTGTAATACTGCAACACTAAGACAAGAGCCATCAAATCAGAAAGCAAAACAGCTCTTGCTGCCAGGAATGGGGGCTGAAAGCTCAAGCAGTTTTAACACTAAAGTGAAATTCTAATAGAGCAGATCACTGAAACAAATTATTCCTTAAACATGGCAAGGCCAAAGCAGACTTTAAAGCCACTGAAAAAGGATGAAGAATTGTGTCTCTACATGATTAACCATGACTTTATACTTACTGCTATTTTCCTACACAAACACTAGCAGTTGTCTCTGCCAACTGTCCACATAATCACCACATTGTATTTTTATTCACAATAATCCCTTTGAAAAGGGAGGGGAAAGTCTTTCCATGTGGTTTGTTTTGTTTTAGGTGATTTTTTTGTTTGTTTGTTTGTTTGTTTTGTTTGTTTTGTTTTTTTCTAGGGTTGGATTTGGGGCTTGTCATTCTTCTAATTTGTCAGTCATTGGTGTCTAAACGTTGAGATGCTGACATGTGCTGATGCCACATTTTGCAAGAAGGTTATTTGCTTGCCAGAAAGGCATCTTATGTACTCTAGTGAGCTGTTGTAACTTCAGGTCATTCCTTGTCTGAGTGACTTGAGAATTGGCTTTCCTATTGCAGTTTTAAAGTAATTTTGGCCAGAAAAGATAGTTTGTCTTTCCCACACAATGCTGCAGAAAGGCTCAGGTGCAAAATGATATGAAATCCACTGCTTGTCCATGTGAAGATTTTTGTACAACCTTACATATGATACACACCTCTAGGGTCTCTATAAATGAGGAAAATTGAGATACTGAACAGCCTTTAGAAGGGTAATGCTCTTATGCCTAAAGTTAAGGTCAAGCTTAGGCATGAGCCCCTCAAACCATAACCACTGGCTGAAAATCTGGTGACTTCCAAATCTCTGTGGCAGTTCCAGGATGTTTTTTTCAGGTGCTATGAGTCCCTTCCTGCAAGCTGAAAGGGTGTAGCAATACACTGCAGGGAGGTCTAACATAGCATAAGTGGGACTTCACTCTCTGCAGATGATAGAGGGGCAGGAGGTGCTGGCTGCTATACTGAAGGACTTAACTGCAACTTTGGCTTATCCTGAGACCTGTAAAATTTAGTGTTCTTCAGGTTTGTGCACTGTATTTCCTGCAGCATTACTCCCTGCTGCTTTCAGTCAGGATCTCTGAAAAATTCTCACCAAATACATAATTCTTGATGAGATTAGGTAAGTTGTTGAGTAGACAAGAGGTAACACAAGGAAGAGAAATGGGGAGAAAAAATGGGTGGACAAACACAATAGATACAAACCCAGCATGTAAAGTAGCCTGAGGCATGGCTTTTGAGCTTCTCTGGCATGAAATGCTCCCTTACAAGCCTGTTCAGTGGCCATCTGCTGCTGCTGCTGCCTTCCCCCTGGCTGTGCTGCCCTCTCCCTGCTGCAGGCAGGGCTGCACTGTGGCTGAAGCTCTGAGAACTGGCATGCTTGGCCAGAATACCACAGCACTGAGCAGGAAAGGGGAGTAAGTGATAGACTGGAAACTGAAAGCTAAAAACTTCAGGAGCAGAGCAAAGGAATATCAGGAACTCCAGCTCCTTCATTTTTAAGTGTTTACATCGACAGGCACATGAAGTTACAAATCCTCAAGTGATTCATTTTTCTAATGCAGAAAAAAAATTAAACAAGCACTGGCCTGGAACAGGGAGCTTACACCAATTTTGTATTCCATAATTTATTAAAACTAGTGCCACTCAGCATTATGTATTCCTTTTCCCCACAGAATAGTTATTTTATGTGAGGCACTGCTGTAAAGTAAAAACACCCACAAGCTGCTTCTTACAAATGCAACATGTTCTTTGGCAGGTCAGCCCATGTGGAAGGACTAACTCAGCTGACAGGAACGAGTTAAGGGCTTGAACCCACCAGCTTGTGTCTGGGCATAGTCCTCAGCCTTTTGCAATGGGTTCAGTATCATCCTTGCATAAGGGGCACAGAGTAGCAGCACACCCCAAATCCAGTTTCCACTTGTAAAATAGGAACACTGGTCATGGTACTACCCTCAGGTTTACTTTAGTAGTTACTTCTGGTTACACTGGTGCTGATCTCAGGCACCTCATCTATTTTTGCTGAAGCCGGTTGTTTTCTTAAAGTGGTAGATTCTGAACCAGATGTTACAGGTTTAAAATTCTTAGAAAAACCTTAAACAATACAACACAGCTTAAAGAATACCCTCCCACTCCACCCCAAATCAATGCAGTGGAAGAATACAGAAAGCAGTGTAACTCATGGTAGAATATCAAAACCCACAGTATGTCATTCTTCCCCTGCACGTAATTATGAAAAGGATATATCATTGTAGTAAAATCTAACAAGATCTGAAAGCTTGTTGGAACTCAACAGAAATTAAAAACACAAGTTGAATCAGCCACAGGTGACAAAGCTGGACCGTTAAACCAGTACATAAGCCTTGGCAAACAATCTGGTATTGCTTCATGTATTTCAAGTTTCAAATCAAACAGGATCATTGCCTTACTTCACCCAGTCTTTTCAACAATACAAACCACTCAACTTCACCGTATTAGCTTTATTTGAGTCCCTTCAAGGAAAGCACCTTGTATTGTCTGGCAGACATAGGGGTGTGTGGGATCCATTAAGTTCCTCAGTTCTGAAAATGTTTGTCTTCCCAAGTATTAACCAGTTATACCCTGTTTTAGGGGTTTTTTTGGACAGAGATTTAGGTCACTTAATTGAAAAACATGTTTTATTCCACCTTTAAAAAGGTAATGCAAACTGTTACCTCAGAAAGCAATAGGATAAAAACCTTTATTGTTCCACCTTTGTCAGAGTTCATTTTCTAAGGATAGGCATTTTTGTAACATAATTTTGTTACATTAGAAACTTCAGCTCCTCTGAGGCTTAATGTGGAGTAGCAAAAAACCCTTCAAAACCAATTCGATCCCATGTCTTCAAGTAAGATACCACTTGGGCATAAGGAATCTCTAGGATTAGAATCAGTTAGATCTTCCACCTCCTCCCTTTCCTGTGTTCTTTGTCCTCATTTCATGCCAAGCTTTCACCAGTGGTTCTCTGTTCTTCCATATGAGCTCGTGGCCATAAGTCACGTACCACCTGAGAAAGAATGTCATAGTTAAAGTTAACTGCAACTTCTCTCTGCACCTGAGGGAAAACAGGCTGAGCACTGAAACCAAGTGAATGCTCGGTGTAAGAGACAAGATAAACAAGGCACAAAGAACAACGTGCTTGGAAAACGGCAGGTAAGCCACTCATTCTCTTGACTCCAAACAGTTAACTTTGGTGTTCTTGTTTGTCTCAGTCCTGAGAATGAACAGTTTTCATGCCTTAATTTCAAGCTGTTGTGATTTCTACTCAGGCATAAAAAATAATCTCCATTTAAAAGACTGTTAAAGCAGTTCTGTTGCTTGTGCTGATCCTTACTGACAACACCAAGGAAAACTGTTCTTTCTTCTCCTATATAAATACAACTGCCCCAAAAAGAACAACCATGTTCCGTTCAAAATGAATTTTCTTCTGAATGCTCCTAAAGATTAATCCATCAAAGTGTTTTAACTTTGTTTATATTCATAGACAATTATATATGCTAATACATGAATATCAACATACGTGATTAAGCAATGGAGGTTATGGTGGAGAGGCAAGAGGGGAAACAATCACATGGAAATAGGCTGAAGGTTCCCTCCCAAGCCCAACTCCACACCTGAGTCCTGAGGAACAAAAGCACTTTTCTGTGAGCCAGCAGTCAGTGCACTGGCCATTCCCTTAAATCATACAGCTGCTTTCTAAAGTGGGAGGCAATGTATAGAAAATACCTTGGCCATTCAATATAGGTCCTAAATAAGGCCCTTTCAGGATGAAGGGATCAAAATCATTACTGAGTAAAACACACTGGTAAAACATGTAGGTGAGGAAAGCAAGAAACTTGCCAACTCCAGACCATTTTTACTGCAATTGTTATCCTCTTTTAATATGTGAATCTGCATTACCAAAGCAGATTATTCCTTCATTGCAATGAACAAGCTGATACAGATCCATCAGGACAGAAAGCAGTTATGAATCAGCCAGACTACATCAGATGCATTTGTCATACCAGAGAAGGGGAGAAAGGGAGACTCTACAGCACAGAGCTTACTGACACCAAAGCCAAGAAACAGGAAACTATTTGGTCAACAAGCTGGTCTGCCTCTAAGTCTGGCTTAGCGAAATCTCAGGTAGGCTTTTCAAATGCCTACATAAAATATTAAAAAATGCACTTAGCAATAGGTGTGCAATTGGGTAGAAGGGGAAAAATTTGATGTATTTCAAACGTGGAACAATACAGAACTGTTTCCTACCAACTTGTTTCTAGTAGTTCTTACTAATTAGGAAAGCTCCCCACAAAGGCAGTACAGCAACACTGAGAAAACTGTACTAGAGGCTGCTCAAAGGAATTTGGCCTGAGCTTTTATTAACTCTGTAGCTCTCTGTAAATTGGCAATTAGAGGAAAAACACTGACACAAAGACATTTTTTTAGCTCTTTAAAGTTATTTTAATTTGATCATTCTGTGTTTTGTGAGAATCTTTTCTGCCTTGTGACTCTCTTCAACGTGCTGGCAACAACAGGACAGAGGCAGGCAGCCCAGGTTATGGTTACAGGACCACCTGACATCTAGTCCATGATTCTAAGGCAGTTCAGCTCAATTCTTTCAGTTCTAAGCATCTGTTAACAGTGTTTTCCATAAAATTTTACAGCACTAAAAGGGTAACAGTGAGTTGTATTCATTGCTAGTTAAGACAACTTTACAAAAAAAACCCCACACTTCAGCAATATAGGAAGAGAGAAAAACACAGGATTATTTTAAATACAAAACAGAGTTAGTACATACAGACTTACATTCCAAAGAGAGCTCCCCCGAGGTGTGCAGCATGGTCAAAAAGTCTCCAGCCTAAAGCAAGCCCTGCAGTGTCAAATGCAATTATGGCTTTTAAAGCCTAGAAAGGAGAGAATACCGAATGGAAAGGATCAGTCACAGCATAAAATGGCCAATGATAAGTTTTCTATTCTAGCACAGAGCAAAAATTTGGAATCAAAAAACATCCTATAAATTTTTTATCAAAGAAACTACTGCAAAAAATTGTTTTAAAACAAAAGATTCAGTCTCCAACTGTATTGTACTGTCAAAATACAGATGTGAGCAGCTACAGAATAATGCAGGGTGGGAATGTGTCCTTTTCAAACACTGAGACTCTTCCAATCTTCATTTCTAAAGCTACAAATACATTCCAAACTTGGGTCAGGAGGAAACAGAAATTACTTGAAAGAGTACATGCTATAAAAGACGCCACAAAATACGTAATTGCAACATTCTCATTCTCTAGTCCTGATGTAGCTTAGGTTTATGTACATTTGTGCTCCTGAACCCAACCCTCTAGTGGATGGAACATGTGGGGTAGCATCCCTGTTATCTGATATAAACATTTGTTGGAAGGCAGAAAATCAGGATGACAGGGAACAACTCCACAGCCAGAGCAGTATGATCTGCTGGTGTACCATCCACAGGAGGCACCGTAACTGTCAATACACAAGATTTTACTAAATGCCTAATTTCATAAAGACTGATAGATTTAACTTGGATGAAATGGTACTTCAGCCAAGATTTCTCTCCTTAAGCATAGGTAATGTAGATTAAAGGAAAGTTTAGATATACAATTATATATAAGGGCTAAAATCATTCCAATGTTTCTACTGCAATAGCTGATACCACTCTTGTTTTGTTGTTGCAACAAACACTTGTTCAGGGCAATGGTCTCTGGTCTCTGTGGCTCTGCCTAGATTGCTACCCTGACCACCTCTTTTAAGAAAGATGCAGTTAAAGGGTAGCATGCAAAAAGGCTACATCTAAGAATGTTTGTTCAAATCTATAAGCTTCACTTACAAAAAGTATTAAATCTCATGATCTTGGAATGACCTGGCTTAACTGCTTTAAGCAGTAAAACACCTTTAAGTAGTGGACCAAAGATGATTAACTTATTAAAGCAAGTTAAGATATACATGAGAAGCTTTTCTTAAATGTTGCACTGGATGTGCATAGAAGAACTTAATGAAACAAAAAAAGGAGTCCCAGTACTACACACGAAGACAAGTCTCAGTAGCCTACTTCTAATTCCAACAGCGTTCCTAAAATTATCAAAAGATGATATGCAAAAAGAGAGGCAAATATTCCTCCAGGGCTGGAATATAATCTTGAGAAGTGGAATTCTGTGTTTCTCATCTTGATAAATTTTCCTTTAAAGACCATGTACCAATTTTATATCAGCCTATTTCAAGTGCTGCTATAAAAAATATCACCCTATCAGAAAGAAAAGGATGTGATGTGTATGTAGGTTTCCTCAGACAGGTGAGCCTGACTCTCTCCCAACTACTTTCACTTCTTGAGATTAAATCTGAAACAAACCCATGGAGGATGGAATTTAGGATAATTCTGAATTCACCACGCTCTGCTGTAATGACTGTGCTAGGCTGCAACAATTCAGAATTGATCCCTGGGATCTCCATGACCTCTCTTTTGTTTCAAAATAAATTTAACAGTTTAGAAACAAAGACGGCACATGCCCAGACAATGAAGAGGTAGGGGGAAAATGTTTTGAGAGTAGCATTTCTTTGAAGTTCAAAGGCACTTACACTTCCTGCTGTAAATGTGAACATCGGAAGAAGTATGATGGCCAGTTTTGCTTCTGGCATCTTCGTACACACAGCTGCAAGGACAGTCATTATAGCTCCTGACTGGAAAACACAGGAAAATACATCAAAGCAAACCTAAGATGTTACAGAAGGGATAATATATTTTTCTGCATGTGAACCCTTTGGCTTTTATGTTCAAACACAGCCCTGTGGTAAACCCCACAGTCCAAAGCACCACAGAAAAGTTCAGAATAAAAATAAAACAAGACACCACTATTTAATTTCAATATCTGGAATTAAAAATAGTGGGCAAAACATCCTTCAAATGCTCCTAAGTAATTAAGAAATGCACACTCCCAAATTTAAGATAATGATTTCTGTAAATGTGCTTTTTTCCAAGTAAACCCTAGGAATCTAATGTGTTAATCAAGCACAGTCACATCTGATGAAGAGAATCATTCTGAAGCTTGCACAAAACCAAGGAAAATAACAGATGGATAGGGACAAAAATCTTTTGTCAAGGAAACAAGCAATTCCTTGGACTGTAGCAAATTGACCATGGGCTTTTGTACCCCTGAAATAATAGAAAGGCTCTGAATGCAGTAAACTAATGCAATGCCTGGTAATTTCAGATCAGTAAGACTAAGGGAAAGTAACTTGCTCCAGATATAGCTCATTCATAAAATAAAGGGACAATACACAGCATTTCCAAAAGTTCTAGCTTCAGCACAGCTACACATTGTTTTTCATTCTAACTGAATAATGAGAATCTGACGTCGGGCTTTTATCAAAATTATTTAGAACAGTAAGTTAAGCCTTTAAAACTTGGCAAATGTCTAGGTCAGCCTCAAATTTAATGCAAGTTAAGTGTTTTAAAATGTTCTACTACTAAAAACACTTGGCAAGAATTGGCAGCTACAAGAGCTCCTCAGCCTGCCTCATATCGTTCATCGGGCGAGACTTCTGGCAGGAGTGCTGCCCTTCCTGCACAGCATGCCCTACAGCTTCCACTGGGATCACATGCTGAGGCTGATTGTCTGATTACATTATCTCTTTCCAAAGTATTCTATATTTAATTAGAGAAGACTGCTACACAACTACAAAACACCATTTCTGCAAAAAAGTTACATAACTGATCTGCTCAGGGACAAGAGCTCCCGCTGTTCTGGACTCATTTACACCCCTCAGCATTAAGTGGTGGTAGTTCTGGGCAGCTGCTGCAGCAGAGGTACATATCTGAAGAACAGGCAAGCTGCTGGACCTGAGAACCAGTTCGTACCTGGTTACTTGATTTTGGTAAAGCTTTCTGGTTTCCATTACCCCAGATGTACTCTTGGCTTGTAAAGAGGTTAAAGAATACTGCAAGCTTTCAAATTGGCTTCAAACATCATGATCAGTCTCTCATATCCCGAGATACTTACGGCTCCAAGGGATGGTTCAAACCTTCCCGTGGCCATTTTAGCGACATAACTGACAAAAGTGGAGATAACCCCTGAAAAAGAGAAATTACTGCTGGAAATCACGGCAGCAATGCAGACCAGCATCTTTTGTCACAAAAAATCCAAGAGACTGTATTAAGAACTATTTTAATTTGGTAGTAAAGCAGGAATTAAAACCAAATACGGTTTTATCATATTTCAAAGCCCAGTACCTCAAACCCACCAAAAATCTGTATAACAGCAAAGTAGTACTGCCTTTAGTATAAAGCAATGTGCGGCACTGAACAATGACCATCTGTCATCATATATCTATTAACGAAGCACACATTTACTTATATGAACACATATTCATATTCTTTAAGTGTTGTAAATACATATATTTAACATTACCAGCAGAAAGATACACTGCAATGAACTGCTCACAGCCCAGAAGAGACACAATGCTGCTGGAAAAGCTCCACAGAACATACATATTTGCTGCCATGTGGAAGAGAGAGAAGTGACTAAACGTAGAGAGCAGCATGGGAGAACACAGGGCTCCTACAAAAGAGAAAAGCAATGCACATAAAGAAGTCAGTATTACAATTTACTTCAACTTACATGTCACGTAGACTAGAAATTTATCAAGAGACACTATAGGCTAATTATGCTTAGCTTTTCAAATACAAGCTACATAATATACCCAGCAATGGAACAAATTTCAAATTCTAAGCAATGCTTTTCGGAAAGGCAGAACATAGACCCCAAAGACATGCAAGCTGTAATAACAGTCTTAGTTACCTACTGGGGATTGTTTCATAGAAAACATTGTCTTATGTGTCCTATGATTTAAAAAAGGTATTTTATTTATATATGTATATGGTGAAGGATTTTCAATACATGAAGACCCATATAAAATGAATTTGCAACAAAGATGAACTCAGAGAAAAAAACGTTTTCCTTTTTGAGAAAGCTGCTAGCTCTCCTGACTGAAACGGCAGCTTTGGAAATGCAAACAAGCCAATTAGCAGGTTTGAAGGTCAGTGTTATTTAAAATAGAAGTGTTTGGGGTGACATGCTCAGATCTGGATAGCAGATATCTTTAGCTTTGGAATGCATGGGGGAACTGGTTGAGTTTCCTCGTTTTCAGCAGAAATTAAGAGGACAGCAGGAAGTACCTTCTAAACACATTTGTCTCCTTGTACTTTTAATTCTTTTCTCTGCTGTAGAAATTAAACCCCATTTTTCTGCCGTTAAATATCACTAATTTTTTCCCCTAGGTTAGTATCTTCAACACATTTCACACCCAGTGAAAGCCAAGTTGCTGCTTGGGTTTGTTTGGGTTTTCTTAATGTGACTCAAAGCACAGCTTTGAAGCAAGGACTCAGTACACAACCTACAGACTGATGTCTACTGATGAAAGCACACATGCATGTGACTGATGATGGTTCTATCTGCATCCCACAGAACATTAAAGGGGGGAAATAGTCACAATTGAGTCCAATTTATGAATGGCATTATGTAGTACAGTTTATTTCCTCCTTTGCTGAGTGGCTTGATTTGCACTCTGTCTGAGGAAGCAGTTTGGCTGATGTCACTGGGAAGAGCACCTCTCACCTTTATTTAGGCAGGAGCTGCATCCAACTGCATGAAGGAAAAGGCCAGATAGCAGTTTTGATGTTACAGTATTTAGAAAAGCACCAGTTGTGTTTGTTTTAAAAAATGAGATCCATTACTCCTAACATTCTTCCCCTCAAACCATTTCCTGCCTAGATGGAATAATGTGTTTGGGCATGACTGAGATTGCTGGTGGGTGATGCCACATGCCACCTGAGCCTTCTGCAGCATCATCAGAGGTTCTATTACATCTCTGTGTAGGAAAACCACCCAAATTATTGTTCACTTACTGGAGGATGGATTTGAGGTGAAATATGTAAACATAATCCGTCGCATGCCAGGCAGTCTCCACAAACAGAATACAAAGACATTTGCAGCTATAATACCTATCAAGGGGGAAAAAGAAAGTATAAAAGCAAATTACAAATGTAATAAACCATAATGCTTACTGAAAGCAAGTATTTAAAAAGGCAGCTTGTAGATTTGTACTTTTTCTTTACAATTCCATTAAAAATAATATCCACTTCTTACTTTGTATAGTTTAGAAAAAGCAATGAAAAATACTGAAAGCTACATTTACATAGTGGAAGTCTTTCAGAAATATGACATTTAATTGCAACTGTTCTAACATACAGTGTAATTAATCCAACAGTCCAGAAAGATCTGTGCTGAGAAGGTTCAAGCTATAGTTTCAAACTGTTATATTCTATTGCAGAATCAATGAAACAGGAGCCAGCTAAGAGGTCCCATTTCCTGCCTCTCTTGCTGTTTATTTCCTAATGCCACGAATCTACTGCACAGTGGCATTTAACTGCACAAGAGAAGACTGGGGGAGCCATACAAATACACAGCACACATCCTGTCCATTTCTGGGGAGAAAATTGTAAAGTTGAAATGGCATTGCTAGGGCATAGTGACCTTTCGGAGACAGCAAACACACAGCTTTTTACATCACAGATGTTATTGCAATCTTACTTTACTTTGAGTAAGAGTGTAAATTATTGGAAACATAATGAAAACATATTATTTCTTGTTTGAAGTGCCTCCTCTATTTCTATCCAAGCATTCAGGTATTTAAAATGTTTTATAATAGCTGGAAACATTAAAGGTGAAAATAACTGTTAAATGGCAGAGAAATAGCACTTAAGTAACCTTACACTAACAACCTGCTCGTAAAGATTCAGTAAATACTAAATGTACAATATATAACAAGAGATAGAGCTCAGCTATTGGATTTGAATCAAGTTCTCATCAATTTTGTTTCACACACTACATTTATCTCGGGGATTTCAGCTGGCATTAGGCTAACCAATCAAAACTACATTATAATCAAAGGAAAACTCAAATGCTAATTTTTTGCTACTTTTCATATATCGTCCTGAAAACATGTAACTATTAGGGAATTTAATTCCCACATTTCAGTGGAATATATACACCTATTTCTTCTAAAAGCATTTGCTGCTTTTCATAATTCATGAGAAAAATATGGCTGGGGGAGGATTCTACTTAATTCTCCACACTCTCTCACACAGATGTACAGGAATGTTTTTAAGGCATTCAAAAAACAGTTTGTGAGAAAGAAGTGTAGCAGACATAATGTATGTGCAGGTGTAAATTTACACATGCTTTGTGCCCTACAACCTAAACACGGTATGAAAGCCATCTGTTTTAATATACTGTACCTGTTTGCCATATTTCTCTTCCTGTGAATGTCTAATACTTGTAAGCTAACACAAACCTGTCACAGTCCGCTGACCCTCAGTCAGGCTATTCCACCAGCTGTTAACCTGAAACAGAATTGTTGTCCATCAATGCCACCATGAAGCACTGGCAATTTCAAAAACAGCCAGGTAAGCTTATACATTTTTAAGAATGGAAAACGTTTGTTTGAAATCTGCAAAGTAAATGGGTTTCAACTTTTTTTATTTCTGATTGCTTTAGCTTTTCAAGTTGACATTTCCTTACTGAAGAACAACTATTTACCCTCCTTTTCATAATGTACCCCAATATGGATGAAGAGTTTCTTCAAAAAGAACGGGGTTATATCCTTTTACACAACTCTAATGGGTTTACCCTGCTTGCATTAAACAAAGATCTCACCCATAATGCTGACTCTAGCAGATTAGCCAAAGTTAGCATAAATCCTGCCTCAACTAAGCCTCGCCCTAATGCTGTCTAACATCACACCACCCACCTTTGAGTGATTCCACTTTTGTGCCAGGATCACTTTTGCAGAGGTGGCTCACAAGATGTGGAATCCATTCCCCCTTGCGTCCAGTTCACCCAGCCCTCCTCCAAGTTTAAAACCCCTGAAAAAGTTTATTTTGAGCGCAGTCAGCCCAGAGACAAATTGCACACCCCTTTCCCTTCCTCAGCTTTTGTAATCATTTTGGACATATATTTTGGTGCTAACTCAATGACCTTCCAACCACATTGATGGGGACAATGTCACAAAAATTATCTGCAGGCCAAAGGCAGGGGATGTAATGCTGTATGAAACAAAGTATTCACTATTTGATATCAAAGTAACAACTTCTCTGCATTTCTTGTTTAAATCTCTGGCAGAGGATATTCTTCAGTATAAGAACTCTGAACAGGATTGATTTTTCTAAAATACAAGGTTTATATGCCCTCAAAAACAATGGGGGGAACCCTGAACTCTTAGAAATAGAACTTAACCGTTGAAGATGGGATTGGGAGTTTAAGCCTATTAACAACAAGGCAGTTTAGTTTTCTCTTTTGAACAGTTAATCACTAGATCTTCCCCTTCAGGTTTTGAAGGAAAACAAAAGCATAAAGGCATAATTATTTAAAAATATTAAGTGCTCATCGCAATCTCCCCTGCAGTTCATATATACCAAGAAAGCATGCTGGGATAGAGGTAATTTTCATTCTAGCAGCTTATACATGGTTCTGTGTTTTAGATTTTTGACCAAGACAGTACTGATAACACTAATGTTCTACATTTGGTGAATGCTGTTTGCACAACTTCAAGATCTTTTACATTTCGCGCTCTGCCGCTGCAAGTTGCAACAGGCTGGAAGGGGACACAACCAAGCAGATGGCCTGAACTAACCAGAGAAATTCCTTACCAAATAATGCCCCCCAAAAGAGGGGATTTCAGGAGGTTTAACATATTTTTCTCATGAACTGGTTGGGTACTGGTCCTTCCGCAGGAGATTGTAAGTGACTGCCCATGCATCACTCGCTTTCTTCTCTCTTCCCACACTTACTAAACAATTGTTTGGTGATGGTTTTATCTCTACCCCCAAGTTTTCTTGCTTTTCTTCTTCCCCCAGCCCACTGGGGGTTTGAGGAGCCCCATGGAGCTCTGCTGCCCACCAGGGTTATCCCACCTGCTCATTTCTACAGCAGTGCTGGTGTGCACGATATACATTAGAAAAACAGCTCCTGTGTGTCCTACCCAGCATCCCGAGCCTCTCCAGCTCCATGCTCAGCCCTACTTCCCTTGGACAAGCAGACCTGAAAGAGTATTAAGCCTGGTCTATCACAAGCCAGTAGTAACCTTGAAACAAATGCAAACATACATGAATGTTTACATTAGTTTTAAGTATACCTAATTAAAAACTAAATGACTGATACTTTTGGGATGCCAACTAAATTTATAACAAACCTTGTAGTACTCATTTTGTTCTAACTTCCCAAACTCAAAAGTACTTGCGTGGAAATGTCAGCTCTTAAAGTAAAAAAGCCCTCTAAAACTTCGTATTTTTAAGGGTTTAGAGGATGAAAATACAAATGCATTTCAAAAGCCAGAGCACTGAAAAGTCTTAAGCATAAGATTGAGAATTTAATCTAGTTCTGTCCTCTGGGAATTCATGTTCACTTTTGAGAGCACTTAAGATAGAGTAAGAACATTTGTTGGGGGGGGTTTAAATGGTAAAAAGCAAACGGTACCTAGTTTAGACAAACAAATTCCTACTACTGACCTCTCTTTCCTGCAGTTCTGGGTGAAGATGGTATTCTTCTCTATTTTTTCACTACAGCTTTTGCAGTGACATTTACAGTTACGGTTTTCTAGTACTAATTCTATCAGTTTTCCTTGCAAGTCAACTTATCTGCTGTAATTTTTTGACAAGCCAATATTTCTCCAAGTCCCAAATCAGAAAAACCAAGACAAGCATCTGTTGTACAAAGGATGCTCACAGCAGAGGGGAGATGCGGCCGCGCCTCCCAGTCCCGCAGGAATCCGCCCCGGTGTGAGCAGCCCGGGCCCGGCTCTGCGTACCTGCTTTCTGAAGTCGCCTCTCTTCTGCGGCCGCATTTTATCCATCCAGTCCGCTCGAGCCTCCTCAAAGTAGGTCTGGACGCGCGACTTGAGCGACTCATACTGCCAGATGGCGGCAGAGCCGAAGGCCGAGCCTGTGAACTGGGTGATACCGGACAAAGGCTCAGTGACCGCTCCACCCCGGGGCCCTGGCCGAGGCAGCATCCCGGGTAACGCCACACCCCGAGCGGTGCGAGCACTGCAACGGGACCTGTGGCACTGCTGACCAGCGGGACTCACAGCATGACAGAGTCCTTAAGGCTGGAAAACACCTTTAAGAGCCTATGTCAATGTCAAGCCAGCACCACCACTGAGTTCACCATGTCCTCGAATGCCACCACCACGTGTATTTTGAACACTTTCAGGTACGGGGACTCCACCGCTGCTCTGGGCAGCCTATTTAAATGCTTTGCGACCCCTTCTGTTTTTTGTTTTCCTAACATCTGATCTAAATCTCCTGTCGTGAATCTGGAGGCCATTTCTTCACGTTTACTGATGTTCAGCGTTGTGGGACAATGCTTTATCAAAAAGGTTCACAAACAAAACTGGCCAATGAAATTACTAAATTCGCCAAAATGGGATGAAACTGGGATACCTTTACAATATTTCCATTGACTTAGATGAAGTTACTTTGTATTATCTCAGTATAGGGCCACAGTATTTGCCCAACAACCTCGCGTTAACTCCGAGGTACCGAGAAGCGAAGCCCAGGAAGGAAGCGTTCCCCAGAGACAGAGGGAATATGCTCCTTACCGACCCGCTCTCCCCAGCCGGGCACAGCACCCGGCCCGCAGGAGCCACTTACCCCTACGGTGAACAAGAGCGGCTTCACCAGGCGGCGCGGCGAGGGCCGGCCGGCGGCCGTGGTGGGCGACGGCGGGTAGAGGCTGCGGCGCGGGGACGGCGGCACGGGCCGCGCCTCGGAGGCGGCCGCCGGGGGCTCCTCGGGCCGCGGCCGCGCCCGGCGGAAACCCCGCCGCGGCTGCAGCAGCAGCAGCGCCAGCCTGCGGGGGAAACACGCGAACCATCAGCACCGCCCGCCCCAGCCGCCTCTTTCCTCCCTCACCTTCCCCTCCCCGTGCCGTGCCGTGCCGTGCCGGCGGTACCTGTGCGGCCGCGGACCCGCGGCGCGGGCCCAGCACCGCCACGCCATATTGGCGCCTCCCGAGCGCTTCCGGGGCAGCCGGGTGACATCTTCCCGCCGATGGCTCGGTCACCGTGCGGCAAAGGGCGGGCGCGGCTCCCCGCGGCTCCTGGGCCGCTCTGCACGGCGGGTGGATGGGTGTCCGAGCGGCTCCCGGTACCGCCGCCGGGTCGGAGCCCCCCGGGGCCGCCGTGTCGGGTGGGTGGTGGCTGCGCTGCCGCCATGATGAGCGTGGCAGCGCCTTCGCCGCCACGGCCCCCTCGGTGAGCAGCGCTGCGCCGGGAAGCCGGGGGCTGTCGTGATTTCACAGAATCACAGAACGTGCTGAGTTAGACAGGACCCACAAGGATCATCAAGTCCAACTACTGGCTCTGCACAGGACCATCCCTAAGAATTCAACCATGTACCCCGGAGTGTTGTCCAAATGCTCCTTGAACTCTGTCAGGCGTGATAATGTGGCCACTTCCTTGGAGAGCCTATTCCAGTGCCCAACCACCCCCTGAATGAAGAACTTTTTTCTAACATCCAACCTAAACTTGCCCGGGCACAACCTCAGGCCATTGCCTCAGGTCCTGTCGCTGCCCCGTGCCTGCGCCTCACCTTCCCCTCACGAGGAAGTTGAGACTAACATGAGGTCTGCCCTCGGTTTCCACCAGGATGAACAGACCAAGTGTCCTCAGCCTCTCCTCATATGGCTTCTCAAGGCTCTTCATCCTTGTGGCCCTCCTTTGGGCAGTCTTAAATAAGTTAATGTCTTTTTTATATTGTGGTGCTCAAAACTCCCCCCAGGACTCGAAGTGAGGCCTTCTCTGAGCCGAGCAGGCTGGAACAATCCCCACCATGTCCTGGCTGGCGATGCTGTGCCTGCTGCCCCCAGGACACCGTTGGCCCTCCTGGTTGCCAGAGCACTGTTGATTCATACTCGACTTGCCAACCCTCAGTCCTTTTCTGTGGCACTGCTTGCCAGGGTCTTGTTCCCCAGTCTGTAAGTACATTGGGGTTGTCCCATCCCAGATGCAGAATCCAGCACTCTCCCTTTTTATACTTCACACAGTTGGTGACTGCCCAGCCATCTGATTTGTCAAGATTGCTCCGCAGGGCTGATTTATTATTTTGGTCTCTAGAAGCCTTATGGAATAGGCAGAGCCTGTTTCCTCCTAGCCTGCAGCAGCCCAGGAGGTGAGGTGGAGGCTGGAGCTGCTGCCTCAGCATTGCCTTGCTCCGCGTGTGACTCCAGCTCAGCACCTTCCCTCCCCGAGCTCCTCCACCCTGCCCTGCCTCACCTCGCCCCACCCCACCTCACCTCACCTCAGCTCACCACGGGGCTGCTCCAGCAACGGGCTGCTGATTCCCACCCCACCACCTCCCTCCAGGCTCTTCCCTATATCTGTAGCAAGAATAGTTTAGCCAGCAGGAGCAGGGAAGTGATCATCACCTGTACTTGGCATGAGTGAAGCCACAGCTCGAGTTCTGCCTGCAGGTTTGGGCCCCTCCCTTTGTAAAGGACATTGGGGTGCTGGAGAATGTCCAGCAAAGGGCACCAAGGCTGGTGAGGGGTTTAGAAAACTTGTCTTAGGAGGAGTGGCTGAGGGAGCTGGGGTTGTTTAGCCTCCAGGAGCTCAGGAGGGACCTCCTTGCTCTGTACAGCTCCCTGGCAGGAGGCTGTAGTGAGATGGGGCCAGTCTCTTCTGCCATGTCTGCTGTGAGAGGACCAGAGCAAATGGCTTTAAGCTGAGGCAGGAGAATCAGGTTAAATATTAGAAACATATTTTTCCCTGTTCAGGAGGTCAGGCATCATCAGAACGGGTTGCCAGGGAGGTGGTGGAGGCGCTCTGAAGTCGTCTGGACCTTGTGCTGCGTGATGTGGTCTGGTGGCTTAGGGGTACAGTGGCAGTGCTGGGTAGACAGTTGGACTGGATGATCTGAAAGGTCTCTTTCAACCCTGGTGATTCTAGGATTCTGTAGTTACCCACACACACCTGAGCAGGTAACCTGACACAGTTGCCCTGTGGTCCCCTTGCTGCCAGCTGGGGCTCCTGCTCTCTGGCACTGTGCTTCTTTTCACAGAACCATGCCAGCAAAGCTCTGCAGGGCTGGAGAGCTGTTAGCAGAGAACAGTCTGCTGTACACACTGCCAGCCTCCTGAAATTAGATGGGAAAACAGGTGTTTGCTTTGAAAGTAGTTTGTAAGTCTGAAGAAGTTGGGTGCACCTCCCCGGTTGCCTGTTTTGCTGTGGAGATACTCATGGGACAGCAAAGCTGCCTACACAAAGCCAGTCACGGCTGGCTGCCAGACAGAGTGCAGAGCTGCCAAAATGCAGCAGCAGAATAAACAGTGGTTTATCACAAGGCTGCACGTGGAGAGCGAGAGGCAGCAGCCACAAATTGCAGCAGGAAAAGTTCTGCGCAGGTGTGAGGAACATGCTCCACAGGAGAGTGTTGTGCAAATTCCAGCTCTGGAGACCAATCTGTTGTGACTGGATAAGGCTTGGGTGACCTGACCCAACACTGAACTCTGCTTTAATGGGAGGTTGGCATTCATGTGGCCCCTTCCAACCCAAATTATTTTGTAGTTTGTTGTGTGAAGGCAAAGTTAATAGCAAGATGAGTGTGATCTGCATATTGTAATTGCAAGTGGCTAGAAAACTGATTAGGTTATTAAGATGTTATGACAACTTCAGGAGCAAAGTTAAAAAGTCATATTCTTGGAAGTGGTAGGAAATTAATTAACATTCTTCCTTTTTTAAATTTTTTTTTTTCCTCCTCTTTTTTTTTTTTTTTCCTCCTTTTTTTCCCTATCTAGTCATGAAAAGAGTTTGCCTTCTCACCCCAAGGTCAGACTCTGACCAGAGAAAACCCCTGTGAGCTATAGTGTGAAACTGCTCTAAGTGGTTTAGTACCGTATTTAAATTTGCATTTTATCTCTTTCTGATTGCACTGTTGGCCATGGGTCAGCCTCAGAATTTGCCAGAAACTAAGTGATTAGTAGGTTCAAAGACATATATTGCTGATGTTAGAAATGTATATATACAAATGAAACCAGCATTGTAATCGATGCTATTTCTTTGTTTTTCTATGTAACAAAATTAAAAATAAGTAAAAGAGGTTTTTAACTTTCCATTTTAGACACTTTTACCACTAATTTTGTTCCAAAGACCTTATCAGGAGTAGTTTGTCTAAGTGACTTCAATATTTTTCTTTGCTAACCCTTTCTGCACTGTGTTTAAACGAGGTACATTTTGGCTGTGCTGTTTTTAATGTTACAGTGATCCTTTTTGCTCCCCCAGGGTTTGTTTTTATCACATTACAGCACTTTCTTGCATATAGCCTATGTATGTACTTTGGGAGGGATGATGCTCTGGACTTTGTGTATTTATTTGTATTTGGTTTGTTGTCATTCTCCTTTGGACAGTTGCAATGTATATTTGCTATCAGCTGTGCCATCACCACACAGTGTATATGACACTGTATAAACAGTATAAACATGACACTGTGTGACAGCTGGTACAATCGGGTCCAGTAGGGTAGGGTGGCCATGGGTTGAAAGGGGATGGATGTGCTGTTGGAATAAAGTATTATCTGGCCAGTCCTGTGGGGTTTGTGTGGTAGCAACAAGGTCAGGAAGGTGTGAGTGGCTCCTTGAGACAGTGAAAGGCAGAGAGGAGCTGCTGCAGAGCTGTCCCAGGCTGCCAGACCTGCTTCAGCTTGAGCCCAGGAGGTCTGTCCTGCCTTGGGCCACGACTGCAGTCACAAACAGTTTGGTTTCTTAATGTCATCCACTGGACAGGTGTCCAACTGCATATTTCTTCTTTAGGATGCATCTTAAAACCAATGCATAAAAATTTTCAGGTAAAATAGCCATTGTGGAAGTTGTAGCAATGTTTCTGCAGTGCTTTGCACTCTCATAATGCTTGGGCTGCTCAATGGCCCTGACAAAGCAAATTTTATGCCAGGTTTATCTGAGTATATTTGGTACTAACTTACATCAATTTCTGGTAATTTTCCCTTTCACTGGCACTTTGCTATAGCGAAAAGCCATGCCAAATCTTGGTGCAACAGTTGGACAGAGCTTTGGCCCTGGGTCCTTGATTTTTAGAATGGGACAAAGGTCCTAAAGAGTACAAAACTTTCACTTGGGTGATCGAATTGGTCCTCACAAAGTGCTGACACTAGTATCTAGCAGGAAGGTGGAGGAAACGGCTTAGAAACTTACCATAAACGTGAGTATCACAATTTATCTTGCTTCAAATTTGTATCAGTAAATACTGTAATTGGGAGATGAATAATTTACTAAAGCATTTGATAATTTTCATTTTTAAATGAATTTTGAGTTAGCAAAGAAGTAACGAATGGATGAAACATTGCAAATTAAAATTAGAGAATTCTTTGGTTATGTCCTGTGGTTTTGCCTGTTTGCATTTTTTTCTGGTAAACATGTACCATAATAAAATTTTCCTAAGAAAATAATATATGGAATATTCAATGATTCCAATTATTTAATGGGATTTAGATTCCAGCTCTACAGTTCCCTTGTGTGATACTTTATTTTGTAGTAGGCATTTTTAAAATGTTTTTGCGAAGGTCAGGCTTGTGTAACGGTAACTCGATACACTGTGTGTGCATGAACTGTTTCAACAGGTTTTTGATACCAGAAATTTCGGGAAATCTCTTTGAAGAAAACTTGTTGCAATGGGATCATCCTGTCTACAGATCTGTGCATTGCTGCTGGCTTTATCAGGATTCACCACACTACTTGTTACTACCATGTCCAGCAGATGGAAAGTTTTGGACACCACGGCAGAGCTGGTTACTGCAGATTGGGTTTCTGAAGGTCTTTGGATGGATTGTGCAGCAACTGCTCCTAGATCAGTAGAGTGCAAGAAATTTCTCTACATGCTGAGTTCGGACCGTAAGTGGCCAAGGCATATGTTTATAAAATCCAAGGATGGGGTTTTATCCCTTCTTTCTGGACAGTGTGTTTTCAGGATGGGGGGCACAGAGTGCTGTTGTCCCACAGGGTCGAGTATGGCCAAGTCCTGGGAGTGGTTGCAGGCAAGTTAAAGGGCCACCGTGAAACCAGAGTTCATCCTGCAGTTCAGCTCAGTCACTGCTGTGGCTTTGCTCCCCTCTCTGGTGTGTTGACATATGGGTGATATACAATACGGGTGATGTACAGTAAATCTGAGATTTTTTAAAAAAAATAGTTTTGGAAGAAATAGCATATTTTCACTCAGCCTAGTTCTTCAGTACAAGCAGATCATAGATCCATGAGCACTGGTGTTTGTTTGTGCTTTGGAGTGAGACAGGAATTATTAGACATTCCAGAACTGGTTTGATACTTTGTGCTAAACCTGTGTATCTGGGTACTTTTTCTGGAATTTCTCAGACGTAAAATACATCTGTGCAATGGATGCTTCTGTGTTTTCTAGGGTTGACCACTCTAGCAGGGTAGTTTATCTGCAGTAAGAAAGAGAAGAAATGTCTCAGGAGGGGCTGGAAAGTATTTGTTTCAATAGTTTTGGATTTAAAAAATATTCTTCTGTAAACACTATCTTTATGGTAAAGGACTGGGAAGGACTGATGTTGAAGTTCTTTCCTCAGGGAACTGAGTGTAGAAACAGTAACACTGTAGCCTTTGGAAATGGTGTTTTTTGAAGTTTTCTTTCTTAAACAGAACTTTGCATTTATTCTTTTACAACTTTCAGTTTTGTGCAGTCACGTTATGAGTGATGTTAATATCATTTCTTCAAGTCTTCCGTGCTTTATAGGTTCCTGATTGCTGTCGTTGCTCTTTGTCTGGACGTGCCACAGACTATGAACCTTGTTTTTCTTGGCACAGATGTGGACTTCCCTGGAGTCAGAGCTGCCTAACTGTAAGGCAGATCTCTAAAGGGTGAGGGTTTAACTCTCAAGATTCAGCATGTTCATGGTTCTTCCACAGGGCCCTCGCTTTGGTGTCCTCATCTGCCTTCATAATGAGGATGTCAGTTTAAGAATGAGTATCAGCGTCCCGTAATGAGGCCAGAGTTTGTAGCCTCAAAAGGAGGCTAATGATATGCTTCCAAGTATTTTAAAAACATTGCTCATTGCATCAGAGGCAGTGTCAGCTTTTCACATCGTCCTGGTACCAGTTCAGCTCCTCTCCAGGGACTTCTCTGTGTGGATACCAGGATGCCTTAAGTTTCTGGAAATTAGAGTGATGAGATGGGGCCAGCAATGATGGCATTCGGTTCAACTGGCTGGGTTAGAGCAAGCCCAAAGGAAAGCTCCCAGGCAGTGGAAGGTGCTGATGTGAAGCTCTCAGCAACAACTCTTAAGCCCTGCTGATGCAGAGCCTCTTGCAGAGCAGTGCTGGCTGTTATGCCCCTTGCTCAACAAGCTACAGTTTACAAGATTTAGTGAAGAATGGCATTATGTTCTTTAACACATTGGAGGGTTCCTGAAGGGAATTATTAAAATGCCTGGTGCTTCGTAGGAAAACTCATGCCCTTCAGGTCTGCAGTTTAATCTTTTCTGTTTATATGTGTGCTTGAAATATATTCCTTAACTAGGAAGGAATTAAAAAAAAATTATACTCCTATTTTTTTATTTGTATCCTTGGCAGCAGTGTAACAGCCAGGGACACTTGATTCAAGGTCTCAACTATCTCACCTTTGAAAGTGCTGTCAGCAGAAGGGATTGCTGAGATCACCAGCATAGCACCAGTGTATGGGTAAATTAGCTGGAAACTCTTTGATGAAGGGCTTTTAATGAAATGCAGATTCTCCAGGGTACTGGTACAGCGTGTTCATTTTACCATGCCATCATTTGTCAAGTTTCGGTGACTTAGCAGAAGGAGGGAATTCTGCAACAGTCACCTGAGATCAGTTTTTACCACACACTATCTGGTTTCCTTAAAAGATTGCAAGTTTAGAGCTGTACAGGATCGCTCTGCCAAATATGGTCTTGTTTACATCTATAGCAGTGATCCTCCTGACTGCCATGGGAGCCAAAACATCATAGTGGCACTGTAATACCTTTTGGCAGCTGCACCTACCAACCTAAAGCATCAGCTCAGAGTGACCAGTGAATTTTGAAGAAAAACAACAAATACCTGTTAGAGACAAGCTGTGGCTCTCTCAAAGGCTAATCCTTTTATGTGTTTACATAAATGCTGTGAATCTGTTACCATGTTGCATCACAGCAGAATTATTTTATGAAGAAACTCTGACTCCATTTCCTGGAGATAAGAGCAGGTTATCACTGCAAGAGATGGTTAACCCCGTTTGGATCCACAAGTGCTTTAAAGTATTTACGGGAGTGGGTGATGTGAATTGAGTCTACGATTCTGTCTAGCCAAGAACAGAAGCAACTAAACTGAATTTAACATATGCTTTGCCTAGAACAGCTTTTTTTTTAATCCTAAGGTACTCTAGCAAACAGATGCAATTTGCTGATATGTATTATTTTTCTTATAGCTGTTTCTCTTCATAATTTTATTCCTTTTGAGGCACGTCTGTCACACTAGTTCCCTAATTTCCTTATATTTCAATTCCACGATAAATACATTATTACAATTGTAATACATTGTACAATTTTACAGTGTAGGTGGAACTGTTTTTAAAACTGAATGTGCTTAGCTATAGATCAATAGATAGTAAAATATTAAAGGAAACCACTCATACATAAACTTAACCTTCCTGAAAGAAGCTGGTAGTACAGTTGTTGTGGATTACTTATGATCATAACTCCAAAAACTGCTGAATTTTCTAGCAGAAGTATAAAGCTTCTGTTCTCAAGCTGGTTTATGTTTGAATCCTCAAGAAAATATTACACAAAAGCTTTTTGATTTGACAGCAATAATAAAATTACAAGCAATTTTAATCTAGTGTAAAATCTAGTTGATTTCATAAAAGAGACAGAAATAAAATATTTGCTTGTATTATCACTCTTACACAGTATTTTGTAGAAATACTGACTGGAGTTTCTAGGCTGAGAAAAAGAATAGGCTCATTTTCCACTTCCTATTAGAAAAAGAATTAATAGTCACTCTTTTTACACACTAATATCTTTATCATGAACTGCTCCCACTTCTTATTGTCATGCCCAGTAAGCCTTATCTATGGGGAAAGAGCAAAGAGCAAAGGTAGACTCATTTTGGAGTGAAACGCAGAGATAAAGCAGCAAGGAGGCTTCTGAAAGGCTTCACTTGATTGTAATCTAATTATAAGGATATTTAACTGTTACTACTCACAAGCATGAGTGCTGCCTTGGAAATTGTTGCCTTTCTTTTGTGCTTGGGTGGGCTGGCAATTATTGGAGCTACTTTGCCAAATAATTACTGGAAAGTCTCCAGTTTGCATGGTTCTGTGATCACAACATCTACATTGTTTGAAAACCTGTGGAGGAGCTGTGCAGAAGACAGCACTGGAGTATCCAACTGCAGGAATTTTGACTCTCTGCTTGCACTGCCTGGTAGGTGACTTTGTGCAGCCTTGTTTATATTGCTTTAAAACTGACCAGCAAAAAGTAGCAAGGCTTTTGTTTTGGTATTCTGCTTATTCTGGAAAATAACTGGCCAAGAAGGACTTTGTGGGCTGAAGTAATAAAAATCTCTCAAGCAGCAGGACGTGTCAAGCATGTTAGGAAAGGCTATAAAATAAGGCAAATGAAGTCGGTTGATCAAGCGTTTAACAGGCATTTAAAATGGGTTGTAATCTCTCCTCTAGCATCTCCTGGGATGTCGTAGTAGGAGACATTTTCAAACTATTTATTTATTTGGAATTATTGTGTAGACCTTCTTTTGCAATACTTCATAGCTAATGTACTGTAGCTGGAGTTTTTTCATGTAATAGGAAATACTGGTTTTAGCAGTGAAGTGGTAGTGGTTTGTGTGAATTGAGACTGAAAATTGTAGATAATCCAAGAAATACAGGATGATATGTCATACTATAATATGTCATAACATATTATAACTTATAGAAGGAGTATTATGCTATAAGTTAATATATGATTAAGCTTGTTAACTAATGCCAACTACTGTCAGGGTTTGTTAACTAAAGTCTATTTTGATGTGGTTTTAAATACCAAGAAATTTAGATCTGCAGGCCTCTGCCCTCTGTATCCGTCTTCATTGTAATTGTGGTTGTCTTCAATTGCCCAGCTAGGGAACATTCTGTGGATAGTAGGCATGTTTATAGACACCAAAGCTATTTTTTATTCATTTCAAATAATTCAGAATGTAAATACTTACTCGGAATAAAAATGCATTCCTTCTAGCTGAATCTGCCCTAGGAGGTGGCTAAACTAAATAAGTAGGAGGATACTCCTAATCTGAAGAATGTGTAATGTAGGATTAGTGGGAATGAGGTGTTAAATTCACTTTCTCCCTCCATCTGAAGTAAAGGCTTCTTGTTGACCAGCTCTAACACTCATATAGCAATTCTCTGAAACTGTGTCCAGTATTTAGGGAATAATCTGTTCTTTCCATCTTTCAGTCTTTAACAATTGCTTTTAGTGTATGTGTGTGTGTGTGTGTGTGTGTGTGTGTGTGTACGAAGAGGAACATAACCTATTTAAACATCTCAGTAACAGCAGGATCATTCCATCAGACATCATCCTCTGCAGAGCACTCATGTCAGCGTGCACCAGCACTGCTGGGTTAGCAGCTGGACCTGATGATCTGAGAGCCTTAATGATTCTGTGATTTTATTTGGTTCTTGTAAAAACCACTCCAAGGGCTGGTTACTGCTACTGGCTCCAGGCAGCATCTTGTCATTGATGTGTTTACGTGGGGTGTTGCCTCTGAGAGTATGTGCAGATTTGGGCCATGGAGATCAGCATCTGGAGAAAAAAGTGGGTTTGAAAGAACCTCGTGGGGGTCAGAAAAGAGCACCATGAGTGTTAAAGCAAACAGAACAGAAGGCAAGCAACAGCAGGGCTTCTGAGAGCTACAGATAACTTGGAGTCAGGGGGAAAGAGAAAAGTGGGGCCAGAAAGTAAATCACTGGTTCAGGCTCTGAAGTGAATTTATGAAGATTAGGTTTGATGTGTTGAAGAGGAGATCAGTCCTGCAGTTGAGAAGAAGGCAGTATAGTTGAGGGGTAAAGGAAAGGGAAAGGGAAAAACAGTTTGCAAAACTGTGAAGACAAAACATTTTTAGGAAGGAAAGCTGAAAACAAAAAATCAGAAGACACTGGATGGTACTAACAGTTGAAAGAGCAGCTGGGCAGAGCAGGAAAGAGGAAGAAAATGGGTTTGGTAACAATGGGCTCAGCAGACAGTGGGACCTCTGAGAAACATCCATAGAGCTTGCAGATATGAACCAAGGCAGATTAAAAATTACCATGGTCAGTTTAGGTGTGTTTCAAATTCCTGTTTAGAAACTTAGCTGAAACTGCTGTGAGGATGCCAGGAACTGGAGGGAGGGCAAAAAGAAAAGACAAAAGTGTCTTTGTTGCCTCTCATCAGAAGGAAATGAAGATTTTCGACAAAAGTTTCCTTATTGGCAACTGAGCTATGTGGAATGGGTTTTGCTTTATGTATGGGAAAAGTCAGACTTGGTTCTTTTAAACCAATTTCATTTAAGTTCACTAAACCATTAGTCTAAATGACAAATATTTGAAGTGAGGAGCTTTTTAAATGCAATATTGCCCAAGATTTAAACCATGACTGGCTACTCCATATACTCCACTGTCTGTCTAGTCACAACTAAGTCAGACATTTGATATAAGTAGTTGCCAAAGTTTGTAAATTTCTTTTTTGTGCCCCCATTCTTTTTAAGGTTCCATAGGTGTTTTTCCAAAGGCAGGATTTGGAGATAATTTCTTACAATTGGTGTGTACTAATAAAATGAACTGACCTTGTATCTTGTTAAATAAGCTAAATTTAAAATTAAAAAAAAGAGTTTTGTGAATTGTGAACTAAAGTTCTCAGGCTGTTGAGGTTATGGTATTGTGGTACAGTTGTATGAAATCCCTTTCCCATTGGATTGCAAGCAAAGCTCTGCTTGTGTGTCCTGGAAAGATGTGGGGAGTCCCATGTGACACTGCAGGAGTCCCCCAGCCCTGGAGTGTGAGTTGTTGGAGCCCACAGGGTGATTGCCGTGGTGTAAGATCCCAAACCTGAAAGCAGCATTGTTGAGCACTTACCTTAACAGCATCTTCTGCAGGCAAAACCCTCCAACTCTTAGTGGTACTTTGAGGGGTCTTTCCACTTTTACAACTTTCTTCATTTTTTTCCACAAAAAGATTAAAATTTATGCTAAACAAAGTGTTAACTCCTCAAATTATTTTAGCCTTTAATTCTATATATTTCTCTCATGAGAGCTTATTGTTGTCTTTGGCAACTCTTAAGCTTGTAGGACCACTACTCCTAAGCCACATTAGGCTGAGTTGGAGTGTGAGTATCACTTTGCCTCCTGCCTCTCTGATTTTTCTTGTCTGGAGAGTTAGAGCTCACTCCACTACAGAACTAGACAGCAGCTTACCATGGAGGACGTGGAGGTGGTTAGGGAGAAAGAGCTGCAATGCTGGCATCAATGATGTGAGTGTCCATTATGATCAAATTGCAGAGTCATAGAATAGTTTAGGTTGGAAGAGAACTTAAAGATAATCAAGTCAACAAAGTTAGCAGTTGTGACCCTGCCAGGTTGTGACGCTTGGCATGTTTATCTCACAACAAAGGTGCCGAAATGCCATTTGACCTGGAGCCTGCCAAATGCAGGGTGCCATTTTAAAGGAGCCCAAAGTCCCTGTTCGACCTTCTTTCTTAGGCTGATTAATAATCTGCTCCTGGTTTTGGTGAAACTGATACCTAGATGTGAAGACCAGGAGCTTAAAGGATGCAGAATTGCCAGCGTACCAGATTCCCTAACATGGCCGCAGCAGCTGGAACCTCCACAGGAGAGTGTCTTAGGGAGGAATGCTGCAGCTCTCAGACGCACTCACCTCCTGTTTGTTAGGCCGAGTTTGAAGTGCACTGCTAACTTGAACACAATTCTTTCCTATCTCTCCCTGGAAACAGCAAAGCTGGCACCTTTCTTCAGTGCCTCAGTAGTGCCAGAGCCTTGCACACCTTGACTGTCACCTGGATTTCAGATGTGTCCTGTGCACTCAGCTGTACCTGTGTCAGGAATTCTGAAGGACTTGTGAGTAGGAGACTTTTTCCTGCTCCTGCAGATGACCATGTATACCACAAGGGATTTTCACAGGAATGTAAGGTTTTACTAAAGACACAAGAGGATTTACTGAGTTTATAAAATGTAGGCATAGTTCAACTCTCAAATCTGTTTGACTTGAAGACTAAACGCACTTGGGTTTGGAGGCCTCTCCAAACCATATGACAAGGTTGGACAAGATTCACTCATTACTGCACCTGTTAATTTTGTCACTTCCTCTAATCACTTTTATTTTTTTCAGCACAAGGTTAATGTAATTTCTGTATAGATCCTGATTTGTCTTCTCTTTTTCTCTCTTAGTTCACATTCAGGCATGCCGTGCCCTGATGATTACTTCCATCCTTCTGGGATTCTTAGCTGCAGTACTCTCACTGCTTGGTATGAAGTGCACAAACATTGGGTTGAGTGATGAAGATGGAAAAATGAAGTTTACTGTCACAGGAGGATTTCTTTTTATTTTAGGAGGTAATATCAAGGCTGAAATGAGAGCACTATTGATACTTTGTATTGCTTCACAGCCAGACTAAATGAAAAAAACTTGTTCTTGGTTTAAATCTGTTACAGCCATTAAAGGAATCATTCACCTGTGTGTTTTTTAAACTTTTTCTGGTAGGTCTCTGCTCCATGGTGGCTATTTCTTGGTATGCTGCAATGGTTACTGCTCAGTTTTTTAACCAACTGTATGCTGGGACCAAGTAAGTTAATGTATCTGTCATATCAAACTCCATCGTGTGTTAGACAGCTGCACTAACCTCAGCTGCTCCAGAGTTTCAGAACCTGGATAGATCCCATTATCCAGTCCTACAGGAGGGAAAAATTGTATTCAGGGAATCTTTTCACCTCAGAGATGAAAAGGGAGGAAGAAGAGTTCTTTTCTGGAAGAGTTAGTGGATGTGTGAGGAACACCAACCTTGCATCTGAGGGGAGTTTGTACTGTGTTTGCATTTTCTTGAGAGACTCAAGTTATGTATCTCAATTTTGTGAAGAAGAAAAGGTAAAATTCCTAATCTGCTTTGGCATTTAGACCAAAAGAGGTACAAACCTCAGGTTCTGGCTAGAATGAAGTACCTCAGATGTACAAGCAAGGGAAAATCACATGCAAAGAAGATCGAGCTTTGTATTAGTGACCTGCAGAGAAATCTGCTGCCTGTCTTAGATATGTCAATATATTAACAGCTCAACGTTTGTTTGTCTTATGAGTTAAGATGAGGCAAAATTTGAGGGATTATCAGCTAGTGCAGTTGCATACAAACAAGTTTCGAGGTATAAAAGCCCTTACTCTTTGTCTGATATAAAAGTAACAGTTATCAAAACCAAATGGCAGCTTATGGCACCTTATCTAGGTGTCCTCTTTAGCAATGAGGAACAGAGGTAGAGGTGACTGGGCCTCTCCTTCAGAGAGGAGGAAAAAGAGAGGGAAACATACTGTCTGTGGAATATGAGATATCTATAATATATTTCTACCAAGTATATAATTCATAGATCAGTAAACTATAAATTGTTAGTTGCTAGGATCATATTTGAGGTGTTTTGTAAGTTCCTGCCCAGGAATCAGTTCAGGGAAGTCAGAGGTGAAGTGCTTTGTGATAAATCAAAGTACTTTAGGCAATTGCTTTTGTTGTTTGTCAGTTTTCCCTGTGTTTTCAATGAAGTGCTTAGAAAGAAATTGTATTTGTGCAGTTACTTTTTGTTGCTTTATATCCCCTTGAGAGAACTATATGAAGGGTAATAAATACATTAGAGAACTGCAACAACCATTGATAAGGAATTTCGGTTAGTCGGATAGTTGGTGTGTTTTATAGTTACCTGCTATAGCTTTGGGGCTTTAATATCAGTCCTGTTAATCAGTTACCAGATGGTTTGCATTCAGTAGCTAAAGAAATGTGTATATATATATTTTTAATATCTAAACTTCATGTTTAAACTCTTGATTCACTGAGCAGTACTTAGATTAATCAAGTTTGATAATTGATAAAGCTGGGCATGGAGTCTGTGGGGGAGGTTTAAATTCAATTGCATGCCAGTGTTGATCTTCACTCTTAAGAGACTGGCAAATCTGGTTTTTCAGATTGCATTTTTTTGGTCTGACTTCACTAAATTAGTGAAGTTTACCTCTGCTGATTCTTAGAGGAGTTTCTCCTAAGCTCTGAAGACAAACTAAGTTCTCCTGCCGATGTCTCCTATATACTTTGCTTTGGTTTGTGGGAGACTGGTGAGCAGAAATGATTGTGGGCACTGGGCAATGTGCAATTTGTACTCCTGGTTTTTTTTGATTATGACTCTCTGCTTCCATGTTTGGAAGTTCCTAAACCAGTGGAGACCTTAAGGCTCCCATGTGCGATGAGAACACGGAGAGCTGTGAACCTGTGTAAACCTCTGAAACCCTCCTGTTTGCAATGAACTCCAGAGTCAGAAGCTTTGGCACTTTTAAATAACTGTGTTTCCAAGTGGAAAGAAAACAGAAATCTCTGGTTCCATGCTACCTTCAATGCAGTCCATGGCACTTATTTTGCCCTTATATTGGGCATCTCAGACCACAGACGTACAGGTGGATTGTGGATATAGTTTTTGTCTGATCATAAAAATTTGTTTTCCTCTTTTTATGAAACTCCTACCAGACTTTTCTAGACTCAGTTGTCTCTAGTCTTTGTAACAAATTCATTATCAATCAATTTCTTGGACTGGACTAGGATTTTCCCTGAAAGATATAGTTTTGCACAGTAAAATAGGGAACTATTCTTTTTCAGCCTGGGACATTCATAAATGCCTTTCAGCCATACAGCCACAGAGGGTGCTAAATATCCTTTAGGATATCTAAGTTTGATAACGAGCCCTATACAAATAGCTACTTGTAAGTGACCTAGTGTTGTGTCCAAAGAAAACTGATGCCTGTGGTCGACCTTTTCTCAGCATATAGACAGTGAGATCTGAATCACTCCATTTCACAAAATCCTTTCAGTGACACAGACAATAAAAGGGCAAAATAGGTGTTGTGGATTGCACAGAACGTATGTTATTATTATTTATTTTGAATAATTTGCTGAATATACACAATTATTTATCGCTACTTATCTTTATGTTGCTTAGTACTCTCTGTACTGTCACTAATTTGGCAGAGCAGCTCTATACAAATAAGAGTTTTATTGAGCAGACACAAAGCCAGATCTGTTCTCTGTAAACTGTTGAAGTCCCTTTCAGTTCACTGATTTCTATGTAGATTAGAATTTGTTTCCGTGGCTTTGTGATCCTGTTATAACTTGTTTCCATAAAATCTTTCATGTTTCAGGTATGAACTAGGAGAAGCTCTGTACTTAGGCTGGGCTGGATCTGTCCTTTATATACTTGGTGGCATCTTACTGACCTGTTCATGCAGAGGGAGGGAAAATCAGAATTACAGGTAATCTTGGATTTATCAGTAGAAGTAGTAGCTGCCGATCACATACCACTTTCTCTCTGTGCACTATTCTGTCTCTCTCTCACCCGCTGGTATAAATATGTATAAATTACAAACAGTGCTATGGCAGGTCACAGACTGGTGATGGCAGGGGATGCTGTACCAAACCTGTACCTCCCACTCAAGACATTTGATGCATCACCATCAGCAGTTACCTCTGACTTGTATTTGGTAATTCTGGGCACTGCTGATGATGAAAATGTGCACCGAAAGAGCAAACTGTCACCAAAAGAAAAGTATATAAAACTTCATCATATACTACGATCCAGTTTCTCTGCAGTACTCACTGTGAGTAAAATATTCAAACACTGTTCAATTTGCAGAAAGTGTAAAGGCATTTCCCAAAGCACATGGAATTGATCACTAGAAACATGGTTTTTTTCTTGTTCTTTATGGAAATGTCTTGTTGCACAAAAGTCAGGAAAGATGAGATTTCTGGCCTCAATATTTAACCTTTCCCGCATTTTTGTCTCAGTCTTAAATTTTGACACATACAGAAGGCCTCTTTTTGAAGGAGAGGGATGAAATAGGCAGAAATAGCAGAGCCCCATGTCTACCAGAACTCAAATAGCTGGGAGGTTGTACTGGCTAAGCTTGAGAGGACTATAATATTCAAGGAAGAAGCATATTCACTCTTAGTGTATTTAATCTTAGGAAAATTTTTATCAAAATGTAGTAAGTGAGTGTTTCTCTGATACTTCATTGCCTAATCTGAAACCATTTCAGTTTTATGGTAACATTTCATCAGCCACATTGGACTTTAGATCTTGCTCACCTTACTTTGATACAAAGTACCAAATGTCCTGAAATGTCCTGAGAAACAGGTAAAAGTGATAAATGAAATAGAAGTTCAACATGATGAATGACAGTTGAAGGGGTTGGGTGAAGATAGTTCTGTTTATTTCTTTGTCATCTTGATTCCTGTATTAAAACCTGCAACTTGTACAAAGGTGCTGAGGGCTTCTGCTCTAGGGCCTTGAGTGAAATGCCTCAAGGAAGAGACATGAGTTCAGAATCCAGAGTGTGGCAGAGGTTATGAGAGATGGATGGGCTGTGCAGCCCATCAGGGCACATCTATTCCCCCTTAGCTACCAGAACAATGAGAACAGCAGGCCTCTAGTTTCTGCCCCATTGTGAAGAACGTGCTATTGGTGGGTGGGATACAAAGCTGAGTAACTTCTAAGTATCTGAAACCATGGGCATGTGTCTAATACCTATTATTTTGTATCTCTCTTTTCTTGATTTGCAGTCCCAACAAATACACATATGCAGCGGCCCAGGCAGCTTCTCAGCCACACGCGTACCCCAGGAACTCTGAGACGGTCATAAGCAACAAGGAGTATGTCTGAGCTTCCAGCCTGCATCACCTGTAGTGTTAATGGGTTATGAACTCAAACAAAGAAGTGAACCACTTCTTTATTGTCCCGGTTCCAAGTTGCAATCCTATGCCTTAATTTGGAGCAGTACCAGGAGGAGGTATGGCTTTCAGTGCAAATAGGAATGCTTTTCAGATGTAAATAGATTTCTGCAGAAGATGCCGTGATGTGAAATGCTGTGGCATGAAGGTTTTCTGCATGCTGAGAAGCCTGGTAAAGTTTAACCAGAGCACAGTATATGCTGACACTCAAGAGCAATGTTTTCTATTTCAGCTGACTCAAACATGTGGAACTGATAGCTGTATCTGACTGCAAGTTCATATGCCTCACAGTTAGAAATGTGTTGTGTTTTCATTAATGTTTAGCTTCCTTCTTTTGTTTAACAGCTTAAGCTTTTGACAAGAAATAAATTTTGTTCCACAGACTGAAACAGACTTTTTGATGACTGGAATCTTCTAATAAGTATCTCACATTATACTGAAATTCTTATTATATATAATAGTCAAGGTAGGTTTATAAAAGCTACAAAATTTTTCTAGCACCTTCAGCTCTGCAGATGTGTGACAAATTTCTTGTTGGCTGTAATGCAGATACGGAACATAAATGATACAGAATGAACAAAACACAGCTGGGAGTGGAGAAAGCATCTGGTGTGAAAATGCCTTGTGGTAACTAAGGAAATGATAGCCTGAATTATTTATTTTTATTTCTATGGTTTCAGCTTTTGAAATAACATTACTTTAACTCTGAGCAGTCTTTATCTTTGGGAACTTTTACTGCATCTGAATTATCTAATTCATGTAATTCCCCAGTGGTTTTATTTTCTGTCACTGTTCATCATTAGAATTTCTGCCTTAAACTACTCCACTGCTGGCAGCATACATTTACCTTGTGTGAACACTTAGCAGATGGCAGTGAGCTAACTGTACTTCACATTTCTGCTTTCAGCAAGGTGGAATGGAATTTCATCCTGCAGCTTCTCAGGTTCCAGAACTTGTCCCTTTTAAATGACAAATGTATTCATACAGTTTGACAAAACACTGTTTTGAATGGCTAATGATAAACACGTAGCAGTCTGATCTGGACGTTTCATGCAGTTTGCTTGGCAGCTCAATAGATAACTTTAGAGGGCAACCTGCAAGCAGTCTCAGCAGAAATGATTTAGCCATGTTGCTTGCATGCAGGAACAGCTGACTTGTAAACTGACACACTAAGGCATGAACTGGGCACTGTTGGACTTAGTAAGTAAAGCTAAAAGGAGTGGTGATCACTTCTAGATTGCCAGTGTCATCTTCTTCCCTCCGCTATCATCTGCAGTTTTTTAAATCATCCCTTTGGTGTTTTAGAGAATAATTTCAAAAGCTGAAAAGGCATTTAGCCTGCATGGTGGGAGCTGAACTCCTTACCATCATCCCTATAGTCTGTCCTTTGGATTTGGGGGTAATTTGTGAAGGTACTTTGGTATAGTTGGATATAAGGAAATTGCAGAGACAAAAGCATCAACCGCTGTCAGTTTCCCACCAAAGGTTGTGCCAGCTCATTAATATGAATTATGGTCCAGTAGGTGAGAGAGAAATTCAGAACTTCCTTGGTCTGGCATCACGTCTTCTAATGGCAGTTAGAAGAACTGGAAGTTTAACTAAACAACAGGAGTAAAATCCCTGTGTGGTAACTCCTTCCTTCGTTCAGTACACTGTTACCATATTCAGTGTCTTTCAGGGGAAAATAACTGCCGAAGATTCCATACCTTTCTCTGGTTTGCTTACAGTCCTTCCAACCATTTTCTGTTTCTGCTCTTATTCCCTGCTTTTCTGCCCTGTTTTCATTCCTTACCAACAGAAATGCTCTGAATGAATTTAATGAACCATCAACTCAGTTATGGAGATAAAGTGTTTTACATACAGGTGATTTAGGAAATGATTTTTTCTCCTTTTTTTTTCTTTTTTTTTAAAGTCTGTAGCAAGTCACTTTCTTTAAAGTATCTTCACACATCACTATTTTTAAGTTCTTTGCTGGGCAGAGCAGACTGCTTTGGTATCTGCAAATCTTCTTCATATCTCTGCAGCTGAGACCAAAATCCTGCATTCGGTTCTGCTACAGGTCTGGCAGTTTTCACAGCCTAGAGAACAGGAGAGACAGGGTAGAAGCAAGGTATCCTGGATTTGCGGGAGTCATGCAAATGAATTTTGAACTTATAATTTTGAGAAGATTTACTTTGGTTTTGATTTGGCTGCAGAGTAACAAGTAGCTATTTTGGTGGGCTGACTTCACGGTGTGCTTGCTGGGAACAGACAGGCGGGCCTGGTTACAGAAGGGATTCATGGGCAAGACACGAGACAGAGCTGGTGATTTGCTGGAAATGGGAAAATCTCACACCAAGTGCAGAGACACTGTTCATGTTTAAGATGATGGTGTGAAACTTGGTCACTCTCTGCACACCTCCATCTAAATTAAGCAAATTGGCTAATCTGAAGTGATATACCTGACAAATGCCCCCAGAGCACAAGTGTTTGTATTGGATAGGCTTCCTAGGAAAGCTGACATGTCACTGCTTACAGCAGTGTGCTGATAGCTAGCAGGTCCCCAGGCATTCAGCAGGCCCAACAGGATCTTTCTTTGCTGTCTGGAGCTATCACATTCTGGAGCAAACCCTGCATAAGAGTTCCTGCACCCACTCACTTTGTGTCTGTGCCTTCAGTTAATGTGACTGTGCAAAAGAGAGAGAAAATGTTCACTAAGCAACCAGCTTTGTTCGTTTGCTACCTGTGCTTAAAGCCCACTTGTGTTTGTATTTATGTTCATCCTAGAAACCCCACACCGAAAACTTAGACAAAGCTGGGCATGAAAAAACTTACAGGGGACCGTTTATTCAAATGTTGAACCTTTGCATAACTGGTGATGAGCCCGGGAAAGCACCAAAATAATTCTATCATAAATCATCATTTTTTCCTAAGAAGCATCGTATTTCTTCCCCCCAAGAGAATCCGGCCGTAGGCACATTACCTCAAACGCGTCCTTGAGCGAGAGCCGCCGGTATCTCATGAGATAAGCCGTGCAGATGGCAGCGGAGCGGCTGCGGCCGTTCTTGCAGTACACCAGGCATTTCCCCCCGGCCCGCACGGCCTCCTCGATGGCGGCCCCGCAGGGCTCGAAGTACCGGGCCAGGTCCTCGGCGGGATCGTCCAGCACGGGGACGCGGATGCCGCGGACGCTCCGCAGGCCGGGGAAGGGCTGCTGCCGGGTGACATTGACGCAGAAGGTGACCCCCTCCCGCTCCAGCAGCTCCCGGTCGCACGCTGCCCTGGCCGTGCCCAGGAGCAGCGAGGCCGTGACCTGGCAGAGCTGGAGCATCGGCGGACGCGCGGAGCGCTGCGGGGCTCCCGCCGCTATTTATCCGCTCCCTGCGGGCTGGGGCGTAGCGGCTCCAGGCAGGTCCTAGTGCCGCCTGCGTCCCGAGAGCTGCGCTTGGAAGGCGGAAAGCACTTTCAGAGCCCGCGGCTCGCTTGTAAAGCCGCTGGATTTGCACAGTCGCTACCCCCAGAGCCGCGTTTAGCTGCCGTGCTCTGCGCGGCAATGCTGCTGCTGCTGCGGGCGGTGCTGTTGGCGCAGTGATGCTACGCTGAAGTTGTGTCACGGTGGGTTTAGGTTGGATATCAGAAAAAGGTTCTTCACCCAGAGGGTTCTTGGGCACTGGAATAGACTCCCCAGGGCAGTGGGAACAGCACCGAGCCTCAGAGAGTTCAAGAAGTGTTTGAAGAGTACTCTTGGGCACATGGTGTGACTCTTGGGGATATTCTGTGCAGGGCCAGGAGTTCGACTCCATGATCTTCATGGGCCCTTCCAGCTCTGTTCGGTGATTCTGTGATTGAGCTGATTTTCTCCAGAGCATCTCGGTGCTCCTCGCCTACAACAGAAGTGTCTTTTGAGTGCCCAGAAAATGATTTACTAGGCTGGCCAGATAGCATAGCACTAATCTTCCTGGACTTCAGTAGAATTGCTGGTGTGCTGCCAGGGTGGAGTATCTTACACCAAAGTGTGCTGACATGGGTTTGAACTGCACAGGACGGGCGGGGAGGGGCCAAGCCCAGCCAGGTGAAGGTCACATTGGCCAGTGCCGGGCAGATGCTGCAGGGCTGGTCGCAGGTGCCAGCTGCTTCTTGGAGGCTGAGCTGCTTCAACCCTCTGCTTTCAGGCAAAACAGGAGCATTTGAATGATATTTGCTGCTGACACAAAAATGAACCCGAGCTGTTGCAGCAGCAGAGCACAGATGTGTGTGAAATGCATTGCCACCCATTAAGGAATAGAAGTGAGGTACAAGGATGAGCTTTTATTTGACCACGGAGGAAGGAGAACAAGACCTTGCCACACACTTGCCATGATTTGTGCCAACAGCAGCCTGTCAGTGAGATGTTGGCTCTGGGGCCAAAGGAGTCTGCTCTCTCACGAGCACAAGAGCATGGTGTCCTCTCCTGTAAGCCAGCACATGCCTCAGCTCCCACATGTAGGCTTATTCATCTGCCCCCTGGCTTCCTGTGCTCAGGGCACGTGGCTGGTGCAAGGCCCCGGGAGGTGCAATTCAGGCTGGGCTCCTGCAGCTGGAAAGGAGAAAGCTCAACAGGAGACCTCTGATGCTGCCCACCCCAGCAGTGTGGGGAGGGCTCCTGGATTCCTCCACAGCCACGCTTTCCAGGGATTTTGGACCTTCCCTGGCAGTGGCCCTTGCCCAATTTAGCATTTCCACGGCACACCCCTTATTCCCAGGCCATGATGATTCAGGCAAGGAGCCTCTCTGCAATCACTGCCAGGGACTTCCTTGTGGGACAGGCACACGTCAATTCCCCACAGTGGAAAAGAGCCAGTTGCTGCCCTACCTTCCTCTGACAGAGGCTTCTCTTTCTTCTGCCTGCACTCATCAGCGGGCTTTCTTGGGCCCTTGCAGAGTCCCAGGGTGCTGCTTCATGGACACACTCCAGTTCATACCAAAACCATGATCTTTATTTGCATGGCATCACACTTGCTGTGCCTTGAACCCTCCACTGATCTGTGTGGGGGGCAGCAGCCCATCAGATTGTTCTGGAATTTGCCAGCCAAGCCTGGTGTGAGTTACTGGTTTACCAGTTCCTGCAGCTCATCCCAGCACTGTCCAGGTGCTGCCCAGGTGACACCAAACTCAGGGCACCGTTCTTGTCACTTTAGCACCAGCAAATGCCACTGGGGCTGCACCTGAGCTCCCTCTCTCTGGGGCCATGGATGTTTATTCGCTGTCTGCCTGCAGCTGACCTAAGGATGGTCTTTCATGCCAGAAAGGTGTTCCCGTCCCACCAGCCCGCCCTGCACCGTGTCTCTGTGCAGAGGAGTTAGGAACGGCGAGGCTGTCACTACGCACCGAGTCATTTATAAGTTAAACACAAATGCCATCTTCTGGCAGTGAAGCAGGTTGCTGCCTCTGTAAGAAGGTGGTTGAATTGCAGGGTAAGAGCCTCAGTTAGAAAAGGTCTGATGCCTCGGTCCAGATTTTGCTGAGGTATTTCTGGTCTTGGTGGCACTGCCAGCTGGGGCACGGTGCCAACAGCCCCAGTCACAATGGCTGTCTCCTGTCCTCCTGCCATGCACCTGCAAAGTGCCTGGCCCCGCTGTCCTGGTGAGCTCCCAGTGCGTACTGGGCTGCTGTTGGAGCCCTTGAAGCATTCCATGCCCAGGGAAGCAGAGATGTGTGGCTGCAGGGGAGTGGGAGCTGAGCTTGTACCACACCCTGCACCTCCTGCAAGCTCTTAGCAGTGACTTTGCAGTGTTCAGTGACATTATGAACAGCATAAATGTTTTCAGACCCCTTTAGTAAACACCAAGCTGTAAGAGGCTGTTATTTCAGATCATAATTAGACACTGAGGAGGCAGAGCAGGCGACTGGTGTGCACAAAACTTCTCCAAAGAGAAGACCTTGTATTTTTGTCTGTATTTATATGAATGTGTGCATATGGTGCAAATAGCTGTAGCTGCAGGAGAGGAACCTAAATAAATACCTACTCACTCAAGGGTATCAGTCAGTTTATTGAATTTAGCTGATATTTGCTTCCAGGCAGAAGGATACACTTGTAGTAGTTTTCAGTTACCAAGTCTCTCCTAGACATTTCATGAGCAGCTTCCAACACATTCCCTTGACAGCTGCAGTCACCCACTTTTGGAAGGCACCATCCTTCAAACCAAACCTTTCTGCTGCACCAGTTCAGTCTCAAGCACATGCTGGGGATCAAACATCCCCCTCGCTGCTTTGCTTGCTGTGAGCCCGTCCAACAGCTGCAGTGGTGCAAAGCCATGGTCTGTAATTACAACACTTCGTAATGGCGAATACCAAGGGCATTTCTGATTTTTTATACTGATATGCCACGACTTTCTGTGCTTCTAGATGAGAGAGAGACAAATTAGGATCCTCGTTTTGATGACTCAAGCCAGGCTCACCTTGTTCCCACAAACACACATCCATAGAAGCCAGCAGCTGCTCCTCTGAACAGGAATGCAGGCAAATCCCTACTGCCAGCACTGGCATCAGCCCCTTGCACACTTGTGGCTGAAATGTGGTTTCACTCCTCAGGGCTCCTGACCTGGCCTTTATCTGTGCCTTAACAAGGGAAAAAGAAAGAAAATGCCAGACTTGGCTGAAATGGAGAAGAAATAACTGCCCTGTAAATACAGATTTGTCTCCAGCCTTTTTATTTATACAAGGATTCAAAGAACATATTTCAACTTTAGATAAACAGTGCAAGAGAGTTACAAGTACCTTGGTAACAGAAAGAAATAGATAACTGTCCAGCTATGCTGATAAGTGAAATAATTCTTACTCCTGCAGATAGAAATGCATCTGTTTAAAGCAAAGGTGGACTTTTAGATATTCTGCTATACCTTAGCCTCTACCAAGCCCACCAGAAAACAACAGGCAGCTTGTCATTTGTAAATGAGAAGTAGCTGTGCTCTCGAAGCCTTTTGAGACCCTCACCATTGTTTAAAACATACACGATATGGCACAAAGAGCAGGCTGAAAGACAGAGACACTTGGAAATCCGCCGTTTATGGTTCTCCCCTTCCCAGGGACGGGGCCTTTGTAAATATTTTTTTCCTACACCACTACCCCCTCCACGGCCCTGTCAAGTGTGAGGCCTTTTCACACCAGAACACCATGGACCACCATCTTGATAACATTGAAGCAGGTGTTTCTCCCCAGCCAGCCCAGTTCTCAGAGATCTCCTCGTGCAGCCAACCCAGAGCAGCCACCAGCCACGGGAGGTGTGTCACAGTGTTTTCCAGCAGGCAGCAGCCCAGGAAACGTCATTCATAAGCACTGAAAGGCCCCAGGTTCTGCACCAGCCCGACCACAGGCTTGGGACTTGTCTGGACCTGGGTTGATTTCAGCTTGTTCAGCCACAGCAGTGGTTGTTTAGTCAGCAGTAATTACAGTTTGCTTTAGTTGCGAGTGGATATCCTGGGGGCTCTCGGCCATTGCAGCTCCTGGGGAAGGTGGCAGGGCCAAACACAGCCCCAGGCCACTCAATGGCAGCAGCTGGGGAAACAACTTCAGGGCAAGAGAGAACAGAAAAACTGAGTAACCAGGGACCGACAAAAAGCAGCAGTGGAGGCTGGCCGTGGAGAGATAGAAATTCACCCCCAGCGGATGCAGGGCTGAGGAGGAAGCGTCACCACCACCACGGAGCATCTCTGGGCAGAGGGGACCGAGCCCCCTGCACTGCCCCCACCTCAGGCTGCATCCTGCTCTCACCCTGGCCAGGCTTCTGGAAGGTGGAAGCTGCCACCCTCAGGGTCAGGATGTGGAAGTGGGAGCTCAACCTCAGCCCGGAGATGGAGCTGCATAACAGATTTTACTTGCCCCTGCACAACAGATTTTACTGTTCCTTTGAGGTTTTGCCTTATTAATTTGCACTATCAGATTTTTTTTTTCCTTGTAAGAGAACCACTAGTTTGGGCTATTATATTGTTAAAATATTAACTGGATAATCAGTGAATTCCTGGCTTCACATTTAAGATATGAAGGGGCCCATAAGAAGCTTTTGAGGATAAGAGGCTGACAGCAAAAATTAATTGCACAGAAATGGAAGTGGCTTTCAAGCTCCCATTCTGCAAAGCAAAACACTGACCTCTGCATCTAAAACCCCAACCCAACTGTGTTTTGAAGAGGGTACAATGTTTTAATAGCTGTAAATATCTTTCTCCCTCCCCTGCTTTGTTTGGTTTTTTTTTCGCTTTGGATGTCAAGCTTCTGCAGGATTGGTTGTGGGGATTGTTGTAACTGAAGGTTAAATTTGTATTTGCAATTTTGATTTAAAAAATTAAAAAGAAAAGATAGGAACTCTTTAGAGCAGTAAAAATCATGTGAATTTGCTATATGTCTAGGAGTAAATAAACCTAGACAAGACCACAATTGACATTTATCCTCTCAAGGGGTCTGATGGGTGTAGTGGCACTGTCTGTCCTTCAGCTGCTGTCCAGCACCCCAGTGTTCATTTCTGACACCCAACCAGGTCAGGTATGATTCTGCCTTACAAGAAGGTGAGAGGCAGAAAGGATGCACAGTCAGTGACATTAATCCACTAATCACTGTGACTTGGAGAGGCTGGTGAAAGCTGGCCTAAAATCCTGCCTAGTTTGAGACACCCTCAGTGCCACCACCAGGCCCCAGGGAGGGCAGGAAATGAACTGACTTCCAGCATTACCTGGCTCATGTCTTCATCTTTCCTTAAATTGCACACTTTAGAAACTGCTAATGTTAAAAATGGGTGGGTTTTTCCCTTTCTTAGAAAACAGCCAACCCCCAACCCCATAATGTTTGCTCAGCCCAGAGGCACATCTCCTCTGCAAGACAGAGAAGAAATGCTCAAATGCTGTGCAAAAGCAGGAGGCAGGCCCAGCTCTGCGCTCCCTCTCTCTCCAATACAAACCTGTCTGAAGCTCAAAGCCCAGCTGTGTGTCACAGTGACTGTGTTGTATCCAACGTCTCTACACCTACAGCTCCAGCCCACGCTCGCTGCTCATCAGGCACAGAAGCCTCTGGAGGCCCCAAACACACAGCCCTAACAAGCACAGACACTCCTGCAGCTACATGAGGACATTTATAACTTCTCTCACCACCCCCAGCCTCAAAACCTGGCACAGAGCCCACCCCACCAAGCAATTTGGGGTTAGGGCAGCTGCCCACATCACCCAAAGGCTGCTGAGTGGTGAGGCTCAGGCCCTCCCCTGAGCCAAAAGGTGTATTGGATGATGGGGAAGGAACAGGGAAAGTGGGAACCCATTAAAAACCTACGATGCAACTGGAACAAACGCCAAAGGTAAAAAGAAATCCCAAACAAAATGTGTCCCATCCCCACATTCCCCCTGCTGGTTGCTGCCTTGAGCCAGAGCTCTGGGTAGGGACCCAGCGCCCACAGGGATCCCCACGAGCCCCCCTCTGCCCTGAGGCAGCTGCTTGAAAGGGCACAACCAGTCCCAAAGCTCCAGTCACTAAAACATCTCTGGTCTCTCTTGTTACCAGAAAAAAACCCGAATTCCTGTCTATGGCTGGGGCCAGAGAAGGAGGAGGCAGCACAACTGTGTGTCACACAGAGAATCCCACTGTGCACGTTTGCATCTCTCTGTTACCTACAACGGTACTGCACTGCAGGTAGAATTGGACCATTGTTACTTGGGTAAAAAATGGCTTTCCAACTAGCATGCAAAGAAAAAGTACCCCAAACCCCAACCCCTAACACTCATTCCCAGTCACTTAGATGTAGGAAACCTACATTTCAAATTGTCGTCAGCTACAAGCTCTAGTCAAGAAACCCACTTGTGACCTTTCCAAAGAAAAAGGGAGCTCTGCATTTTTGGGTCCAACAGCCGCAGCCAAACTCTTTCCGCTCAACCCACCAAACCTGCTCACGCTCCTACGTACACCACTGGAAGTGAAGGGCCGTCTCTGCCCAGCTAGGAAGCACAGAGGAAGAACCCCGAGAGCCCTGAATGCAGCACGTGAGCCGTGCCGAGGATCCCGGCGTCTCGGCGGCGGCGGCGGCGCTCCGGCCCGCACCGGGGAACGAGGGCAGGGCAATTGCATATTCCACGGGAGGCAGCGGCACGGCTGCCCTCGGAGGGCTCGGCAGAGTTCCCCTGGAGCCCTCTGCAAAGGCTTGTTCCAGCCCCAAGAGCCAGTTTGTGGCGATAACAAAAGTAAAACAGTGAGGTATGGAAAGAAGGGCCCAGCACTGGGGAAAGACCAAGAAAGAAGAAAACAGCTCGAGCACTGCCAGAAATAGCGAACAACTGAAACCTTCTGAAAACCTTTTTCTCCTCCCTTTTTTTTTTGTTTGGATTCGTAGTTGTTTTTTTTTTTTTCTTTTTTTTCCTTTTTTTTTTTTTGCCAAGGTGAATTAAATATGTCCTTTGGTTGGTTGGTTGGTTGGTTGGTTGGTTTTGGCAAAGTGAAGCCCTCAGCCGCAGTCTGTTTCCTGGCCGTGCCAGCGAGTTACCGCCACAAATGCTGCGCGGCGATGACAGCCAGCGAGAGGAGGAGGAGGAGGGAGGCAGAAGGCAAGGATCTGCTGCTGGCCCCATTGACGCCGTGTCCAGACTGCTTGGGAATGGCGTGTGTTTCTGGCTGCCTGGTGCTGGGGCTCTTAGAAAGTCTTTTGCCACAGACGTCATCAGGACAGCTGTCCCCACTCCCGGAGCCGCTCATGTCGTCACCTGGGCAGAGACACACGTGGGGTGAGCACGGCCCGCTTTCCTTCTGCTGGGCAAGGCCTTCCCCTTGCTGCAACCCCGGGAGCTCTGGCCACCAGCCCTGTCCTGGCCACCCCTCTGCATCCCTCAGCGTGGGACACGGGCTCATACCCGACCTCCTGCTGGCTTTAATCACCTGTTGCTGCAGCGGCTGGAAACTCTGGAGCAGACAGGAGCAATGGCCCTGTCAGCAGGATTGGAGACAGCCCTGCAGGTTTCAGTAAGGCACTGGGAACAGCACAGCCTCCAGCAGCCCCCAAGCTGGCTACGCTCAAGCGGCCCCTCAGCAGCCCCAGGCCGAAAGCCAGGCTGCCACAGCCCCTCCCTGCCCCCAGGGCCCAGCAGCAGCAGCTGCAGGGACACCTGTGCAGGCTGCAGGGACACCTGTGCAGGCTGCAGGGACGCCTGTGCAGGCTGCAGGGACGCCTGTGCAGGCTGCAGGGACACGTGTGCAGGCTGCAGGGACATGTGTGCAGGCTGCAGGGACACGTGTGCAGGCTGCAGGGACCCCTGTGCAGGCTGCAGGGACACGTGTGCAGGCTGCAGGGACACCTGTGCAGGCTGCAGGGACACCTGTGCAGGCTGCAGGGACACGTGTGCAGGCTGCAGGGACACGTGTGCAGGCTGCAGGGACACCTGTGCAGGCTGCAGGGACACGTGTGCAGGCTGCAGGGATGCCTGTGCAGGCTGCAGGGACGCCTGTGCAGGCTGCAGGGACGCCTGTGCAGGCTGCAGGGACGCCTGTGCAGGCTGCAGGGACACGTGTGCAGGCTGCAGGGACACCTGTGCAGGCTGCAGGGACACCTGTGCAGGCTGCAGGGACATGTGTGCAGGCTGCAGGGACACGTGTGCAGGCTGCAGGGACATGTGTGCAGGCTGCAGGGACACCTGTGCAGGCTGCAGGGACACGTGTGCAGGCTGCAGGGACACGTGTGCAGGCTGCAGGGACACCTGTGCAGGCTGCAGGGACACGTGTGCAGGCTGCAGCGACACCTGTGCAGGCTGCAGGGACACGTGTGCAGGCTGCAGGGACATGTGTGCAGGCTGCAGGGACATGTGTGCAGGCTGCAGGGACACGTGTGCAGGCTGCAGGGACATGTGTGCAGGCTGCAGGGACACGTGTGCAGGCTGCAGGGACACATGTGCAGGCTGCAGGGACACGTGTGCAGGCTGCAGGGACACCTGTGCAGGCTGCAGGGACACGTGTGCAGGCTGCAGGGACACCTGTGCAGGCTGCAGGGACACCTGTGCAGGCTGCAGGGATGCCTGTGCAGGCTGCAGGGACGCCTGTGCAGGCTGCAGGGACGCTCAGCCCCTCTCACCCCCCTCTCACCTCTCCAATTCTGCTACACTCACTTGTGTCCTGGAAATCCACGTCATTGCCGATGTTGGCGTTGCCCAGGCGGTTTGTCATGATCTTCAGCTGCATGATTTGCTGGCGAATGGTCATGTCTGGCTTGGTGATGTCCACCTCCACCTCTGGGTTGTTAATCTGGTTAGCCAAGCCATCCCCCATCACTTCGGGCAGGTAACTGGGAAGGAAGGCAAAAGGCTTAGATGTCTCCCCCCAGCTCAGCTCAGGTCTCCCTACAGACAGCAGGGATAATCCAGGCTCTGTGAGCCCCAGAGAGGCTGCAGTCAGTGCCACTGACTCCTGGAACAGCCTCTGGAGCTGGTGTTTGCTGGGAGGAGCCCAGCTCTCTGGAGGGCTGAGCCATGCTGCCATGGCCAGACCCCAGCAGGGGGGTCTCAGCTTGCAGGAGGTGGCTGGGTGGCCTTGCAGCACCCCTGTCCCAGCAGGGGGAGGGATTTCCTGCAGGAAAGGCACGGGGCTTGCTCTCAGGCTGGTATTAATGAGCCCACAGTGACACTCGCCTATGGAAAATCTCTGTCCACGTGGGAGGCTGAGGAGCATTTTAATCCCTGCTTGGTTAAATCCACTGAATGGCCCCAGCCCAGTTTGACCAGACAGGCTCCCAGAGACGCTTAATTAGCTGGGAGCTGTCAACCAGAGCTGCACTGCTGCCTTCTGCAGTGCCCTGGTCCTCCTCCTCCTGCAGATCCAGGACACTGCTGGCAACAATGTGGAATATGGAAGAACTGAAGGTGTTGACTCCAGGCTGGCAAAGCCAGGCCCAAGAGGTCTGCAGAGAGGTGCAGCAGCTGCCAATCTCCCTCCTTTAACCTTGGCTGGGGTAGGAACTCTTTCTGTCGCTGTTTGATCTCACCCAGGTGCCCCTCTTGGAGCATTTCAGAGCAGGTATGGATAAGAGCAGGGATGTGTATGCGATTCTCTGCAGCAGCTGTGGAGTTTGTGTGGCAAAACCAGCCCTGCTGCCTTCTGAGTGCATGTGGAATTGCAAAACTGCTTCCTTAGTGGAAAACTGCACAGTTATTTCATGGTGAGTGCATTTCAGTGCTTAACCCTCAACACACAGCAGAAGGCACCAGGCTTGAGATTCCCAGGTACGAGGTTTTGAGGAAATGCAGCATTTCTATGGGCAGGCACGGACTGCTCACTCTGAACAAGTGGGGCTGGCTGTGATGATGTGTGGGTGCCTTTTCAAACCCTTCCTCTCACCCCAGGCTGCTGCTCCTGGCACTGTGACCCACTCCATACCTGCCCTTGGTCATCCCGTTCCAACATTTGTCATCCGACGCCGAGCTGGCCATGACTTTTTTGCTGCACAGGCTGCTGGGCAGGGTGATCCAGTATGTCTTGAGAGCTGTCAGATTGCCTTTGGCATCTAAAACCTGTAAGCAAAGGGGATGCTCAGGGCCACGAGAGCTCCGGGGTGCCCCAGGCTGGAGGAAAGTACAAAGATTCTGCCTATTTTTTGTTTTACCATCACAAAATCTGGTTTTAAGACCAATCATCAACCCAAGTGCCCAAGGCTGAAGGTTCCATGCCAATGATTGTTTCAGTACCACAAAACCAACCAGGAGAAGACAGGAGACATCAGACTAGGAGCCTCTTCAGCTAAGGCTGGCACCACATCCCTGGGAAACTGGTTATCAGCAACACAGAGCCAACCCTGTGCAGAGGCAAGAAGACCAGGTCTGCTTGGGTTACACCAGCACCTGATCATCTGGTCTTCTTCACATCAGCAGCTCAGCAGCCCCCAGAGCGGAGTGACCCAACCTGCAGGACCCAGGACCAGCTCCAGACACAAACCCACCAGCATCTCCAGTGCCTGTGCAGAGGATTTGGCTTCCAATGTCACCTTCCCCCGTCTCTTCTTGTCCTCACTGCTGGAGCCTTTTGTGCTGATTTTGGGATTTCCACAGCCTTGGAATACCTGAAAAACAAACCAAACTCTCTAGCCCATGTTTTGATGCTATTGCTTTAGTTATTTAACACTCCACAGTTACGGGGTTTTTTTCCTCCTTAAGTATGTTTATCCTTCCTTATTGCCAAGATTCTCAGAGATTCTGGCTTAGTTTCTAGGGCCAGATGTGTTTTCAGCACATTGTAACTGGTTTTGGTTACCACTATCAAGCAAAATATTCAGCAGTAACACATGTTTTTGGACGAGTCACCAATATTGGTATTAAATTATTTATAGCAATTTTATCTGTTCTTCTTATGACTGGAAAATAAAATCCTAGGAAGAACAAGATGGAAGTTGCTCACACGCATTACATCAGCGGTGTGGGCTTCAAAACTACAGAGCATGGGAGCTTCACTGATGGACAACAGACTGATGTGGAACTATCCCCATGACTCCTGCAATCAACATCCCCACCTGGGAAATCAATGTGCCTCCAACCAGGGCACTGCAAGGACAGCAGATGTGCCACAATCTGGCAGGTTGGATGTTTCGGGGCAAAAGAGGCAGCAGAAGTGATTTGTTATCTTCAGGTACCTCCTGTCATCCTAACTACCTGCCCAGGTGGGCTTTGTAGCCAGAGGGCAGCAGAAGCTCCTGGGAGGCACAAATCCCCAGCCCCGGCCCCTCGGATGAGATGAAGTGTGTCCAGAAAACACCTGCTTCTCCCAGCCTCAGCATCACTAGTCCAGCAGCGACAGCTCTGCTGCAGATCACCAGGGCTGGGCAGCCGAGTGTCCCTGGTGGCAGGAGCTCAGAGCCGGGCTGGACAAAGCAGCCGAGGTCAGGAGGGATTTGCACTGTCACCTGGAGTCAGAATACACCAGCCTTTACAAGGGAAGCCACCTGATGGAAAAGAGAGCTCCAAGCTGCTTGTGGTTGCCAGGGTGTTGTCAGAAACTATTGATAAATGTGACATTGCCTGGTGTCCCCTTAAAGCAGAGGAGTCAGGGCCACAGACAGAGCTCTGCTGACGCAGCTCGTGCCACCTGCTGAACTTGCTGGCTCGTGGATTCTCACAGCCAAGTCCTAACCCAGCCAAGAGTCCCGTGTCCGTGTGCCTGAGGGACGCTCAGCCTCCAAAGGCCCCTCCTGGTGCTCTGTCCTGCTGACCAGATGGATCTGATGGCCCCAGCAGCTCAGCACCACGCCAATTTGTTTGTTCAGCGGTCTCGTTCGCTCTGTGCAGAAAACCCACCCAGAAAAGTGCATGGTAGAGCGTTTTCAACTTGGTTCTACTAAAAGACCACCTCGTTTTCACTGCTGTATCTTGCTGGCCTATTGCTGCTGTTGGCAGATGGCCTCTTCCAGGAGACAGAAGTCTGGGGAGGTGGCCAGGACAGTGGCAGCTTCAGCACAGGGTGGCACCAAGGCAAACCTCTTGCCACTCTAAACGCTTCAGGTGAGAAGTGCAAACTACTGCTGGAGAAAACGCAGCTCCAGCAGACTGAGGGGGTCAATAGTCTCCTGAATAATGAGAGCAGCCTCTGGTAGCTCCTGCTGCCTGAAGTCCATGAGAGCCACGGGGAGAAAAGGGAGTGCAAGGAAGCAGGGAGAGTGCTCCGTGCTGCCCTGAACACAAGGCTCAGTACCACCACTGCTGCTTTACAGCTTTGCCCAGGTCCCAGGACAGCCTGTGACTGCTGTCACTGAGGGTGGCACTGGGGCCAAGGGCCACTTGGCTCCTCTCACAGAAGGCACTCTGAGGACTGCAGATTCAGCTCCTGGTGGCCCACCAGAGGCTGTGCACTGCCCACCCTTTGCATAACAAAGGGCACGGGGCCCTGTGGCACCAGCCAGGTGAGCAGACACTGGGAGAGCCCGCTGAGACTTTTGCATGCTTGGACTGTGAGGGGAGAAAAGCCCAGGGGTTCCTTTGTTGTTCTGGGAGGAACCAGCTCAAGCATTTTTTGTGTTACTGTGCTGTGAATAAATTGCTTTCTGGAAGGAGAGATCTGAGACTGCCATGGGAAACCCGGGATGAAACCAGTGAGGAGACCTGGTCTGGCTGTGTCAGTGGGGTGTGCAGGAGTCGAGAGGGGACCCGGGCTTGTGACCTGCCACTCTTAGGGGCTGCAGTGACAGCCTCTGACGGTGGGAGTGTGGCTGCCAGCCTGGGGGGTTCCCTCAACAGCGCTGCTCTTGGCCTGAGTCATGTCCTTAGCTCTGAGATGGCCGGGACTGACCTGGGACAGTCCTGAACTCAGCTGACAGCAAAATCTTTCATCCAATGGCTTTGCCATGCTCAAAACCAGAGCTCAGAGCTTTGCAGCTCCTGCTCTCTGCTAGCTGTGCCACCAGCAGAGTGCTCCATTCACCAGGTCATACTGAGGGGCTTATCAAACACGTTTGGTTGCTCCAGTCAAACACCAGTTAGACTATTTAGCCCCTTTCATTTCACCAGATTTACTGTATTCCCCCTGGAAACAGCTTTCTTTGCAGATGATGCTGTGTTTTCCCACACCATGGGTTTGCTTTTATGTGGAAAGGCTCGGTCTCACCTGATGAGGGAAGAAAGAACATTGCCTTTCATGTCAGGAAAGAAACCTAACCCAGGGCTTGGATGCACGCTGCCCTTAGAGCTTTGATGTGTGCCAGTGAACTCCTGTTTGCCAAGCAATACTTCTGGCCTTTCCCTTATCCAAAACCCAGTTAGGACCTGTCCCACTTCTTTCATCTGCATCTCTGCCCTGACTGTGGGATAGCTGCAGGACCTGGGGAGTGTCTGGGCCAAAGGCAGGAGCCCTGGAGGGCTGCTTTTGCTCCCAAAGCTTCTCTTACCTGCAGCTACAGAGGTGACCGTGGTTAAGGGGATAAATATACTAAAAATAGAAGACCAACAGAAGAGACCTTCATGATACCTACTTGGAAGACAGTAGGTGAGGCCCAGGAGAGGCTGATTTGTACTCTGTAGATGGACTGCCAGACTGCAGCTCTGTCCCACCTGAGAGCCCAGTGCTTCCACTGCAGAAGGTCCCCTGGGGGCAGGCTGAAGTGCCTCCTGTCACTGGGGACTGTGCACTTTGTGCAAATGCCTCATGGCCCCCCTGTCACTGTGTATGTAGTGTATCCCACCTCCTGTGCCTGTACCCAAAGGAGGCTGGCTGGAATTGGCAGGGAGCAGTATTTGGAAACATCTGCAAAGGTTTTTGCCTGTGTCAGACGGGTGGTAGGAAACCAAGGTCATTTATTGTTAAAAGAGTGGGCATTGGCTCTCTTTCCCTCCTCATCTCCCCCAGTCCAGCTGAACAGTGAGCACAAAAGAGCATTTGGTCCTGGCAGCTGCACATGATGTGTCCTCAGGCAGGCCCAGGCACACACTCCTACCTTGCTGGTGATTGAATCTTTGTTTTCTTGCAAGTTAGAGATGGCTTCAGCGATCCTCATGTGGATGGTGCCTATCACAGTGTCCACGTTGTAGGGTCCGTCGATCCGGTCGGCCACCCCGATCAGGGAATCTGGGGGAACAAGGCAGGGACAGCTCCCATCACCACTGGCCAAACCAAGGGAAAGATCAGCTCCTGCTGGGTGGGAGAAGCTGCTGGGCCCTTGGCAGGTCTCCTTGCTGGGAGACACCTCTCCATTTTCACCAGTGCCCAGGTGCACACTTGTTTTCCTTACTTTATGTAGTAAAGCCACTCTCTGTGGCGAAGGAACCTCCTGCAAATGGTGAATACACTTTGGGTGATTGTTCACCAGAAGAAACCAGCGTTTCCCTGGGTGATCCAGAAGGGGAAACCACAAAACTGGTGCAGAATTATTAAGAAACACAGGGCAATTCTTGGCCCTCACCCTCCTTTTTCAGTGCATGCCTTGAGCAACGCACTGCAGCCAGGAGAAAGTGGGAGAATTGGGGTCAATAAGGGCCAGAGGTAGTGGATGTGGGAAATAGTTTCTGTGGCAGTGAAGGAGTGAGAAAAGCAGTAATTCTTCTCACCTTCACCTCTGGAAGGACAACAGCCAGGGAAATATTGGGCTCTACAGGTACAGAAGCAGACCAGTGTGCCCACAGCTAACTGGTAAACAGGACAGGGAGTGACTGAGGGCTGCCTCAGCTCTCAGTTCCTCTTGGAGAGCTCTGATGTCCAAGGACCCCTGCCTGGCCTGGAAGTTCTTGCTTGGATGTCTGCTTTGGGACTGTGCTTGGCTTATAAAGAATTATCGACCTCTGCCTACCTCCAGAGACAATTCTCAGCACTCCAGTTGGGTCTGAAGGAAGGACAGCCTATATGCTCTCATTATAAGGAGGTAAATTTTGGTAACTTTTTCTGTATTCTGGGAAATAAAATCTCCTATAACACTGAAGAGCTTGTAGTTTAATTTTGATGCCACTCAGGGGTTGTGGTGTCATTTTTGAGACTGTATATTTCAGACAAATAGTACCTTGCAGAGGCACTAATCTGGAGATACAGACATTTAAATCAAAGGTTACACCCCTAAATAGTGATAAATTATACTTGAACCACTTACTATTAAAATCTCCCTTAATTTGCCCTGCCCTAATTTGTCAAACTGAAATAGTAACTCTGTATTTAGTGTAATAAAATCGTCTCTGGCTCCACAGAAGGGCCTGGAGGAGGGCGGAGGAAGGACACCACAGCGGGCTGCTGCTGTTGACTCCAGGATTTGCTCCCGTCCTTGATCAGTTTGTGACTCCTGACACTGAAATGTACAACTGCAATTTGAAAGAAGCTCCAATTGCCTCCTAGCCATCACCCCCTGACAGTGGCTCTTGGGAAGAGGAGGCCAGAATAAATGCAAAATGCACGTGGAATTGCTTCCCTGTCAATCAAGGAAAGCTGTACAGTGATGTTTCAGGAGAGAGGCTGTCATCCTGCCAGGAGAGTGACAGGGACGGTTGGCTGCCTCTGCTCAGAAAGGCCAAAGGGCCCCTGAACCCCTGGGGAAGGGACAATTCCTCCCCCTCTGATGAATTTCTGCGTGAGGCCTGCGTGTTCGTAGCCCCATGAGGGCTCATCACACTCTGAGGGCTGCCAGCAGCCTCCCAGAAATGGCTTATAGAAAAATTAGCGAGATGGCTGATTGGAGGGGTTTTGAAAAAGCAAAAAGGGTTTTAATTAAAGAGAAAATCACAAATTATACCGAACAAAAGAGTAAAAGCCATGCATAGTACAGGGAGGTTCCTCCCACCTGCTCAGACACCCCGAAAAGCCCCGAGAATCTCCGTGCTCTCTCTTTAGTATCCAGGGATCTAGGAAGGATTTTTGGCAAGGAGCCCAATAGAAAACAGCCACATTCCTTGAGGAACAGCTCAAAGGTCCAACAGGTGCCTTTGTCCTGGCACTGGGCCAGTTACGGTGAGAGGAGCGTGGAAGTTTCTGGTTCTTCCGCCTTAAAAGTTCAAGAGTGAGGCTTCAAAGCTCAGGGGTTGAGGCTTCAACTCCTTTCCTAACACGGGAACGCCCGCTGGGCTGTGGGGGTGCGCTGCAGCACCCCTCCTTTGCGGCAGGCCCCCAGCTGCTCCCTCAGGGAGCGTTTCCAGGTCGCCGCGGCGCAGCTGGCCCGGGCACCTCTCCAGGCAGCAGCCCGGCCCCGCTGTGCGCCCCGCAGCGTCCCTCCAGGGGCAGGCGACACCCCCTGCCTTCGTGGGGTTCTTGTTCTTGATGCCAACGCACGCCAGCCCTGAGCCGCTGGGGCTGAGGGGGCCGAGGCAAGGGAAGAAAAGGCCAAGGCCAAGGTCATCTCCCCTGGTGCCTCCACGAGCCCAGACAAGCACCAAGGCCCCCCAGGCCTCAGATCCCTGCAGCTGTGCGTGTACAAGCGAGAGAGAGGGAGAGGAGCTCGCTGAGTGCTGCCGTGCGGGCACCGGGAGGACCGAGAGCTTTGCCAACCTCCCCCGAGCCTCCCACCGTCCTCTTCACGTGCCAAGCACAGCCTCAGCGAGCTCAGGAGCGGGAGGCAGCGGGGAAAGGCCATCTTACCCATCAGGTACTTCCACTCGGTGTTGAGGTCGGCCTGGTTGGCCAGGCAGCCCTTCACCACGTTCAGGCAGTAGTTGTTGCACGGCCTCACGCTGGACATGCCCCGGCAGTGCGGGCAGTACATCAGCTTCATGATGGCACGGGTGCACTCGTGGCTGAGGGACACCTGTGGGGACAGGGCAGGGTCAGACGGCTCAGGGGGATGGGGTGAACTCCCCTCTTCCCTTGCTGTGATCCGAGAGGCAGCACGGCCCCCCGGGGACACGGACCAGGAAAAGCCACTGCCCCTCTCGCTGCCCCTCAGAATCACAGAATCACAGAATAATGAGGTTGGAAGAGACCTCTAAGATCAAGTCCAACCTATGCCTTAACACCTCAACTAGACTATAGCACTAAGTGCCATATCCAGTCTTTTTTTAAACACATCCAGAGATGGTGACTCCACCACCTCCCTGGGAAGACAATTCCAGTGCTTTATTATTCTTTCAGTGAAAAATTTTTTCCTAATATCTAACCTGTACCTTCCCTGACGTAGCTTGAGACCGTGTCCCCTTGTTCTGTCAGTTGCTGCCCGGTGGAAGAGACCGACCCCCACCTGTCTACAACCTCCCTTCAGGAAGTTGTAGAGAGTAATAAGGTCACCTCTAAGCCTCCTCTTCTCCAGACTAAACCACCCCAGCTCCTTCAAACGTTCCTCATAGGGCTTGTGTTCCAAGCCCCTCACCAGCCTCGTTGCCCTCCTCTGGACACGCTCAAGCATCTCAACGTCCTTCCTGAACTGAGGGCCCCAGAACTGGACACAGTACTCAAGATGTGGTCTCACCAGTGCCGAGTACAGGGGAAGAATGACCTCCCTACTCCTGCTGGTCACACAATTCCTAATGCAGGCCAGGATGCCATTGGCCTTCTTGGCCACCAAGGCACATTGCTGTCTCATATCCAACCGGCTGTCGACCAGCACCCCCAGGTCCCTTTCCACCTGAACACTGTCCAGCCACACTGTCCCCAGCCTGTAACGCTGTAGGGGATTTTTGTGGCCAAAATGTAGAACTCGACACTTAGACTTATTAAACTTCATACTGTTGGACTCCTGCCCCCACTCCTCCTCCCTGGTGGAGGGACAGGACCTCTGGGGCAGCTGCCAGTTCCTCAGGCTGTGTTTGAGCCCAGGCTTCTGGGAAGAACCTCTCTGCGAGCACCAACCCCCTTCCAGCCGGGTCTGGTGGCCACCAGGACATCTCGGGCTGTCACCAGCTGCAGCCTGGGCACTGACATGGTGCATGCGTGTCCCTGGAGCCTCTGCCAGCAGTGCCACCACCCTGCCCCTTCTGCAGGGGCCCGCTGCCACCATCCTGCAGACACAGGTGTCCCACACAGACTGCACCCCAGCCTCCTGGGGGGCTGCACAGCGGGGCCCTGGACACAGAACCTTCCCAGCTGGCATCCTTGGAAAGGAGAACAGTCCTGGGGGAAGACTTGCACAAATCCAAAACGATGGGCAATTGAGAGCACCTGACACCGGGGAGTGATTGCTGAGCACTTCAGGAACCGCAGGCAGGCGGCAAGCTGGGCCAAGGCAGTGCCAGCAGCTCGCAGACCCTGCACTGCAGCTGGCTCTTTGCAGAGCTCACTCTGGAGCTGGCTGTGCCACCTTTAATGAAACCACCCTGGTCCTGCAAGCACAGAGCCCAGGGAGCAGGGCCACAGCCTCAGCAGCGCTCCAGTGTCCCCCAGCCCATCAGCCACGGGCCAGTGTCCCTCAGCTGCCGTGGGCAAGGGCTGGCAGTGTACTGAGGGGTGAGGAACAGCCTGGCAGACCCTGCAGGGGTGCTGGCAGAGCTCCACGTTCCCCGTCTTATTATCTTCTCTCTTTTGTGGTGATTTTTCTCTTTGCTCAGGTCCATTTGCAATTCCCTTGTAAATCTTTTAAAATCATTTCCAAAAGAAAAAAAATGAATGTCTGTATGAAGTATCCCTTGGTTCCAGATTCTTGATGATCACAAGGAGCCCAGAGGGGAGAAAAGTGACAGAAGGGGCAAATCTTGAAAGGGGTAAATCTTGAAAAAATCCCTGGGCCTCCAGCTGCAGCAGCAATGCTGAGAACTCTCTTTACTACCCGTGAAAAATGCTTTGAACGTGGCCTTCTGGGGGACTCCAGAAAGATTCAGTTCTGGGGTACCCTTGGGAAAGTGTGAACACGCTGAGCCCAGTATCAGAGGTTGTATCAGAGAAAATCCCTAAGCTCCCCCCTCCTGAAACTGCCGGAGTGGTGGCACCTCACTTCCACTAAACCTTGGAAAACACGTGCCGGATGGTGCTGAGGCTTCACGGGGCAGGAATGCACTAAAATAACCTTGTGGGAACCTTCTTCAGGATGAGGACAAAAGTTTGTAAGTTTTGGAGAGGGAACCCAAACAGAGCCTGCTTCCCTGGCCTGGCAGCCCAAAGAAGGTGACTGTGGATAAACCTGTGGCTAGAGGGGCTGAGCCTGGCAGGAACCCCCTGCACCCCAAAGCCAGCTCTGGGTTTGTCCCTGTCCTGGGACAACTCCTGCAGGCAGAGCGTGGCTGCCATGTGCCTGTGCCACCAGGAGATGGAGGCTCTGTCCTGCCGCAGCACACGGACACCAACACCTCATCGCAGTGAAACCCCGAGACCACCTCACAGGGACAGGCAAGCAAGGAACAGTTCATTTTTCACCTCAGCGTTTAAATAACCACGGCTGAATGGTGGCTGGAAAGACACGGGCTGTAGCTCCAGACCTTCTGGAACCTTCGGGAGGCAGCGGGGAAAGGCCATCTTACCCATCAGGGCGCTCGAGAAGCGGGGATGCAGAGCCTGTGCTTCCCTGGCACAGCCCAGCGCTGCTCCTCCGGCTTACCCAGCGCTGTCACCTCGCCCCGCACAGTCCCGACGCGTGGCACTTCCCACGGCACCCAGGGGAAGCACAGGGCATCAGCCCTCACCCACACACATCCCTGCACGCTGCGCTCCCCGCGAGGGAGGGAGCAGAAACGCTCCGGAGAACGGGAACGCAGCGCTGCCTGCGGGAAGCACCCCTGAGCTGGGGTGGGCAGGTCCCCAGGCACGGAGGATGGCCACCAACAAGGACACAGAGCTGCTGACACCGTGCCAGGGCCTGTGGGAGTCACTGAAAGGGGCAAGAGAGAGACTTTGGCTCAGAAAAGAATCCCCAAGGCCCTGTGCTACAGAGAGCTGCCGTCTGTCCCCCTCCCCATGCCAGCGTCACCAGCCACGCTGTCCAAAACCAGTCACACTGTCCAAAACCAGTCACACTGTCCAAAACCAGTCACACTGTCCAAAAACAGTCACACTGCCCATCACCAGCCCCACTGTCACCAGTCACACTGCCTGTCACCAACCACACTGTCACCAGCCCCACTGCCTGTCACCAGCCACACTGCCACCAGTCACACTGCCTGTCACCAGCCCCACTGTCACCAGCCCCACTGCCTGTCACCAGCCCCACTGTCACCAGCCCCACTGCCTGTCACCAGCCACACCACCCGTGTCCATGCCCATGCGGCTCCTCTGGGATGCTGCCGCCTGCCTTGGGGCAGTGGGTGCAGGCACCAATGGCACCTGAGGCTCAGTTTCAACTCCTGAGAGCGTGGGGGAAAAAGAAAAGTACTTCAGCAGCCCAGTAAGGAACGTTTGTGGATGCCAGAGGGGGCTGTGAGTGCACTGGCAGTCTGTCACTCTCACAAGGTGGCTTTGTCTCCTGGAGGACAGTGCAGTGTCCCACTGCCACAGGAGTGGGGAGCCTGGCCCCTGCTCCCTGCCCCACGGCCTCTCTCTGAAGATGAGCAGGTGCCCATCCATCACCAGCCATTGCTCTGTTGAATCTGGCAGGTGCCAAGTGCTCAGCCTGATCTCTTGGCAGAAAGGATAAACATTAACTTTTGCAGGTGCATGAACCAGGCTCCACTCCCTTTCCCCAGAGAAGGACTCCAGCCTCTCCTGCTGGCAGCAGCAGTCCTTTGGCACAGACGGGCTGCAGAGGGGAACTGAGAAAGGAAGGGTTTTCTCTGTGTTTTTCTTGGCCAGAGCTCAGTTTCTCACTGTTCCACCCAGCCCATGGACTACTGCTCCACACAGGGCAGAGGAGAGTGAGAGCTTGGGGCTACCAGAGCCCCTTCCAGTCCTGATCCTGCACCATCCCTTTGGGGGACTTGCAGCATATTAAGCAACAGAGTCCTACAAACATCTCTGAGTGCTCATGGGTTAGTTTGCTGAAGTTAGCTTCCAGTTTTGTTTCATCAATGCTGTACCCACACGGGAATCCCAGCCCTGGTTCGGAGGGGCTGAGCTTCCCCCCCAGGATATGGATCCAACAACACAAGCAGGGGAGCACAGCAGCTGTCCTGCCTCCTCATCTCTTGGCACAGCCAGCTCCAGCAGTGGCACTGGGGACAGGAGCTCTGGGGACTCACACCCTCCCTCCTCTCGGGTTTTTTCTCCAAGATTCAGGTGGTTTTAGAGTCTTTTTGCCTTTTGCAAAGCTTTGAGCTAAACGCAAGAAAAAGATGGAGTCTTCGGGTTCTGATTTTTCAAGGTTGCATGCTTTGTTTATTGTTTCTTATCTTACAAATTTCTCAGTGCCCAACAAAGGTCTGTGCAGCTGCTCGGGCATCTGATGACTCCATGACTCCTCCCGAACTGGGCTGTCGTTATCTTTTATACTAATTGCTACGTATTCTTTATTTATCATTATTTGCCAATACCTATCACTTATACTAAACAGGTCATCTCTACTTTGACCCAATCTCTTTAATCTACTTTGTGCCACATCACTGCAGAAAATGGAGTGAGGGAAGAAGAAAGAAGAAGCAGGAGACAGTGCCCCAAATCCTCCATCTTGCTCTCATTCACTTCAATACTAAAACCCCAAATCTACTGTTTTCTCATCCTGTGATAAGCTAAACTACTATCTTTCACACTCTTGTGGCTTGCAATCCTTCCTGCAGTGCAGGAAGCCTTTCCCATGGACTGAGATCAAAGCCTGTGTCCCTCTGAGCTCTGGGCCAGGGTCGCAGACCCCCCTGGCCAGGTCTCTGACCCTCCAGGGCAGCCAAAGGAATGCCCTGGACTCCAACACCCTCCCTCCCTCCCTGGCAGCTCCTTGCACATGAACGCCCTCAGTGGGAGTGAAGCAGCTCCTCCAGGCTGGCAAAGGCAAGACTGACCTCCACCTGCACACTGAGACATCTTCACCTCCCAGTGCTTCTGCTTTCACCCCTCAGCCTTCAAAGGAACCTGAAACGTGGAGCTACCCCTGCCCAACAGCCAGTGGGTGCCAGCTAAGATCTGCAGGGAGTGCCTCCAGCCTCCCAGCACAGACCTGCAGCACCCCACGGATCCAGGGGCAACATCCACTCACCACAGGTGGCCCGAGGGCAGGAGCATGAAGAGTCCTGCAGATGGAGTGAAACCTGACAAAGCTGCTTCATCTTGAACTGGTCTGGCACAGCGTGAAGGCAGCGCGTGACAATAATTGATTTCTCTAAGTGCCATCAACCTGGCCCAGCCTGTGGCTGGTTCTCCTTTAAGGAGGCTTTAGTGGCACCCATAGTCTTTTCTTAGCTCAGTGACCTAGAAACTGCATTAAGATGTCAAGAGAACATGCACAATACAGTGGAGAAGCCGTTTCCCAAGAATCTGAAAAAAAGATCATTATTATTGAGAGATATGGCTTGGAGCCAGGGCACTCATTCAGTTGTCAGAGGTATAAATAAAAATGCAAAATAAAGCTAAGCTCAGCCTAAAAATACATTGATTGTACGTCACTGCTCAGCTAAAATCCACATACTCTATTCTGATCACAGTGACATCCACGAGTACAGCCCTTTGAAGTAAGAGCCCAGTGATGAAGTGATAAGGAAAAAATGTTATCTTCTAAGATACACCCAAAATAGGGGGCCAGTCTTGCTGAGCAGTGAATAATTTTAATTAAAGCCACTTTACAGCTGGGGATACAGTAGCAGCAATGAGGTAATGTGAGGGGAACAGGTGGCTGCCGCATACAAAGCCCAGTTCCACCACGAGCTGCCATTTCAAGGAGGCTGGAGCAGGTCCAGCTCTGGGATTTCCCATGGCACTCTCCACACCCTCATGTGCCTCACGTTTTGTTGGTGCCACCGCCCAGCCAGATGTGAACTGCTGGAGATGAAGTCCTTGGCAGGTTCTCCTGCCTCCTGCCCTGGTGCTGGAGCTCATCACAGGTTCTGGAGCTGGGATTTGCTGTGTGACTCCCTGGCTCCGTGTTTGCTCAGCCACCAGCACAGAATGAGCACGTGTGGAGATAATTTGACAGCAAATTGAGAACACATCATTCTCTATTCAGAGTGTCATTGGTTTCCTTAATTTTTCCTCCTCCTGAGCAATGTTTAAATCAATTACAGGGAAATTAATGACTTTCACAAGCCATTTGCTGAGAGGATGGGCTGGGGGATTAGGCACTGACTGGGTTCCTTGCCACCCCCCAGCCAATTTAGAAAACATTCAGTGTGAAAGGCTTCTAACAAAAGAAAGGAAAAAAAAAAAAAAAAAAAAGCTCCTGCCATGTACTTTATTAATGTGCTTTCCAAGCAGACAATCACAGAAACACAGGAGGGTATCTTGAGGAGAACAAGAAGTCACCAACTCTCTCCCTTTGTGCTTTGGGAGAGCCAAGTTACCCTTCACAGGACCGAAACAACTTTAGAACAATTATAAACTTTCTGAAGCACAAACACAGGGAGGACAAACTACTTGTAAATGGGGAAAGAACTCAGCTCAAAGGCATGAGACACTCCTGCACAGGGCCCAGAGACACCTGAGGGCTGCCAGCCCTGGGGATGGCCAGGGCTGGAGAGCCCAGAGCACACACAGCAGCACTCTGGCCAAAATGGGCTGGATTTCTCCAGAACAGAGGAAAAAACCTTCTCATCCTTTCCCTGTACTTATGAAGAACAAATCAAACTTGTGATTTGCATGTTCAGCCCAATCTTTGCACGCCTACAGATGCTCAGAGGTAACAAGAGCACTGTTCCAGAACCATGGAACACTTCTCCCTCAGCCCCACCATGACCTGTTCTGAAGCCTCTCCCCAGGTTACATGCTGATTTTCCAAACAGCACCACTGATCTGCAGAGCTCTTCTTACAGTGTGAGATTCGGTGTAAAAGAGGGGTGCAATTCCCCCTGACCCTGCAGCACTGGGAGGGTTTTTACTCTTCTGAACTGTGACTTTGTTTGACAGGTCCCACAGAAGAATAGAGAGAGGCAAAGAGGAGAGGCATTTCTGTCATTACCCTAATGCCTAGTGCTTGGAAAATATTCAAAGCCCCCCAAAAATACCCTGAGCTATACTGAAAGGACCATGGAAGTGAAGATCTGACTCACACACAGCTAAAAGCTGCCCTACCCTCCTCACTCCAAAATCCATTTCTTTATACAAGTTAATTATTTCCTGAAAAGGTGCCTGGAAGGACCAAAATGTGGGATGCAGAGAGGAAAGCTTCAGGAACACCTGAAGAGGTGTTAGTGCTGGGACCAGCCCTGTCACATCCTGGAGTTACAGGGTCAAGCAGTGATCCTTCCTTCCCACCCCAGCTGCCTGAGGGATGGAGAAAAGTGCAGCTTTGGGAAGCCACAGGTGTCTGGACCATCCTTCCACCAGTGGCAGCACCAAGCTCCCAGCAGAGCAGCACGGTTTGGGCTGTGCCACTGCTCTCCAGATGCCTCCCAGGCATGGGAGTGACCCAAGGCCAGTGGCAGGGCTCCTCTGTGCCCAGCCCCTCTGGCACCCAGAGCCTGCAGCCAAGCTGCAGATGCTGCTTTTGAAGTGCTGGCTTCAAACCAAGGAAAGAAAAGGAAAAAAAAAATAAAAAATCTTCCAATCCCAAATCCTTTCTACTTTTGAAGCCTGGCTTAAAAGCAAATGAGAACCTGCAGCCTAGTTGCAATGTGACTGGACTCCTCGGCCTTCAGGGCCCTTTAAGTACATCTGAAAGGCATTTAACACCAATAAAATAAGTCAAACCCTTGCTGGTATTTTTCCTACCCCCCCTTCTCCCCTTGCACATTGCCCCAGGCTGCTGTGAGCCATCTGTGCCTTGCTTCCCAGGGGAAGCAGGGTTAGGTAGAGTGGAAAGATTCAGGGACGGAGAGAGAGGCCAGCCTGGGTGAAATCTCCAGGCTGCTGGAAGCGCTGTCACCCCCCAAGGCTGTCAGAGGACAAGGGCAGCTCAGCTGAAGGAGGGACGAGGCTGAGCTGGTCCTTCACACTGCTGGTGGAGCTGATGTTCTGTGGGCTCTGTTCCCTCTAAAATCTTGCCCAAGGCGGTGAGGGTGTCCTGCAGGGAGCTGTGTGCTGTGCTGGTGGTGTTCCCCACCCTGAGCACGCCCCTGCCCTGTGCCTGCTCTCCCATTTCCTTCCTGGCTCTCCTCCCCGAGGAGCAGACCCGAGCTGGGCACTGGGACCCGCGGGTTTGGTCTGATGTGGGCTTGGTTGGGGTGAAACAAAACCCCTGCAGATGTGCCAGATGTCTGTCAAAATGTGCCTGCACTGACTCTCGGGTCTGTTTTCCCAGGTGGAAGGCCCTGCTCTCCGAATGGCCCTTCTAACCTCCAGAAGCACCAGTTAACCCCAGCAGGTCTCAGAGGCAGGCAGGGAGGCAGAAGCACCCGGAGCTGGAGGCCTCCCTGAACCAGCCACACAGCCTGAGCCATTCCTAGGGCCTCTCTCACCTTCTCATGGGAATGTCCATGGCAGGCGAGGGAACTTCTGCCAGCTGTGAAAAACCCCTCCTGGGGCAGTGTCTGAGGGAAGGCAGGTCAGCTCTCCATGCCACAGATGAGGCTGTGTGTGCTGGGAAATGCAGGTATTCAGAGCCACTCCAATTACCCCAAACCCCTCAGCTGGAATCGTACAGTTGGGATAAAGTTGCCGGTGTGAAGAACAGCAGCTACAAATTCAGGTCAAGCAGAGGAGCTGATCCTGCTGGGCCAGCGGTGAGGGATGCTCCTGAGCTTCCTGTGGGATGCCCAACAGCCCAGGAACGGGCTCAGAAAGCCAGCCATGCTCTCTGTCAGAACAAAGCAGAGCTCAGAGGAGAGGTTTGTGTTTCACAGGGGAGCTGGCCAGCTCTGTGACCAGAGCCATCTGCAACGTGGCCATTTCATGCTGGGCAACATTTCACTTTTACAGTCTCCTCATGGAGGGACCCTCAAATACCATGATCAAAACCCAGAAGGGCCGTGATGTTCTTCGCACCTCCACGTGTGTAACTGGGAATCTGCTCCATTCACTGGGCACTCAGTGCCCAGTTTCTCTGGTGACAGGAGTGGGAGCTGCAGGTGTGCCCAGCCCTTGGCTGGTGCAGGGAGCTGCTGTGGGGAGCACACCCTGCTCCCTCCAGCACATGGTCAGCAGCTGCCTCGTGCATGTTTATGCCAGCCCTGATGTAATTAGCACCTTGACGTGCGTTAAATGAACCAAGCTTTCCAATTTTTCAGAGTGGAACTCTAAAAGAAACAGCTGCAGGGCTGACAGAAATATGATTCTTTCAAAGTCTAATGAATTGTATAATCACTCCAGTCATTATTTTGCCTCTTCCTTCCATAAATGCACAGCCACGAGTCCTTGGAGCGCGCTGAGGTTTAAGCCTCGCCAAGCCCATCATTCAAGATCCATCGAGTTCCCGGACCTGTCAGGGCTGAGGGTGCAGGCACAGCGTGCTGGGGTGGCTGTGCTGGGGTCTGGTGGCACTGGGAGGACACAGAAAAGCCCAGCACAGTTCAGAGCCCCTCTTGCTGTCACCTGACTGTGTTCAGCACTGCGCCGCGGGAGGGATGTGGAGGATGGAGGCTGATCCCAAATCCGTGCCCTTCGTGCTCCAGCACACCAGAGCTGCTGTTGGGGCTGAGGCCAGATGGACTGCCTGCGTCCAGCCCTGCCAGCCCAGCAGCCAAATGGCCATTCTGCAGACTCAGGAAAACAAAAATAAGTATGAAGGCTGGGGTAATCGAGGCAAACTGGGGCAGCAAAACAGGGAGAAGCATTGTTCCCGTCTCCCTCCAGGCAGGGGTGAGGGCACGTGGAGAGAGCAGTGACAAAGGCTCCAGAGGCAGCACCCACAGCTAACTGGGAGGATCTATGTCTTTAGATTCCTGTCTAGTACCTAACTGCCTTCAGATATTAAAATGAGAGAGATTCACTGACAGACTGCTGTCGTGTCCTCTCCCTCCAGAGGAAAATACTGCAAGCCACCACCTGCCTATTCCACACACTCCCTGCTCTGTTCATTTAACACAGGTATTTCCAGCTGGTACAATTTTCAATCCCTTGAAAACTAAATTCAATTGACTTTTAACCACCAGGTAAATATGGGAGACATATATCTGCTTTCCTGCATTATTTCTATTCTATTCAGAACACCTATGGGTTTTTATCCCTGAAGGGCTGTGATTAAAACACAATAAGGGATAGAAATACTGGAAAGTAATATGTGAAATACATAAGGATGTGTTCATGACTGCACGCTTCTCATCCAGCCTGATTTGACTCTATCCAAACGAATGGCAATGTTATTACAAAATTCTCCCCCAGCTTTGCATGCAGCAGTGCTGGAAAGGAACAGTGGTGTGTGTGGGGCTGCAGGAGCTGCTGTGCCAAGGTGTTTAAAGCAAGAAGGCAGCTGATGGCAGGGTGATGATCCAGGGAGCACAACAGCCAGCTCAGGGAAAGGGATATTAAGCCCCTGGGTTTGCAGGGGGAATCGGGCTGACTGAAACTTCGATCAAAAATGGTTTCAGTGCAATCTCACATACAAACTGCCAGGGACAGATGGACATGAGAAAACATGAGGCACTTCAGCAGAGGTGACACCTCCCTTGGGGAAGAAGGGCAGGTCCCAGCACCCCTCAAGGTCACCCAGTCATGGGCAGGTCTGGGCAGCCGTGCCAGAGGCTACAAGGGCAAGAGGCAGCCAGCACAGGAGCTGCTGCAGGAGCAGTCCCTGAAGGTCAAGAGCTTATCTCAGCCTGGAGCCTCAGATGGAGTTCACAGGAAGGGGAGTCTGAAGCACGGCAGGCTTCCCACCCTGGGCCTGCAGGTCCTCCTTGAGCACAGCCAGTCCTGCAAAGGATCCCTGGGGCATTTTGCACCCTGTGAACTGCTGCTGAGTCTGCAGCACCACAAACCTCCAGCTCAGGCACTGAACGGCTCATTTTTGGAAAGCCTCATCAGTGGTTTGGAATGACAGAAAGGAAAACCAAGAGAAAGTCCAGCCTGCTGCAGCAGCTGCTGCTGGTACCTGGCTGTGGTGAGCTGCACCCTTGCACCCTCCCACTCCAGCCCTGCTGCTGACACCAGAGCCTTTGGGACCTGCTGCTTCCTGCTGCCACGTGGAAACTCTGCAGGACACTGACCCACACATCTCTGCCATGCAAACCCTGCACAGCTCCACAGCCAGAGCTGGGACAACATCCAGTGACAAGGAAATACACAGGGGGATATGAGGGTATTGCCACTCACCACTGCTGTGGAACAACGCTCTCCTAACATCTATTTACAAACACTAACACCGTCTTTTCAGGATCAAGAGGTGGCCAACTTAGAGAAATGCTTAATACTTTTACAGAAGTGAAAGCCTTTAAATGAAGTAACATGTTATTTCTGGTTCTGTGTACTTGCTGCTGATGCTCTCAGAAAAGATCAGCCTCTGAAAGGATGGAGATGTCCCACCATGCACACAGGACCAGAGTTCACTGCTCTTGACATGCTTTAGCACAGCAGTTTCTTAAGTGGGAGAAGAAGATTTTATCTTCATTTAATTCAGTAAGATCAATTTTATGCCTACTTCACCAGAAAAGCAACTGGAAGCTGAAAGACAGAAGTTAAATATGTCCTTTCAAGCTGTGGGAAAAAGTGGGTATGAAAAATGGCTGCAGTCTTAAAGGACACAGGGACCATACTGTCTTTGTTATGTTATTGACTTGTTGGAAATGTAAAGCATGTTTAGATAAACATTATTTTCCATATGTGTTCAGCACATTCACTTAACCATTAAAAACATTTCTAAAAAATTTATTTTTAGGACTTTTTAATTGGAATTCGCTTCCCAGACTGGCCCACCATGTGTTTAAAAATTACTTATATGGTAAATAGGAAAGCTGCCATGTGGCTTATACTAACAGAAGAGTTTTAAAAAATAAGGCTGAAATATATTGTGAAACACAGTATTGGCTAAATAAAAATGTACTGATAGCTGACTTCAACTTCCGTTGGTAAAATGAAATACAGGATTTAGTGAAAAAGCTTATAAAGAAAATCATTACATTTTGTTTCAAACTCAAATGAGAATCAGCCTTAAGAACATCTACTGAGAAAAGGAAATGCAAACAACTATTAAAATCGATTATTTGAGTAAGTGTTTCTTGCTTACGTAGCTGGTGTTGCTTCACATCAATCTCTGCTACCTTGGGAAAACTTAAAATTTAGAAACGAGAACCAGTGAAGACCCAGCAAAGGAAAGATCGTCATAATAACTCATTTTCTGACTGATGAGCAAAATTCATTTCGAATTACTTCCTCTTGCTGCCTTTGGAATGGAACATTACATCTCTGCTCCCAGTGCTCTGCCTGACAGCCACAGGCTGCCAGGGCTGCAAGGGGAGCTGGAGGACTCTGGGCATTCTTTGGCATGCCCAGGGCAGCTCTCCTCCATGCAGGAATCCAGCAGGGAGCTGTGCAGCCTCGCTGCCCTGCCGTGCTGCTGCAGCTCTGGCCCCGTCCCCATGGCACTCTGTGCAGCACAAGTGGCCCAAGGGGCCTGAGCAGTGTGAGCAGCACGTGACAAACCCAGCCAGGGTCCGTGACAAACCCAGCCAGGGTCCGTGACAAACCCAGCCAGGGTCCATGACAAACCCACCCAGGGTCCGTGACAAACCCAGCCAGGATCCCTGACAAACCCAGCCAGGATCCCTGACAAACCCAGCCAGGATCTGTTACAAACCCAACCAGGATCTGTGACAAACCCAGCCAGGATCTGTGACAAACCCACCCAGGGTCTGTGACAAACCCAGCCAGGGTCCGTGACAAACCCAGCCAGGGTCCGTGACAAACCCAGCCAGGATCCCTGACAAACCCAGCCAGGATCTGTTACAAACCCAGCCAGGATCTGTGACAAACCCAGCCAGGATCTGTTACAAACCCAGCCAGGATCTGTGACAAACCCAGCCAGGGTCTGTGACAAACCCAGCCAGGATCTGTTACAAACCCAGCCAGGGTCCGTGACAAACCCAGCCAGGGTCTGTGACAAACCCAGCCAGGGTCTGTGACAAACCCACCCAGGGTCTGTGACAAACCCAGCCAGGGTCTGTGACAAACCCAGCCAGGATCTGTGACAAACCCAGCCAGGATCTGTGACAAACCCAGCCAGGGTCTGTGACAAACCCAGCCAGGGTCCGTGACAAACCCAGCCAGGGTCCGTGACAAACCCAGCCAGGGTCTGTGACAAACCCAGCCAGGGTCCGTGACAAACCCAGCCAGGGTCTGTGACAAACCCAGCCAGGGTCCGTGACAAACCCAGCCAGGATCCCTGACAAACCCAGCCAGGGTCTGTGACAAACCCAGCCAGGGTCTGTGACAAACCCAGCCAGGGTCCGTGACAAACCCAGCCAGGGTCTGTGACAAACCCAGCCAGGATCTGTTACAAACCCAGCCAGGGTCTGTGACAAACCCAGCCAGGGTCTGTGACAAACCCAGCCAGGGTCTGTGACAAACCCAGCCAGGATCCCTGACAAACCCAGCCAGGGTCTGTGACAAACCCAGCCAGGATCCCTGACAAACCCAGCCAGGAGCTGTGACAAACCCAGCCAGGGTCTGTGGCAAACCCAGCCAGGGTCTGTGACAAACCCAGCCAGGGTCTGTGACAAACCCAGCCAGGATCTGTGACAAACCCAGCCAGGATCTGTGACAAACCCAGCCAGGGTCTGTGACAAACCCAGCCAGGGTCTGTGACAAACCCAGCCAGGATCCCTGACAAACCCATCCAGGGTCTGTGACAAACCCAGCCAGGGTCACAGCCACGACTGTTTATCACACTGCATCTCCCTCAGGTTTTCTGCTTGTGTTCAGAAAGGGTTACATCTTAGCCCTTGCCATTTCCTCTGTCTCAGCTTTGCTCTCCCCAGGCCTGCAGAATCCCAGTTCACTTCCACCACATCTTTACCAGGAGTGCACACAGCAGCTGCTCTGCAGGGAGGGAGGGTCTCTGCTCACAGTGAGACCTTTGGGCAGCAGTGAGCATCTCTGGGCAGCAGTGAGGGAAGATCTCTGGGCAGCAGCTGGCAGAGAGTGACTCCACCAGCACAAGGCCCCCTCCTGTTCCCATGATGCTGAGAGCTGGAGCAAATTCTGGGTTTGGGCACTGCCAATCTCACAGCCAACGAACAGGATCCTAAACAGAACTGGGATATTTGTTCTCTCTCACCTTGGCACACAGCACGAGGTGGCATCCCTGGGGGAGCTCCTTCTTCAAGTGCCCTGCACTAGGGATTTTATGGCTGCTGCCATTTTGGTAGCTGCTACTTCATGCAGGACATGGAAAACACAACTGGCATTGTGCAACTTAGGTGAAAACCTGCAATTTGTGCTGAAAGCACAGCTACAGGAACACAGAACGTGCACATGAACACAGAGATGCTGCCCATGAGCACAGAGTGCCCCATGGTACCCCCTCAGCCTGTGTCAGGGCAGGTGCCAGCCTGCACATCCATCCTGCCAGAGAGCCACACCAACCCCACCCAAGGTCCCAGCCCACGTGGCAGCACTGCCACCACTGTCTGTGTCAGGCCAGGTCGGTGGCAGCAACCAGCAATCAGAAGTTTTAGGACTTGTGTCACAGCCTGCAGTCCGTCAGGGTGACTTTGCCTTGAGAGCTTGGACGGCAGTAAAGATGAAAAATGGTTCTGCCATTTTCTCCCCGTCTGCCCTCAAACTATTTATGCCCAGCAGGACACAGAGGCATTGCTCCCACACGTGGCTCCTGCTCCTGCCCCTGCCAGCCTCTGGCCAAGGGCTGCCTCAAGCTGTGGCCTCCTGAGATCAGGGCAGCTGAAGGCTGGGGACGAAACACCCTTTGGGCACAGTGGGGAGGCGGCAGGGATGAAAGAAATCTCATGAAATCCACGCCTGTAGCTCACTCAGGGAGGCTCTCCCACACTCAAAGGAACTCTGGCACACAGCATCAGCCCTTCTCTGGAGTGCCCAGTAACGCTGCCTCTGCACAAGGACCTGAAACAGCGACAGGATACAGGGCACACACTGAACTGGAAGTGTCTGAGAAGCTGAAACCAGGAAGGGTTTAGTAGAAATCCATAGTTTTACTGGGCTTTGCAAATTAATAAAATCTACTTTTTTCCTGAAGTCCAAAGCTAGCTAGTTTACTTCTGAGTGTTCATTTCAACAGGCTTTCTCTGTCTTCCTGACCAAAACACTCACCAGTGCTCCATATGAAATTCCAGCTCAAAAAGATAGTTTTAAAGACTGCTGCTACCAGCTGACAGGAAAGTTGAATTCCAGTTTCTGACCTTCTTCTAATGTCATAAGTATAGAGCAACATGAAAAATGACTAGAAGCAAGGCACCAGTTGTGGGTTGAGTCAAGCACTTCACATCCATGTGACACAAGTGTAAACCCACAATTAAAAAGTCAGTAAAGAAGACAGGGAAAATGAGCCAGTTTTGGTCTTCATAACAAAATCAGCCCTCAAGAAGGCTGTGCTGAGGTTTTCTGACTCAGTTCATGCAAGAGCAACACGCTGGGTTAACTGCAACACCAGGGAGGGCACCTGTGAGAGAGGAATGGTTGGGACCCTCCTAGAAAACCCCTCACCTTGAAGGAATGGACCGGGGCAAGCTGAGGGAAAAGGAGGATCTGGGACTTGTCATGTTCCCCACATTCTGTTCCATAAGTGATGCTCAAGAGAAGGAAAATTCAGAAAGGGGGGACCAGAATCAAAATCCAGTGGGTCAGAAGCCTACATGAAGGTGGGGGGGAAATCTGCTGCATGTTGGTATCTCAGGTCCTTCCCTCTGGCTGATACCATTTACCCACCAATCTCAGCTACAGGCAGGATCATGCCCATCGAGCTGGAAATTTATGGATTTATGGAAAGTATTTTGCTTTTGTCGCCCTGAAATGACATCATTCTCCTCTTTTATCTGTCTTAGGTGTCAGAAGAGTGTGATGTTAATGAGATGTACAAAAGCTTTTGGGTAGCTGAACGGTTTTATAGTTCCACAATGATAAATTAAAGCATTTGTCACTGTTACCACTTTAATGTTTCTCCCTGAGATCAAAGTCTGGATTTGCTGCATTAAGTGGGACCGTCCTCTGCTCCGCATCAGCACACGTTACCTTCCGAGGAAATGAATTGTGCTTCTGGATTTTTGCATTCACAGTTTAATCACACCCTGATTCTCACACCTGCTGATTCCCTTCTCCACATGAGGTATGCAAGCCATTTTTTTATTATGGATTTTCTCCTTGCTACCTGTGTGAAAAGCCTGACTATTTTGTTCAGGACATTCACTTTTTTCTGGCTCTGAAAGGCTGCTTCTGCAGTAAAGAATACAGACAATTTCCCTCCTTCTGGAACTGGAGTCATGTTAATTTACACTTACACAGCACCTTTCACCCCTGAAGATCCCAATGCACTTTAAAAATTCCCCCTCTCTGTACAGAGAAGCTGTACAAACAGACAGGCTACATAAACAGTCAGGATCCCACTGCCAGCCTCTGAAACATCCCTCTCCCTCTACTCCCGGCACACTCGTGGCCACCCAGCCCTGCACATCCTGCAGCACATTTCCATCAAGGAGGAAAACAGGGCACTGGGACTTAGAGGCACAAGAGGGAAGCACAGGAATCTGGGCAAGCAGCAGGATGGCTTTCTAGCCTGGCTGAGGAACATCTCCCTGGCACTCTGCTGCAGGGGTTAGAATAAGGGAAAAGCTGATCTGTGGTGAGTTATACCTCAGTGCCTTGGTTCTGCTATCTAAGCCTGTAGAAACCCTCATTTGCTTCACTGTGGTAACCCCTGAAACCATCCACAGAGGTCAGTTCACCCCCTTGGAGAGCATGCAATCTCTAGGCTGTCTCAGGTCACAGTAACTCTCCTTTGGGAAGTACCTTTGAGAGATTTCCTCGTGGCTCAGGGCGAGCAAAAGTGCTTCAACCCAGAAGCCTTTGCAGTTCTATGTTAATGTTTCATACCCCATTGGTTATTCCCTTGTTCCTGGTTTTACCCCTCCTGATGGGTTTTTTTTGGATCCTTCCCCCGACTGGTCCCTTTCCCAATTCCTTTCCCCACTGGCCAAGTTGTGAAACCCTGTCCCTGGCTACGCTATATAGTCCCTCTCCCCTGGGGCCATCTGGCTCTTTCCCCTTCAGACTTTGTGGGATTGAGAAGCTCTCCTGGAGGTGGGAAAGATCCCATCTTGCGTTTTTTTCCCCAGCATCGCCCGGGGTGGCAAACACGGCTCTGCTGCTCAGGCAGCTCACCAAAGAGCGAATCACTCCTCTGAGAGGCACAAAAGAGCTGGTCACTGTGCCTGAGAGTGCCTGTGCCCCGTCACACCGCGTGTCTTCTTAAAGACACTGCTGACTGAGACATTAAATTTGAAGAATTAAGGATTTTTAGGAGAGTTAAGATAATAAGTTGCTGAAATAGCTGAAGTTGATAGGTGAGCTTTGTTCACAGTTAACAGAAGCCGGATCTTAGATAAAATATCCTGGATTTAGTAACTCATTGCTTGTCAGCTTTATGTTTGTGTAACTGTGCTTGTAATGAAAAACAAAATGTGGTAAATAGGACATAAGATAGCTGCAGATTTCCTGCTTAAAAGAACCATTGAACACAGGAAACTATAAATTCTACCAAGGATTCATTTGTCATGAATGCATTGAAAAGGCAGAAAGGTCAGGATGAGGAAGACTCATCTTACTTCCTCATTTCGGATGACCCCTCCCCAGAAGAGAGCCCTGACTCATTTTAGGAGACAAAGTACCCATGCTTAATAGCCTTTTTGCCAATTAGCATACGAAGCGAGGAATGGGAGGTGACAGGGGTATGAATATGCATTTGTATTTTGGGTATTCAACACTTTTGTAAATAAAAGGCTTTGTAATTACCTGTGAATTTCGCAGTGTAAATTAGGGAAATATCCCGCGTGCTGCCCGGCCGTAATGAACATACACTTTCTAACTCTAAACTGTTAGAGAGTTTTTATCTGTCACAGCTGGGTATCGATACTAGATCCATACCCACATTTCTTTAATAAGTCATGACGAGGAAGATCACGGCACCTTTACCACCGGACCAGACCGCGACACTTCTCCCTCCCGCTGATGGGTAACCCTCGGGTAGTTTATTTTTTAAAACTGGAAAGCAGCTGCTTGCTTTGCAACGAAACAAGGGGAAATGACCCCCCCCTCCCAACATCAGCGGTTGAGCAGCGGAGGAGAAGGGAGAAGCCAGCATACCTGAGACACCTTTCTGACCACGTCGCTGCCCACCAGGAAGCCCTGTGCGTAGGAGCGCGCCGCGATGAAGGCTCGCGTTGCCTTCACCTTCAGGTCCCTGGGCACCTCCCCGAAGGGTCTGTGCTGCTCGGCGTGTTTGACCATGCAGTCCAGGTACTCGTCCGTGATGTGGTACTGGGGGTTCAGCAGCTTGAAGAGCCTCTCCAGCAGCCGTGTCCAGAACTCATTGAGGGCCTCTTCCAAGTTGATGTTGGAGCTGCGGTAGTAGCGGCGCAGCTCGCCGTACAAGTCCTTGAACACCTTCACGTTTTGGGTGTACAACTCTCCGTACATGCTTGGAAAGGCATCATAAAGGGCCTTTTCTGACTTGTTCAACAAATCCTGGAAATAACCTGAAAGATGAGAGAAAGGAGAAGTGATGTATCAGTCGGACAAGCTGGAACCCAACAGGCTGTGTCATTTGGCAGCACAACCGAATACCCAGAGAAAAGAGAAGGGCCCTAACAGAGCTTTTCCTCCAACCAACATCACCCACACTCTCAGATCTGAGCCTTAGCCATGAAGATAGAAGGAGGAGCCTCCTGTCCCCCACGCTGGTCCAGGCCTTTCCAGCTCTTCCGGCAGCCTCACCTGGAAGCAAAGCTGTGTCTCTTTTTCTGAATCCACAAGGTGTTACAGTGTCACTTGTAAGTTTTCTTCACAACTGGCATTGCTTACACAAACCCTGAGCTGCCACAGGTTATTTCCAAAGCCCTGGTGAGATGAAGCAGGGCTGCCAGCATGGTGCCAACCCTTCCCAGGGACATCCCTGGGGTGGCAGCCAGGGTCCAGGTGCAGTGTCAGGAACAGGCACACCTCCCTGGGGATTCCAAGGCAGGGCTGTACCCAAGTGGTTTTTAACCGAGACCAGAGTTATCTGGGGTTCTCACCCCATTTGCTTACTTGGGTGTGCATCCTGCTCTTATTTCAGCGTAAATAACCGAGTGGTTTTACACCCGTGGTTCAGTGGGCTCAGATGTGACAGAAATGTGATTTTCTTGCTACACACAGAAGGGTAAGAATGACAGATTTGACTCCTCCCTTACCAACATCTTTAGGTATTTCCATCATCTCAGCTGCCTTCAGGCTGAGACTGCACAGTAGGGAACTCATGGCAGGATTGGCCCGATCCAATTAATAGATTTACATAAGCAACTTTAACCATCCCAGAAGTCAGTGAGAGGAAAAATAATTTAAATAATAATTTTAATTTCAATTACATTTGTACTTTTAGGGTCTTTTTGAAGCAAACCTGAGTAAACTATTCTTTAAATCTAAATGATTTTTTTTTTTTGTGATGCGTGATAAGCTCTACTTGGAAAGAAACTGTTATCCAATTAAAATCAAACAGCATGTACTTAGGTACATAAATTAACTTCATGGGGCTAGACATATAAGAAAAGAAAGAGAAGCTCCTGAAAAATGCACACTGCTTGTACAAAGCTTTATTAAACAAAGTATTTTTTGAGGGAATAGCGCTGATTACAATTAAAGCCCTCTAAAACCGTTGAACTAGGAAAGCTCAGATCCATAAGTCTTATATTCACTGACTGAGAAGGGTCATACAAGCTTTCCTATATTAATAATTTCTCACTGGTTTCTCAGATTTGAACGAAGCTAAAACTTAACAAGTGAATCGACCAAGTGAAAAAACCCTCTGCATCTGCATCACAGGTTGCTAATACTGAAAATTCCTGTGCTATTTTAACAAAGCAACATCCAGCATTAATAACCTGGCCTTCTCCAGCCACTGTCACGTGTAAATGTGTAATCATTTAATTACTTAGGCAGAAAGGAAAAATCTGTTACCTGGAATGCTGACTAAAAACCAGTTTTCAAATGTACTTTGGGAAGAAATTTATTCTTATTCAACATGACTGGGTTGGAAGTTTGTATCTCCAACCATTTTTACTGGCATCCTTCCATCTCTGAAATGACTAATCATGCACCTTCCCCACTAAACCTGGATTTCTCCCTACAGACACCAGGTGTCAGGGCATCAAAGCCACCTGTGGCCCTGCAATGGGGGTTTCTCAATAGGGAAAAAAGACAAAAACTGATGCCAGATCAGTAAAAAGAGATGCTACACTCACCTGCAACAGAAACAAAATACAAAGTTTCTGTGATGCTGATGAGGTGTCTAAAAGCTCTTCCCTACCTTCATGTATCACTCCAAACAGCACTGGTTGCCCAGTCACAAGCTAATTAAACAGAGCTCCAGCTCTCTCCCTTGTTTAATCAGCGTTCTTTGTGTGACAAGAGACACGAACTGAACAATTTGCTCAGCAATCGAGGTACAATGTGCAGCTTTGCACTCACCATCAGGAGGAAGAAAACACCAACAGACACAGCCCAATTTTTCAATTCAAGGAAAATTACTTTCTTTGTTTTGCTAAAAGAGAAACAAGATATATATCTCCCTGTCAAAAAATTGGAGCCTGCTCTCAAAAAAGTCAGAGCTAATTAAGAGCTGATGAACTGTTACTTCTCACCCAAGTGAGGGAACACCGATTACAGCCAATTCATTTGTGGCTGGTTCTCACAAAGTTCTTCTAGATTTCACACACTGAGGGGAAAAAAAATCTACACTAGCCAAGGAAACTTAATTAGCAATTAAGTCCATACATGTTTGTGATGAATGGCTGACCTGGCAGGGAATTTAAATGCCCAGTTTGCAGCATCAGAGGGTACCACAGTATGAAGTTTGTCAAGAGGGATGCCAGCTGCCCAGTTCCTCAGTACAGCGTCAGCTGAGATCCCAATAACACTGCATCTTCTTTTAACCCTCCCTGTCCTGCTAATGCCCAACCTTTTAATGACTTTAGGCATGTGTCATAGATTAAGGATATGAGGGATAAGACACCTTTTTGAAGCACAGTTCAGGCTCCTGCCATTCCACCTTGATTTCAGGTAGAAGGCATTACTTATTTCAGGGGGAGCAGCCCATTGCCACGGTGGGTGGGGGACCCTCAGGAAAGGGGCTGCTCCAGGTTCTCCAATAATGCAGCTGTCCACTGCTCCCAACAGAAGTTAACACAAACAGGGCCAGCAGGGCCCTTGGGATGTATCAGCTCCCACTTGTTCCCCACTGCTGGGCCTGCCTTGGCTCCCAGAGCACGGCTGGAGTGCTCAGCCCCGGGTATGAGCACATGGAGCAGCTTCACCCAGGACACACACCGGACACAGCCCCGAGCCCCTGAGCTCTGCTGCCGCCACCATCTGTGTGCCAGCAGCAGGCTCAAGCCATGATCTGCACTCAGGCACTATAGCACAGGGCTTTGTCACCTTGTGAACGGCAGGGATGGAAAAGAAGGGACTCCCAAGGAGCAGCTGCTGCAGCCATAAAGCCCTTCTGGCTCCAGGAGACACCCCTGCCCTCCCATCCCTGGGGACAGCAGGGCAGCTGAGGTGGCTGTGCAGAGGTCACCTCCCCTCTGGAAGGATGCATTTGCTGCCACTCTGAGGCACAAGAAAGCAGCTACAGATTCTGTGCACCTGTGCTGAAAAACTCGCAGCTGTTCTTGGCTCCTGTGAGCCCCAGGAATTCGACAGTACTAGCCAGAGACACCTCCCTGTGAGTCACCTGCTAAATCCATGACTGGCCTTCCCCCCTTTCTAAAAGTTTTCCTCAGGAGCCACTGACAGGTGAGTCCTTCCTCAGCACTGCCAAGCCCAGCAGGTGGCTTTCAACACCAGGCATTCAGACAAATCAAACTCTTAATTTCCCTGGGCCAATGCAAAGCACGGCTCCTCAACCAAGGCTACTCCTACATGAAACATCACCTTTCACACCCTTCTGCTGCAAAGTATTCAAAAGAAAAATAAAATGAAATGGAAGTCTGTTTTATTACTATTGTTATTGCCTCTCACTTCCAGGCTCAGAAAGAAGACAACTGGCTTTGCTCAAAGGAAATTTGCCTTTTGGCAGAGACCAGGTCTGAAGAACTCTGCCTCAAATGCAAAAATGCCAGAAAGTTATGAGTGAAGAAAGGAAAGCTTTTTACAACTGAAACAATTCTGCCACCTTGGCCGTGCTTTCTCTTGCTGTTGTAGTGACAAAACCTTCCTTCTCAGAGAATTCAACCAGAATCCTTAACCTTTGCATTCAAGAGAGATTGCAGATTCCCCACCCATTTCCCTGCTTCACAGCTTCCCAGTGTTCGCAGCTCATATTTTCACAGTTTCCACATTTTCACAACCCTGGATTCAAATTGGGAAGCTGTGAACAGCACGGCAGGGACTGGCAGCTTCTCTCTGAAGATAGAAAAATTTGAGTTTCTCCCTCCTCAGCCCGCCCAGCACCGAACACTTCATCCAAGCTCTTCGCTACCGTTTGATCACTCAACATCTGGAACACACTGGGGTTTCTTCAACCGATACAATGATGGAATGGGAATGGATGCAGGAGGGAAGGAGATCACTGAAGGAAGAACACCCAAATGCTCTTTAGGCAGGCGGCAGAGCTGGCTCCCTTCAAGCCCCATCAAATTTGAGAGGCGTGCTAGAGGAAATATGAGAAATGGAGAAAGGTGACTGAATTACTTTCAATCTGAATATTATTACAATTTTAAGCAGAAAACTGCAGCAAAAATGTCCTACACACAACAGGGAAGAGTTGAGACTGGAGGAACACCAGTGGTGGTCTTGTGAAAATGCTGCACAAGTTTTGCAGCAACGGGTGAAATTGAAACCCTCCTGCTGGTCAGACAGCTTTGCCTGGTGAGCTCTGTGGTCTGAGGGCCCTGCCATGAGCTGCCGGGACAGATGGAGGTGGGAACAACAACAACACGAGGAGCAGGAAGTATCAGATCCAGTGTTGTAAATTCTCAGTTTTGAGGAAGTACATGAGCCTGGGGTGGAATTCACGCAGGGCCAGAGCCACGGAGCTCTGGAGGAAGGCTGGGCAAATAGGCTGTGAACAAACTGCTGTGTGTCAGGACTGGACTGAGGACAGGAGAGGAAATGTAGCTGCTTCTGTGATGTCCTGACCCCCAGCCAAAGCACGGAAAGAAACAGGATGGAGATGTCTGCTGCAGCAGAGCTCCTGCTTGGTGCCAGCCCTGTTGGTCTGAGGAAGAGTCTTTTCCTGGGCTGAGCTTCCATTTAACACCCTGCTCCGCTTCCCAACACCAATTTGGTTCTCCAGTTGGGTCTAATGCTGCTCTTGCAGTCAACCTACTATTAGGATGGAATCATTCAGCAACAGGTTTAAGCCATTAAAATCCAAATCTAATGTGTTCATGTCTATTTTATTCACTTCAGCAAGTACAATGACACTTTATTTAAAGAATTGTTATTACTAATTTAAGTACTACCCATGGCTGTGCTGAAGAGCTGATGTCAATCCAAGAGCAGTGATATACTGTGGTTCATACCTTGGCTGTGTCCTTCCACAGGAAATAAGCACAGTGAGACTGAGTGACTGGGGCTCCACGTGCAGATAGCCCTGGATGCAGCAAATGCCATTTTCCTGGGGGTCACCTCTCTCCTCACAGCTTCACACTCCTGTAAAACTGCTGCTCTGGAGCTCTTTCCTCAGTCCTGAGCACCTTGGAGAACACAGTCCCTCTCTGCTGTCTTCTGGATCGCTGCCACGTACATCCCTCCCAATGCCCCTGTTTGCTGGCTGTGACAGAAGAGGCTTCAGGATAAACCAAGACTTAGAATGCAAAAAAAAAGCCCAAACAAATGGAGATAAAATCAGTTTTTCCCTAGAAGCCAAAGGATGAGTGGTGTGAATGAACATGCTAGGATGCAAGAATTATGATGCCATGAGGTATCATAACTCTTCAAAACTTTTAGGGTTTGCTCCAAAGAGCCACTTGACTGATATTTCCTCTGCACACTGTGTCCTGGGAGTGTGTGCTGAGAACTGTGTGGGAACACAGAACGGAAGAGGTGATGTGGGTCAGTGAGACAGAAAGTGCCAGCTCTGCCACGCAAGTTCAATTTTGTACTCTCCTAAACCTGCTCAGTGCCCAGCACAAAAGCATTTGAAGATTTTGACCTCAATCCTTCTGGAAGGTTGGTCCAGGGCACCTCCTTTGATAGGATTTCTTTTCTCAATTTCTGGCTGAAGTTCATTCTTTGTCCACTTGGTCTTTGCCAATATGATCCTCTAGTTTCAATTGTTGGGGTTTTGTTTGTTTGTTTGTTTGTTGTTTGGTTTTTTGGTTTGGGTTTTTTTTCTGGAGTTCACTCTTTGAGACATTTACACACTAAGTCTCACACTTTCTCAGTATCCATGCTGCCTTCCTACACAAAAAAAGGTACTTTCCTCTCTTCACCTGATAGCTCTCCAGTCCTCTGGATCACTCCACTAGCTCTTTTCTTCACCTCTTCTGCTTGGCATAACTCTTCTTAGCTGTGGGTGATCAGGAGCACAAAGAATATCTCCTTTCCTTCACTGGCAATAACACTGTGAACACAACACTTGCCATTTTTAAGAACACACCACATTAGCATTTCACAGACTTTCTGCCACCAACTGGTACATCCCTAATTCTCCCCTTGCTATTTCCAACCAATTAATCCCCAGCTGTACACCTAATTCTGAAATACTGAATTTCGCCCCTATTTCTATTATTTTGGTTGTCATGGTTATCCACTAGCCTCTTCAATAGTGACAATTTTTCCCAGCACTATGCCACCAATTAATCTCATGACTGCATTTCCTATCATTCGTGCCAGTTTTTAACGGGGCTGTTAACCAGGATGGGGTCAAGGCCTGCCCTGAGAACCATGACTGGCACCTCCCTCCAGCCCAGGAGCTCATCTTTCAACACAGTGTATCGCTGCCTCCCCCTTAGCTAGTTCACCTGATAATTCCTTTACTAATTTCCATCTCTTCAGCTTAATTAACTACTCAAGGCACAGACGCAAATGTCTTTGAAGTCCCCTGAGATGGATTAGTTGATAGAACAGACACACCACGAGCAACAGCGAGAGCAGGCTTTGGATATAGGATTTGACTGAATCTCTACAATCTCTTGCTCAGGCTGCCTTTGGGTAAGAGCAAAAACTGGCCTTCCTTAAACTGGTTCAGACTGGGACATTCAGCAGACAGCTTGTTTCTTGAGGTAGGGAAAAGGAGAGCTTTTTGAGAAAACAAAAACCTTTTCCTGCAAAAGAGAGATGCTGTTGCATGAAAATGCTGTTTGGAACAGGGCTCTGCTAGTGAGGAGAGGAGCCTCTGCCCGGGAGGAAGCACCTGCAGTCACTGCAAAGAAACGGCACTTCTCCTGCCAGGACTTGGATAACATTTTCATTTCATTGTGTCGAATGGCAGAGAGATGTAATTATTTGCAGCTATTCCTTCTTCTGCATATTGCCTCTCCCCTGTTTCTATGATTTTCCAAGACAGGTTGCCTTTATCTAAGTCAAGCAGGACTGGATCCAGCTATCAAAATAAGGGAGTGGAGGATATTCCCTGGCAGGGAAGCTCCCCAGAGGAAAGAGCTGGCCCTTACTCCAGGAACAGCGGCAAGCTGGATATTCTGCTTGTCCCCCTGATAAGCACTAGGGCCCAACAGTGTGTCACCCAAGGTGACAGCAACAAGTCTGGGTGTCACAGGCACAGCCATAGAGACCCTCTCCAGACCCAGCAGCAGCTCTCTCTAAAACATAGCCGATGAAGAAACCACTGTAGGCTTTGATGATCCCTATGTGCTCAATATTTCCATCCTGATGACCTTTGGAAACAGCTCAGTGCAAACCTTAAGACACCCCTGAAGTCAAGTTCAACAAATCTTCAGAGACAAGAGTCACTTGGGGCTGGGGGTAAAGAACACAGAATGATCTGTAGGAGGGGCAGCACCTGGGCCTGCTCCAGCATTCCCTCCTGCCCGGCAGTGTGAGAGCGAGGAGGGAGCTGGAGCAAGCGGCCTGGAGAGGAATTCCAGGCACCACACAGACCCTGGGATATAAAATACCACAACTCATTCTGCCAGTTGCTTGGTAGGTCTTTGACTGTTTAGGCTTGGAATTTCCATGCTGGGAACTTGGGAGCCAGGGCGAGGGCGGCTGCCCATGGGGAGGTGCTCTGGTGCTCCAGGGGGGAATGCTGGCTCCTGTTAATGCTGCAGTCTGTGCACAGGTTTTGCTTCTATGTCCTGCCCCTCCTACAGCTCATTTTGTGTTCTTTACTCCCAGCCCCAAGTGACTCTTGTCTCTGAAGATTTGTTGAACTCGACTTCAAGTTCACGGGGATGAGGGAGCGGGAGGTGGCACCGAGGTGTGCCCATTCTGTGTGGCAGTGAGCAGGGCTGCAGGGCTGCTCCCAGGCACAAGGACAGTGTGTGAGAGTGTGTGACAACCAAAGACAAGCTGCACCTAGGCTAGACTGCTCACGGGGTTTTTTCAACCATCTAATTCCAGCCCTGTTCCCAGAACCTCTCCAGGCTGCCTGGCAGAGAATGAAGAGCTGTGCTGCTGTGAGGAAACCTCCTGTAAACTGAAAGCCCTTGTACAGGGGATTTGCTCTGTTTGCATCCAGGGTGGGATAAGGAAATACAAGAGATGTGGATATTGAGATTATTTTACCCCTGTGTTTTCCTGGGAGCTGAGCTGGCAGGAGATTTTAATCATGGCACCTTCTAAATATACCTGTGCTACAGCCAGCAACTTGCAGCAAATGATGAAGTGCAAATATTGCCCCAGCAGGCTCTTATCAAACAGATTTCAGAGCAGTCTCTCTGTTAGATAAGGACTGGGGAGATGTGTGGGTGGGATTCATAACATGGGAGTCAAGTCTGACCTGGCAGCTCAGTCCTCACTTGAGGAAGGGCGGGCACCTCCCTCTTTAGCATGAGCTGAGCTCCTCTTTACAGCCACTCCTCTCCCTCTGGACTGTAGTAGGAGTTGGGATAACTGAGCCAGAGCAAGCTGAACTTTTGGATAAATGAAATTTTGTGTGATAAATTTAGCTCTCGTTTTCTTCCTCCAAGGAGGCCTGCGTTTAAAGGCAAACCAATAAGCACCACAGCTATCACTGACAGGAACATAAAGGCAGTAAAATTAATTGCTAATACTGCCTGCTCCTTTCCAGGTTTACTCAGTAAGACCTGAAGGGCTCCATTTCTCCACAGGTAAAATAAACTCAGAAATTTAACAATGCTGAGGGTTGCTGGCAGTTTTAAAAGGCGTGATATACAGCACACACCTCTAGAGCACAGGTATTTTTCACTCTGGAAAGAAGCGTTCCTTCACTCCAGCTGAGCACTGGGGCTGGTGAGGAGCTGCAGAGACATGGCAGGAATGAGACAAGCAGCGGATCTGCTCGGGATATGCCCATGAAGGCTGTCACTTTCCCAGGAACACCATCCCAACCAGCCTCACTTGGGCTGAATTTGACTTTCTGCCCCTTTCAACAAGCCCCAGAGAGCTGCACCTTAACCTGCACAACACCTCAGGGTGCTTCCCTTGCTCCCATACACACTGCTCGAGGATGAAACTAATGCAGCCTTTATACATTTCAATACACTTATTTCAACTTCTTCCTCACTTATAAAATATATCATGAACCAATTTGTCACTCAGTCAGGCTCTTTGCAGTGTTATTCTAATTGAGAAAAAGGTCAGTGAATTACTACTTCTTTAGAATTAAATGTATTTGTCTCTGGAAAAAAAAAAAAAAAAGGCAGAAGAAACAACCCCATAATTTGGGTCTATTTTTGACACTTTTTGCATTCACAGAGGGGCTTGAGCATCCTCATTACACACTTTTACAGATCAAAACTCCTTGTCTGAGTTTTTGCAAAAGCTCTGGCAGTGAGACAGAACTGACTTTGGCTTTTTATCTTCTTCATTAGTGTTGCCCTCTGCTCCAAATGGCCTCTAGACAAACTATTTATTGTTGGGTTAATTAGCTCATTTGGATCTATGCTTGCCACTGCATTTTTGCAGTCTACAGTATCTAAAACACATGGTCCTTGAATCTCTAAGAATCTTGAGTATGTGACACATGGGCTTTCCCAAAGGAAAAAGGAGGAGAGGAATTACTTGCTGTGGGGATAATGTTCCAGACAGGCTAAGTTCCCCTGTTATATTGTTATTATATAGGAGTTTATCTAAGTCTGCATAAAGCCCTTACTCTCTAGTGTTGTCTCCTTCAGCGCCTTCAGAAAATAACTTGCCAAAATATAAAAATATTTTGCTCCCACAGAACCAGTATGAAAAGGAGGAACAGGTAGAGATGGCCGTAGACAGCTCATGTTGAGATGCAACCTGAAGAATGCAGCACCCTGGGACAGCTGGGAGTGGATGGAATGGACACAGACAATGGCATGGACATCTGTTATTGGAATCCTAAACAAATCAGCCTCAATTGCTATTTTAAGATAGATGAAATATGGATATCTTATATACAGCTATCTGATATAATATTAAGACATTACAGCACACTTTTAGAAATTTGGAGCAGCTAGAAAGATGTGGGTAACAAAGCACTCGCTCAGCCCTTCAATGCATGGGGATTTTCCTAGGGATACCTCTTTCCCCAGGTGCCTGCTTCAAAAGAAGCAAATTTTAGCAATTGTTGAGCAAATTAAATCATGTTCCCTGGCAGATATTACAATAATAAATACAGTAGCAAATTTTTTGAGAATACAGTATAATAAATACAGTAGCAAATATTTGAGAGAATGCTCCATCTGATGGAATCTGCTCTGTTAAACACCTCTAACTTCACCTTGTCCAAAGATAACATCTAGATAAAGATGGATGTTTTAAAAGACCCTAGCATCATTTAACTACTTCTGTTTAAAATACTAGGTCCCTTAAAAAGCAGTCCTAAAGGGAGATTTAAGCTTAGCTTATCCAGCCTTTTCCTTCAAAGTGTTTGTTGGATTTTTTAAAGGTTGCTAGGCATATTCTGGCTATAACCAGACTGGGATAAAACCACTGGATTCTCTGAGCTTGGGAGCTTTGCTTGGCTGCAGCCCACCTGAAACCCAGAGGCAGTGCTGGCTGCAGCCAAGGAGAGGTGGTGGAGCACTCAGTGAGTGTTAGATCACAGAAAGCACCTAAGTACAAACTCTTCCTCCTAAATAGATGGATGCAGACGTGGCACCGGAGCAGTCCTAGCTCAAGTGTCCTGTCCCTTGACTTGGTGTTGAAAGCCTCATGAAGAGGATCGGTTCAAAACTAGAATGGGTTAAACACTGAGATACCACAACCTACAGACACCTGAGTTGTAGCTGTCCTACCACCGAATTACTACTGGCTGCTTTTGCTTAATTTCACTGAGGTAGAAAAAAGACTTTGTCCAGTACTTACACCTTTTACAATTATGTCTGAATATATTTTCTAACACACATAAACTTTTTTTTTTTTTTTTTTTTTTAGTTTATGGATTATACACATTACATATTACTGGTTTGACTTATTACTTGTGCTTAAGTCTCATCATGACTGTGACCAGCATGGAAAATCTACCACAAAATCTATTTGCTTTGGGATATTGGCAGTCACCTCCACACTGCCAATGGGCATTTAAAATTCATCTGAACCTCATCTGGAGGAAATACAATTTTGAAGGCTTGGGAAAAAGTCTGCAAAACGTTGAGAAATGTCTCATCTCCCCTCCACACTCATTCCACTCTGAGATGTACACATAACACATGGACTTGAAATTTGTATCAATCAAACATAAATCCCTTTCAAATCTGCAAGCATGATAAAACCTTGAAAGACAGCTTGCCTGGGTGCTTCCCAGGACTATCAGCTGGACACATCAGTGACTGAGGACACCTGCACCCGCCCCTGGCCGACGTCCAGCTTACGGAACAGAGATCAAAAATGCACCTTAAAGAAAATATTAGCTGGGAACCAGAATGCTAAACTGCACACTGGCTGCAGCTACACTTGGGAAAAAACAGAGAGGAAACTACATGTGCTTCTCTTTTTAAAAATTCATTTACAACAACTAAAAAAAGGCTTTGGTTACCCTGAGATGCTGGCACGCTCCTCCTGCCTGAGTTGGGGTTTCTGCTGCTTTTGAAGCATCTCTGGCTCTGGTCCAAATTTGAATGATGGGAGAAATGGATACTTGTTAAAAGCATGTGCTTGATTCACTTAACCAGCATAAAACTTCCCTTCTTTTTACCTGTCAGATTTTTATCCAAAGTACATTGCACCGGTGAATTGGCCGTGAGTAATAAATTCTGATCTCTTGAAAATGTCCTTCCATGAATATGGATTAAAATCCTCATTAAACACCTTGATAAATTAATGAATTTATAGGAATGCACAGAGAGGTTGGCAAGCAGCTGTCATTCACCTTCTCCTCTAACCACAAGTGTTTGAAGCCAATCAAAATAATCTCAGATCTGGCAGAAGATTTAGAACAGACAAAAGGAAATACTATTTTAAACAGCCAAGTTATGGAAAACCTGACTTGTGTTACAAAATATCTTGGATGCTGAGGACTAAAATAAATGCAGAAGATGATCAAATCAGAAAAACAGCAAGTCCCTTGGGTGGACATGAAACAAAGCCAACAAGACATCCAGGGTGGCAGAGGAACCACAGAACATTCATGGGGCAGAAGGTACACAGGATGCCTTTGGCCCTTTCTCTGTAAGCCAGCACCTCACTATTTGCCATTACCCTAATTGCCTGGGATACTCTCAAGGCTTAGGCAAAAATCAGAGTGAATTTGGTTCTCTGGGAAAAGGCTCAGAGCACAGAGCCACCACAGCCAGCCCAGAGCCACTGGTGGGTCCTGCTTGGCTCACCAGGGACTGAGCACCTGCAGCCTCCACAACCAGGACCTGGGGCTTGGCCAAGCTCCTCTTTCTGGCACTGCCCCCTCAAACAGAACCCTCTTCCTGATGCAAATACCCTTCTGTGACCTTGCTGTGCCTCAGTGTATCTCCAGAGACCTTCCATAACCCAGAAGCTCGGTGATTAACTTAATTAGGACAGTAATTATGTACCTCCTGTTAATGAAAAGCTGTGTGCTGCACCACTGCTGATGTACAGAAGTGCTTTCTGGACAGGAGCTCACACTGGGTGAAGCACACCATGGCACAGCCCAGCTCAGTAACAGCTTGTCCAGGTGACACAGATCCAGCTTTTTCTTTACAAACACACCAGTGAGTGTGAACACTCCTCTGCCTGTAAGTGAATCCATGGAAACCTCCAAAGTTATCTTATACTACCACTGAAACCACAATTATAATAAATGTAGCTTAGTGTCAGCCCTGGGCAGAGGCAATAGATAACAAGACAGCCTGAGCAGTGCCCTTATTAAGGGTCTCTGGTAAGGAGAGCCCATCCTATTTATTGACTTTTCTGTGCCTGTTGTGGTGCTGGGTAATTCAACAATTTGCCTTTAATTCCCTTAGGATGCTCCATCTGGCTTCAGATCAATGGCCCACCCAGCTGTTTCAGCTGAACTCTGCTTTTAACTTGCTGACTGTAAAACAGTCATATAAATTCCTGGTGTGCTCAGGAGAAAACACTAGTGGTGAGGTGATGGATATTCTCCAGAGAATGTCCTCTGAGTAAGCCAATCTGTGTCTGTCTAGGAGGAACCAATTTTGCATTGTGTGAGCTTTTCAAAAGGACATAAGTACAATTTGGGCAGTTTAAATAGCAGAAAGCAAACTGAATGACCATTCCCAATGTCTGGGGGAGCAGAAGAGCACTCTCAGCCCTAAAAACCACGGATGTGGAAGCAGCTGACTGGAGGAGAACCAGACCTTGACTGGGCACACTCTGACAGTGCCTTTTCCAAAATTCCCATTTACACCATGGAACTGCTGCATGTAACCAACAATTTATGGAGCCGATTTCCTCTTCTTTTAATTCTCATTTCAGCTATATGCTTGGGAACTTTGTGTTTATGCTGCTCTAATCTCTTTGAAGGGAGAAAAGTAGCTGGGCTCCTTAGCAAGTTGAAGGGCAATCTCTTTCCTTCCGAGCTCCCTGTGTCCCTCCGACACGCTGCAGGGCTCACAGCATTGCATTCTGCACACAGAAAAGGACAAGAACTACAAGGAAGGGGTGGCATTTGTGTGCCAGTATCAGTGAGGCGGTGATCTATGAGGAGACACTCCCCTACCCCATTTCACACCTTGGATAACCAAACCTTCAGCCTTCAGAGCTTTCAACACTGTTGCCTTGATCCTTTGCTGTTAATATTCTCCTGCACAGCCACCAGAGGAGTTCCTCTGCATGATCCATCTGCCCAGGCCTTCCTTCAGCCCCACGTGGAAGCTTGTGCCAGTCATCCAGAGATGTTTCCTTGCACTGACTTGTGCACTTGCTTACATCACACACACGGGGGCCTCAAGCTTCGGTCTCCCCTCAATTAATTAAATTAACATGCTACTCTCGTGGGGCCACCTCCCTGCCCTTCCTAACAAATGCCTGGGGAAGGAAACCCAGCTCCTGCTTCAGCTCCTTCCACTATCCCTGCAGGTTTGTCCTACAGGGATACAAACCAGTGCTGCTTTGTGGGGCTGGAAATGGGGAAGAAGTCCTTGCAGCTGCTGAGTTGGGTTCGGAGGTGCTGATGCTCCTTGGTGAGGTTTTTTGGTGTGCAGTCTCACATAGCTGGCAGTGTGGAATGTGTCTGTAACATCTCTGAAACGAGCCCATATGTGCACGTGGAAATCTGTGCAAGCAGACTGAACAAGTTAAAAGAAAGGGAAAGGGAAGAGCAGAGTTTCCCATCTGTGCTAGTCCATCCTCTAGGGTGGGGCTGAACGTGCTGGGAGATTCAAAGCAGGACTATCAAAGAGACTGAATGAGATGGGTATTAATTAACACACTCCTACCAGCCTTGGGAAGCGAGGGAGTGCAGGCCAGGGAAAGGAGACACCCTCAGCCTGCTGTCCTGAGTGATAAAATCACAGAATGCTTTGGGTCAAAGGGACCCCAAAGATCATCGAGTTACAACGCACCTGCCATGGATAGGGATGCCACCCACCAGACACTAGGTAACTCAGGACCCCATCCAGCCTGGCCTTGGACACTTCCAGGGATCCAGGGGCATCCACAGCTTCTCTGAGCAACTGTGCCAGGGCCTCAGCACCCTCTGAGCCAAGAACTTCTGCATGGAAAAGGCTCAGAGAGCCACTGACTCCTGGGAAGAACATGCAGGGGACAGCCACTACAAACACACTCTCAGGACAGCTTCAGTGGGATCCTGCACCTTCTCTGACATGGAAATCAATTGTGCATGAAATACGAAGCCCTAGAAAAACAGATTTCATTAGTTCTACTGCTCATGGAACCACTTGGACAATATGTTAAAAAATAATAGAAAAGCTGGTCATAAAATATCAGCAGAATGGTGCTGCACGTCCAGAAACTAAAATGAGTTCTGAACAAGAAGCCAAATTGCTGCAACTTATTTATTAGAGATCTGTTGAATAAATGACCCAACTGTACCCATGGAAACTACTGTACCAGTTCATCCTCAATAAATGAGAAAGCAAAAGCTGTTTCCTTAAAGAACTGCCTTAGAATGAACTAATCTGTAACAATATTAAAACAGAACATATCTGTGCCAATTTGTTTTTATTGTTTTTTAAATTTAATTTTATTAACACAGCTCTACTTTCTCAAGTCCAACAGCCACCCTTCTGGGCAGGACCCGTTACACTTTTCCTGACCCTTTTCAGGGGGAAGCACCTGAATGCAAGTGGTTGGGAACAAAAGTCACCTGCATTTGCCTGGGAATAGAACGCACGAGTATGAAGATTCTCTGCACCTCAGAACGGGGCAGCTGGTGCCTGATGGCTCCTTGACCACAACACCAACAACACAAATCCTGGTGATACAGCCCAAAGGTGGGAGAGAAAAATGGGGGTTCTGAGCAGAGCAAGCCATATCCTTCCTCTCTGCTCCTCTGGCCCCAGACACAAGGGCTGCGTGACAGACACTGGGATGAGACCACTTGAGGAACACACACACACCATCAAAGGTGGAGTGTGCACTTTGGAACTAACTTTAGTTGTGTTACAGAAAGCTTGAACTGAGTCTAATTACTGTTTGAGCCCTTGGAATTTCTATCACTTGGTCTGATCTAACAGCACTCCTTTTTCTAATCCTCTTAAAACAGGCTGTTTTAAAGGTTTTACTCAGGCTGACACTTGGAGCATGATGCTAAAGTACCGTTATTACAAAGAAAACTATTTGGTGTTCATTAGCAGGGTGACAATCAGCTGCAAGACAAGTGTAGCTTGAACCACAGGACTCATGCCTCTGTACTAATTTTATCTGAAGCTCCTGAGGACCCCAAGGCACGGGCAGAGCAAACAGAGGAGGGAGAGTGGCTCCTTGGGCTCACTCCCAGAATCCCACAAAGATCCCAGGCAAGTGCTCTGCCCACCTGGGAGATCCACTTGCACAACCACAGCCACTGTCATTAATTTTGTGGAACTTTCTCCCCAAAATGTCCTTCTTCGTTTTCCCCTCATCTTTTTCCTTTTCCTAGGGAGGTTCTGATGTATCTGAAGAGCCTTGGCTGTCTGGTTTAAACCGAGTCAGCTCTATCAGATTTATTTTTGTCAATCTGTGCCATGTGAGGCTTGAATGGCTTTCCAAAATACCACTGTGGCTGACTTTGGGGATAACAACACTGATTTTGGTCTTCAACCAGCTGTCTTCAAACATAATCCATCTCTCTTCTCTCTCCACAGCAAGCACAGTTAGTTTATATTTGAACTTTTCCATCTTTTAGAACATGTTTACCACTGCCTCCTTGAAAGACACTGGATCTCATTTATTTGGACTTCCTCTGTTCTGCTCTCTCAGTGAAGAAAAGCCCTTTATGTTGATGTGACACTATAAAAATCCATAATCATAAAGTTAAAAATAAATCCCTTGCTAGAATAAGATCAGCTAAATATACTTAAATTCTTTATATTTGGGTCTGCTTTGTATTCTCACGTTTGACTTCAATTAAATTACTCTTCTTCAGCAATTCAGAGGCCTTTCAGTAACCACGTGCCACTGAATATAAAAATCACATGTTTATTGCACAGATGAGAGTGCACACCATCCCAGGGTGTTTCCAACACAAACCTGCTTTTTACTGCCCCAATGTGAGGAAACATCAACCAGCACCATCTGAACGTCCCCCTCGCTGCAGGGGCGAGGGATCAGAGCTCTCTGCACATTTTCTGACTTCTTCTACAACACCCACTGATCCTGAGGAAGTGTTTGGCAGGTAAGAGGAAGGCATGAAGAACATGTAGTAGGATTCTTCAGCCAGAGTATTTATTACAATCTCGAGTCATCTGCCACGGTGGAGAGTTTGATTCGCCGATAATTTCACACTACATAAAAATCGAATCTGCGATAATTTAGGTAGGCTATCACGTACTGCTGATCTCCACCATAAACAAAGCAAACCCAGTAATTGCTTTTACCGAAAAATTATGAGCATTTTAGGGTTTTAACACTGAGAGGTCCCAGGGGAAGGAGAAGAAGATTGGAAAGCGGTGGTTTCAACAAACATGAAATTGCACAAAAGGTAGCAAAAATTAGATGACACTGAATTTCCACACATAAAAGCAAATAAAAATGCTGTAGTATTGGCTTCTTCAATTTATTCCAGTCAGCTTTGAGATTTCCATTTGTTTTGATATGAAAAATATCAATTTGTCACAATACTGAGTTTAGCAATTACTTCATTGTGCTACCATTAGTAAGAAAAAGCTATTGATTTAAACAATGCACACATAAACATGGCTTTCAAACCAAAATTCCTATTTTTCTTGAAGCTTTTGCTATTAACTATTAGAATTCATCAGCACAATAGCAAAAAATCCCTGAGCACAGAGGGTTAAATCTCACAGCCCTTGCTGGCAGTGCCCAAGCGTGAACACCGCATTCGTGGCCCTGTTTTCCGTAAGAGAGGAAAAAACAACGTTTTTATGGCAACAAAAGATTTCCCCTCCTGTGGCTCACAAGCTGCATGGCAGCTCCTGGCAGCTTACAGTCAGAAGGGTTGCAAAAATTTAATATTAAGGCTCAGGGACTTCTGTAACTTCAGGAGTTACTCTCTAGCTGAGGTCAGGAAGGCATGCAGAGGACCCCAACTAAACTTATTGGAATCAAAGACCTTAAATCTTTTCAGAATTTAAAATACTAAACTTCTCTCCCTTTACTGCCAGAGTTTTATTCCCCCCTCTTTGCTGTTTCACAGTTTACAATTGAGTGCCAGTAATTCCTGCAAGAATTTCAGGTTTATCACATAGGATTTCTCCTTCTACATTTAAGATATTCCATAAACTGCGAAAGGCAGGCCTGGGGCTTGGTGATACAAAAAACACTGCCACTAAAATCACCAGAGTGTTAGGCCTGGCAGTAGATTGCCAGACTGAGCATCCTGGAGGCAAGGAGCAGGGAGGCTGTGACTCCTCCGTGCCCCCCCAGGGCTGCAGAGCCACCACCCTGCTCATGGGGAGCTCACCTTGAGCCCCACTGCACTTCAGACTATAAAGCACCCATTATCCTCGCCTGGTGCTTTCTTAAATTGACACAGATGCCATTGCCTAATATAAATAATTTGTTCCACAAATAGACGTTTTCAGGAACAACATCTGTGCCTGTGCTTAATTTGCAGCATGCTGACTGTCTCACAGGAGTCAACGGGAGAGGTCACACAAGTTAAACGAGTTCTGAGAACTGAACTTGGTGGGATTGGGGGTCTTTGTTTGCATTTTGATTTTGTTTTGCCTTTGCCTCTTGTGGGTTTGGTGCTTCTTCGGTGTCACGGCTCCCATGGGGTGTGTGGGAGTTATCTAGGGCTGATACTGGAAACACCAGCCTTTGTATTTCAGCTACTGGTTTAACATGAAACATGAAACATTTTCTAAATCCCTTCAGACAGGTTTGGAAGTGGTTTTTGGAAAGGCCATTTTTAGGAGCATGGACTTTAACTGTGCCATGCTGCTGGTCCCTGTCTCCACACGTTCATTGGGGTTCATCCTGCTGAGCCCTGGGCAGTGCTGAACCTCCTCCCAGCAAACATCCACTCCCTGCAGTTAGAGGGGCTGTGTGTGCTGTGGCTTTGTACATGCAGCCTCAGCAATACATACAAAAGGTTCTCGGTGGCAAGTATAATTGCATGTCCTGTATACACCTGATAGATTGCAGCCCTGTTGGTATGCTGCAATAACAAATAAATGGTTGTTATTAATGGGACTGTAAAACACATGCTCAACCCCTGTGGAGCTAACTGTAGTGCTTTACATGCTACCTGCAACACTGCCAGGGCAGTGGAACATGGCATTCCCTGTTCTGCCGAGCCAAAAAAACACGGGGGTGTGGCTGCTCCAGCCATCCAGAAGTGGCTGCCCCTCCAGGCAGAACAAAGGGAAACCTCTCACAGCACCACAGCTGTGTGAGAGAGGATCCTGACAGAAAAATGAATGCATTCAGGTCTTTATCTCTGGTTAATTTACTGCCATGGCTATATGGAAAAGCAAATGCTAACTGAGCTGGTATGTCTGGGCTTTCATTTCTCTTATCTCCATGCAGGACCAAGGGATGACAATGCAGCAGAGCTCCATCATTCAGCCCATCCACAATTTGCAGTGCCTCTGATACAAACCCAGCAGCTTGGCACGTAGCTGCAGGCTGCCAGAGCCCAGCAACCATCAGTTGAGGTGGTTAATGATTTCTTCTTCCTGCTGTGAAACTCTTCCAGGCATTCCTTCAGCACTACCTTCCTTGTGCTGAGCCTTAGCTCAGGCAGCTCCCGCGGGGCCTCAAAAAACAGCAGGGTTGTTATTTTTATGTGTGTTTGACAAATGCGTGGGACAGACTCCAAAGGCCCATTAACTATCTGGATTTTTTTAAATTAAAAAACCTCCAAAACACCAGAATCCCCAGCTGCCAGTTCTGGTGATGTGGTTAAATGAAGTCCTCGTTCTGCTTGGAGTGGGCAAATGGAATGGGTGGTGCAAACAGAGGCACCATCTCAGTGACGCTCCTCAGTGCTGGAAGGACAGAGGTGCTGTCCTGAGCCAGTGCTTTGTTCCAGGTTCCTCCTGTTCCTGCTAAGAGGGAAGTGGATCAAGTTTCCCCAGGGAATCTCCCCATTTCTTCTGCCCTGTGCTAATCAGAAGAGAGGTGAAAAGAGAACCATTAAGGTTGGCAAAGACCTTCAAGACCATTGAGTCCAAAATGACTGAATGAGATGAAAGAGGCCAGGGTATCCTGGTGACCTCTGCAACACTGCAGGATACAGTAATTGCCTTTTTCTGTGTGAGCTGGTGCTTGTCCTTCTGCAGGGCCGCAGCTGTGTGGTGACACACGTGCAGCCTCATCAGCACCCAGTGGCATCGTTTGCAGGGGGTGAAACTCCAGGATTATTTGGGAGGAGGGTGCTGGCCCACCAAAAACCTTTTCTGTGTGTAGTTCTGGAAAGGCCCGTGCTGATAATGAGAAACAAAAACACTTCCAAACTTTCTCTCACCAAAAATCAGGCCATAACAAGCACTTGTTAGCAGAAGGGGAAAAAGTGTTTCAACACCAGCTTTCAGTAGAGTGAGAAGAGAGCAGAGCAGCAGGAGGAGATGTATCATCTCATTGTTTCTCGCAGGCTCTCTGCCCCACAGTTAGGAATTTTTCCAAATCTCCCTTCCAGGATGAAATTTCCTCCCACCAGGGGCTGTTCTCCTGAGCTTTAATGTGTTTTCATTGCTGAAAGAAAAGAATGTATCTACTACCAAATTTGCTGCTGACTTCTGGCAGGGCTCAGCTAGGTTCTCGTGGCCTGAAAACACGCTGAATTAATTTGGGCTGAGCAAACATAGACAGTAAAGCATACTTATAACACAAGAGCTTATTCTCTATTATTTTGCATAACAGAAAACTCTCTGGCCCTTGAAGACACCTCCCTTCCCCTGGGGAGGTTTTTCAAACAGCCCAAAGCATGGGAACTGTTCAGGTCAAACACAGGCTCTTTAATCCCATCAGAAATACATAAATGCAGACTTGCCCATCACATAATCCAGCCTCCTCCACCCCATAGCATGAGGTGAGCAGCTTTTATCAGTGCCAGACTCATTATCTTTTCTGCAGACAATACTGGAGAAGCACCAGCCCAGCCAGTGTCTCCTGAAACGAAAAGACTGAAAATGCAGGACGGACCTGCTTGGGCTGAGAGCAGGAGTAAGGGCAGAAAAACATGAGACAGAAAAATATAAACCAAAGGAAGAAGTTGCCAAGACCACGAGGAGTCTTATGCTGCACCAGGCAGCTCACCTGTCTGGAACATCACACTGAGCACAGGGTTGTATTGTCACAGAAAGAAACAGCAAAATGCAATTAAAACGATTTACAGAAAGGGTTAACCAGCATCACTCTGCCTGAGCAGCACACTCCTCTGGCAGTAATCTCTTCTATTTTTAAGAGATTAAAAACTAGGAGCAGCAGCATCTGGCCTCTAATTTGCACAAATAACAAATCAAATGCCCCAAAATTGGTAATTTGGTAGATTAAATTATCAAAGCCTACTCTTTTGGTGTCCACATCTGATAGTGCTTTGATTGGTTTATATCTTAGAAATTGTTTCATGGACTAACTTTGTTGATTATCTTCAAACTGGGATAAGTTTTATTTCATCAGCAACTCAGTTGCCTTCCGAGCAGCAGCCCGCTCTTTAAAGTGCAAATTAAGAACCAGGGAAGAGAAGAAAGGATGGAGCTGTTTGAAGGAATTGCTGGAGGTCAACAGAGGCCAACGCTTTGGTTTCATCTCTTAACTACGTACGCACAAATGACCTGACGCAATCCAAAATTGAAAGCTGTGACCAAGAGAGGAGGAAGAGCCAACTGCAGAGTCTCAGCATCCTGAGCAGTGGATGATGGCTCTGGCCACACCAGCCCCAGCTGCTCAGGACAGCTCTGTGGAAGAGGTGATGGAGGCCACAAGAGATTCCCTCCTGGGAAACCCACACCCGAGGATGTGCCAGTGAGCCAGAGGAGAAGGCAGCCCACTCTTGCTATAAAACACGACAGCACATGTAACTGGGGAAGCACCAAGCAGAACAGAGCTTATAAAAGTGCATTCAATGAGCTGGCCACAACCCAAACACAGGGAAATGCAGATGATTCCACCTCCAACTCTTCTGGGTGCAGAAGAGGCTGCGAGAGGCAGCTCTGAGCTGGTCCTGCTGCAGCTGGCTCTGTGTCCCCGGGAGCTGCCGCTGCGCAGACTCGCCGTGGCTCATCCTGCAGGAGGTGCTGACCCAGAGCTCTCCTCAGGGCTCTCTCCAGCTGCACAAGGCTGCAGGTGGGGTGCCCTGGAGCCCAGCCCTGCTGCACCACGGTGACCGCGGGGCTGCCGCTGGTGCCCGCCTCTGCAGGGCAGGGCCGGGTGGTGCCGGGGCTCAGCCGCTTCCCAGAAAGAGAAATGCTCTAAATTAATGTGCTCTCTGACCAGCTGCCAGTGTTAGTGTGGCTTTTGAACCAGCCCCAATGCCACACAGAGATTAAATCTTTATTTTAACAAGATTATTATGGTTTCCCAGGCAATCCAATGCATACAAACAATGGAGCTAACAAAACGTTGGATAAAGGCATATCACTTCAATTCCCATATACTGCAAAATATTACTTGCCCTGGGGGAACTCAATGCGGAGGATGAGAACACCTCAAGAAACTTAACCCTGAAGAAATGAGCTGGAAATTTCAAATCTGACCAGTGTGAACATGTTAGAAACTATACAGCTGACGTACAATCTCCAGCAATAACGAGTAAGATGCTTTACCCCCGAGCCAAGGTTTTGCCTGAATCATGTGAAAACTTTTTATAGACCTAAAAAGAGAAAATTTACATATGCACATCTCTATCTTAAGAAACAAGATTCTGCATCTGAGGGCCTGCCATGTGATCTTTAAAGAAGGTCAACAATAATTTTATTGTTAGTGTTTGTATTATGATGCTTCCACGCAGCAATAGGTAGAGTCAACTTCAAATTATTAATCAAATAAACATGCACAGAGATCCCAGGGGCATAATGCCAAAAGCCAGCAGGCATTTCAGTAAAGGAGTGTGAATTCATCCAGAGTTAAAATTCAAATGTGGGCTACTCTTTCACAAACCCCAACCAGTTCCTCCATCCCAGACTTTGCATTAACTGATTGAGTTAAAAATACATGACTTTTATGCCTCCATGCTTGGAGACTCCATGTCCTCTATTCAATCTGTAGCCAGTGTTCTTGGGGACGACTCATAATTCAACACCACAGCACGATAAAGCAACCCTTTTTCTGCTGAAAGGGGTTCCCTCCTCTGCAACAGAACCAGCAAAACACAGTTTGCATCATTCAACAAGCTACTTCTGCAGAAATACTCAAGAATACTCTCAGTTTTGTTATTAATTATCCCTCATCTGTGGAGTACTTCGGTTCCACCAAAAGCTTAAGAAACACAGAATCATCTGAGTCACACCTTGAGACCTTCTCTCCTATCTGTTAAAAAATGACAGACCCACAGCTGCAAACAAAACCAAGCAGCTCATCTTCCACAGAAGTGAAATCTGCCAGATCCATAAAGAAAATGCTCCAACTCAATCTGACTTGTGGGATTCAGCTCTGCCTCATCAGCTCCATCTGTGCACCTCCTGCTCCTCCTGAAGACCAGTGACAGCCAGGGCACACTGTCACCCAACTCATGTTGTACTCCAAAGCTTCACACAGTAGTACAACACAACGAGTCAACAAGGCAGGAAAAGGAGCAAATAGCTTCTTGGAGGTTCGATGGGATCCCCTCGATGCACTCATTCTCCTGAGTGCTGCCATCTGGCTCAGGAGCTAACCACAAGCTGCTGATAAAGAATTTGCATTGCTTTGGTGCAGCACATTGCTCATCACTTTAACAGCTCCACTCCCTTTTCTTAATAAACCTCAGGAGACATCTTCTGCATTCCCTAACTCCCTAATCCATGGGGCGCCGCTCAGAACAATGGCTTTGCTTCTTCCAGAGTTGATGGCAGTAATAAATTGCATTTCCACAGATGAAATCATGCATCACAGAAATGTTGCAATGCTGCTTAGAGCAGAGAAACTTCAGAGAATACCAGTTCATGTGAGCCAAGCCCCACAGAGCCCAGGAGCTGCTGGAAAGGACAAGCACCATCTCCCTGATAAACAGACTTGCCTCCATGTATCTCCTTCATGTAGACGGAGATACAGTAAAAGTTGGTGATCCTGTGACATATTTTATAAAGAGCAAGGATCTCCTGGATCAGGCTTGCAACCAGTCCCCCTTGCTGTATTGATATCATGTGTTGGAATGCTCCACGCTGTGCAGGAACTGAAACCATTAGAGACAGAACCCATACTTGTTCCAAAGCTGTTATAGGAAGGTCTCTCAGAGCATTAATTATGCTCATCCTGCCACACAAGTCCTTTAGACTCAGCCTCTCTCATGGACTAATCTGGACATGAGAAAGTGACACGGCATCTCTGAGAAGATGTTAACAACATATGTGTTCCTGCTTCACAGAACCACAGAATGTACTGAGTTGGGACCCACAAGGATCATCAAGTTTAACTCCTGGCCCTGCACAGGACATCCCAAGAGGCATGCCATGTGCCCAAGAGTATTGTCCAAATGCTTCTTGAACTCTTTCAGGCTTGGTGTTGTGCCCACTGCCCTGAAGAACCTGCTCCAGTGCCCAACCACCCTCAGGGCGTGGCACCTCCACAGCTGGAGTGCAGAAGTGCCTGTGGGCCATGCAGGCTGACCAAGGCTTTTGCATGTCAGAGACAGGTAAGTTTCACCAGCTGCATCGCAAGAAGCACCATAACTTGCATTTGGAGAATCCATATCTTCCAGAAGGTTTTATGAGAAATAGACTCCATTGCTCCTCTCAGAAATATGTTCCAGCAGTTAATCTTCCTGGGTGCTAAAACACACGCCTTAGTTTGCATCAAACTGATTTTAGCACCCAGCTTGCCTGCTAGCAAACTGCGAGTGTAACACAAGCAGGAACCTTGGAGAGCGGAACCTCCCAACCAAGCTCCTCGAAACCAGATAGGAGCAGCTCCAGCGGCAAAATGCTTGTTCAGGAGTTTAGTAGGAAGCATGGAGTTTCTTCCTTCTCTTTTGGGTACAGGGGAATATTTCAGACATCAGAGGTGAGAGTCACAACTGTAATTCTGAAGCAATCCTGTGTGAAGCACCTGGGCATCCAGGAGGAACCAGGGGAAGGCGTGTTTTGCACAGGTCCCCATGTCACTCCTCTCATGCATGGATGAGCTCTTCTTAAAACATACCAATCCTACAAAAATACCAGTGATTCTGTGATTTCTGTCTGCCTTTCACATGAACTTTTGCCGCTAGGATCTTCAGGGCCAAGGTCTGTCTCCTCATCCCATATCCCACTGACTCTAAACTGAAGCTTCCAAAGGTGATTATCTGTACATCTGTCAAGATATTTCTTCAGTCCTGTTGGTCCAGAGTCTCTCAGCAACAGAGTAACTATTTACTCAACTATATTTATTTTCTTTCAAAAGATATTTATTGATTTTTGTTTTTTAAAGACCATGTGCTTGTCGTGGTTTTTTTTGGCAAATGGTGCCAAAAAATTAAAAAAAACCCCACCAAACTCTCAGCAAATGGTGCCAAGAAATGCAGAAATGTATTTCTTCACCCTACACCTCTTCAGCAGTTCTCTGCCCTCCCCAACAAGCTGCTGTTCTCTCTAAGCCCCTGGAGCACTGGTGCCCGTGGTCATTACAGAAGTATTCAGGGTGCCTGCCACAGCTGATGACAGCTCTATAATCACGGTGCAATTGGATATGTTGCCATGCTTAAGTCAGCTGGTTTGTGTTGGAGGTTTTAGTGTGGCATGCCTTCAAACTGATGTAATTCTCCGTGTTTTGTCTGAAAAGTGTGGCTTTTTGGCAAGTCCCTCTGGAGCCCAATGAAAGAAACCTATATTTTCCAGGCCTCCTTGGTCGCAGAGATGGTTGGTGGTGAGCTGACACATGTAATTCTGAATCTCTGCTCGTCCCTGGGCAGCTTGCAGAGAGCTTGCCCGCAGAAAGACAACCGTCAGCTGAAACCAGCCCAAATTCCTGCCCGACTCTAAAAAAAGAGATTCAGCCATTCAGAAGCAACAGAGAGATTTGCCAACCCAAACTGAGTCCCTCCAAGAAATTAACTCCCATTTGTTTATTACTGAGTATTTGCCACCTCTGGGTACCATGAATAGCTGAAACATATTCCGACTGGGGAAGCTGCCAGGGGCTGTTTTCTCGAAAAGGCCGACGCGCATATTCTGGTCTCGCTGTTGCCACTCCTTCCAATCTGTGCCCTCTTCTATCAAACCAAACCCCTCAAACATTATCAGTCTTTTATGTTTGCAGCTGCTGATGTCATACCGGGCTTGCCCTGCCTGGCTCTGGGCCACCCTCCTTCAGGACTGGGCATTCAGAGCTGTTCTGTCAGCAAGCCTGGAGAGAAGTCAACACTCTTTCCCTTCTCCCCAGCAAACAGGACCACTGCATTAATTTGGATTTTAACTGGCTGTGCCCAGCACTGTACTCTCTAGGAGATGCAGAGGCGAGATCCTAAGTTCAACTTATCCTCTCCAAACAATAAAGAAATGGTGCTGCTTCCAGAAGGTTCCAGAGCCTGGAAGAGTACCGTGGCAATACCTGACTGTAAGAGTATGATACAGCAGTGATTTTCTATTTAGGGGTTAAATGGGATCCTATACAAGATTTGTACACCCCAGAGCCAGGAGTTAACTTGAATAGAAAATAGAAAATGGAAAATAAAGGGCCACTCCCTTTTGAAACCTCATAAATGACAGTAAATTAAGCTAAGAACATCCCTGTCTCCTCTCACCGCAGGCAGGTCTGAACAAAATAGTAGGATTCTCTGAAATTAATTGCTAGTGTGTCCAAAACAACGAATCAACCATTTTTATCTGCTACCTGTGTGTTTTTCTGTCAAGGGAAATGTAAATTTTGAGCTGATGAGAATAACTTCTGATGACTGGGCAACGGTGCTGGAAATTATTCATTCCTTTACTCTCCTTTTTAACGGTACCTTTCTTTATTGCATTTTAACATTCAGCTACAAAACATTGGCTAAGTCATGGGAATTGCCACCTCACTGACACGGCATTAGCAGCAATCAGCTCATACATCACATAGCTGTGGCTCTTTCTTACTACGTCACTACTACAGAGAGGTGGTTTCAGAAGGAAAGTAGAGGACTAACCTGTACATAAAAAGCTTTTTGAGGGTTGACTTTAAGACCCGGCAAACAAAAGCAATGATGGCAGCAGCTAAAGGCAGACAGCAAACTTCCTGTGGATCTTTTTCCCTCCAGGAGGATCACTGAATATACAATACACAACTCTGTACTGGAGACACTCCAAAATCCTAGCTACCAACACCACAAAGGCTTCCCAAGCACTCCCCTTTCATACTGACTTGCACTGCCTTTCACAACCCAGCAAGTACAGAAGAGCAACGGAAAGTGACCTTTAAAATAGCAAAATGTTAATTTCAGCTATTGTTTTATGTATCTTCAGTAATTTATCCTTGACCTGACTGGGGTTGCTGAGGCTCTCCAACCTGCCTGGCTGTGACTGTGCATGTGAAATGCGTGCTCAGCTCCCGCGGCGCGTCCCGCTGCCGCCGCCGCTCCTCCTTGACCCGCTCCCCAAGAACACTTGATGCTTTTGACAGGCCCACCTCACCTGTCTACACACAGCAGAAACTGGAGAGCCAGGAATAAACTGTGCTTGGTGAAGGATAAAAATGAGAATGACTGAGAAGGTATCCAGACATCCCTTCCCTACCAAGCTGCAAGTTGTGTTAGAGTGACTTTTTGATGCTTGTGTCCCCAGTCGTGTGTTCTATTTGTGTTGGATATTGTGTCCTGTACCTTTAGGACTAGTTCTAAGAGCAAAGCAAGGAAAAAGAGAAGTACACTTTGCGCTCCTACGCATTCCTGCTCCTGGACTGTGTCATCTGAAGCACGGACAAAAAGCAGGACAAAGATCTCCTTACTTTTAGTTAGTTTTCAGCTAACTGAGGCAGAGAAGTTCCCTAGACTGTTTTTTCCCCCCATTTTTTCTTAAAACTATTTAAACCTCTCCTAGCTTGGAAAACCCGGAGACAGAGTGGGATCTCATGCCTGTGGCCCGCCGGGGCCTGGACCTCAGCATTTTTCAGCACCAGAGGAACTAAGACAGATAAGATACTGAGCAAACCGAGCTACACCCATGGCAAAGACTTTCCAAATTTGCCATCTCCTTTCAGATCAGCGAGAAGTTTTACTGTTTCATATTATTTATTCTTTATACTTCTGAGCACTTTGTTTGTTAAATACATAGTTTTTTCCACTTTTTCTCAGAAGAAATTTTCTCCCAAACCAGTTAAGGGAGGGGCTGTTTAAGTTTGCCTCCCAGAGGGACCCTATTCAAAAGTTTTCTCCCAGACTTCCCCTAAACCAGGACACAAGTGTAGTTTGGCCAAGGTGAGCCCTTTGGCAGGAGGGCAGTGGTGAAATGACAGGCCCAGCGCTGGTTCAGTGAGGTCTGTACACACACAGAAAGGTTTGGCCATCTCAACAACTGAGTCTTATCTCCTCATGTGCTTCTCATGTAATTTCTTCTTTTTCAAACTTGATATATATCATGCTGTTTGGTTTACTACATACATGCACATAGATACAAAGGGATAAGTAACCAAAGTATTCGGGCTCTAGGAGTCAGGAATTGGGGCTGGTTCCATATATAATGCATATGTTACATGCAAAGCCATGTGGTAACCTTCAGAGGAGCCTCCAGGTGATGATGCATAATTAAGGGACTTGCTAAGCCTAAAGGTACAGAGAAAAATCAATTAGAGTAAAACCAAACCAAAACAAACCCCTATTATACTTAAGTCTAGTTTTAGACACCTGTTGTGTGGGATTTATAAAATGCCCCTTAAAGCGAGTGATTCACAAGCCACAGGCAAGTGACAGGCCAGAAACAGAGCCCAGCAAGCTGGTGTGGAGCTGCTGGGAGCCTCACAAGAAGCACCCGTCCTGCCACCCTGACACACCCTCTGTGTGCCTTAAAAACGGTATGACTCAAAAATCAAACCACAAAAACATGTTTCATGAGAAATAATGTCTGATGGCAAGTTGCCTACAGCAATATTTAGTATTTTTTCTTCTGTCAGCAGGAAATCTGGAATTTTTTCCCTTGCCACATGAGCACTGTCCACACTGAACACCGAGGGCACACAGGGCTGCACAGTAGGGAATAACACTTCTTGGCTGCTTTCCTTAAAATCACTTACTTTTCACGGTATTTAATATAATTCAGCTCGTGCATCAGACTTCTCTTTGGGACTCATTCCCTGTTACCCAGGGAATTAGTTAGAAAACTAATTCTATCTAAACACTTAAAAGAGCTTCCTGGGAGTCAAACAGATGATCAGTGAGGTCTAAACCTCAGGAACACTTCTGTGCACTCGAATCTTGCCATGCCAACTCAGATCTTTGAATTTTTCAGAAATCTTCTGGGATTTGAGCTTTTATGTATGCCAACATTTTCCACTCTGAACCGTTCTAAACAGTTTTTTGTAATTAAACTCAAGCGATGCCAGAGTGGGAACCACTTGGATGATGAGCTGCTGTACAAGTCAGTCTGTCGAGATGAATCAGTTTGTTATAGATCAACTCTGCATTCATGAAGGAACCCATTTAACAGCAGATTACAGATGCTTCCCTCAACACAACACAAACTCTCAAGATAAGGTTATTTTTTACAGCAAAATCTGATTTTAATTGCAGCACAGAAAAAATGTTGAAGAGAAATGTTCAGCCTGTCCTGAGAAATTAACAAAGCCCATGTGAGAAGCACATGCGTACTCTGCTGAACACACCCCAACTATATTTGCACTGTGGACACTGTCTTACATACAGACAGCAGGAGGAAATATTCACCAAATCACAATGAACATCCTTTATGCATGTCAAGAAAGGAAAGAAATACAACAGATATAGAAGAAAGTGTAACGTGGAATGAAATGAGTTAGCTACTCAGCATTTTCTCTGGAAAGGCAGATCACATTCACAGCTCGGGGTCTGATCGAAAGCCCTTTAAAAGAAATGCTCCTACTGGATTCAGTGGGATTTTGGATCACATCCAGCAGATTCCAAATGCTGTCTATTATCATAGGATGAGTGTGAATATACACCTTCATTAATACTCAAAATGTAACTTTTTACAAACTTCATAAACAGACAAATACAGGAGAGCACAAAAAAAAAAGAGATATGCAAGAGGAGCTGATGAAGGAAAAACTCAAGGTTAAAAAAAGGCAAACAAACAAATCATTAAATCTCTTGAGACTGGTGATGTAATACGGTGATGGAGAACACATCTCAGCGGCAGATGGAAGTCTGAGCTGTGGCTTCAGGTTCCCACACCCTCAGACACTTAAATTCCATCGCTGGCCTCCTGGTTTGCACAAAAACCTTATTCAAAAGTTTGGATTTATAGAAATAGGCAGAAAAATCACTGCTAGTTGGCCATTTATCCAAGCACATCCCGTTTGCTTTCCTTATGTTGTTTATATTTGTGTTCCTACTCGCTCTTTTGAGATCTCTGTTTCCGCTTCCTGACGAAGTGTGGCAAGGCAAACTGACACAACAACCCTAAGGGTGTCAGCCCATTCCTAACTCTCAGATCTTGCCTGTGCTTAGCTTGATTAGGAAGGGGGCATGGATTCTTTAATTGTTTAAATTGTTTTTCCTTCTTTTTACTGAAAGTTTTCTCTGACACTGTAAACCGTGTTTTAGGCAAGCAGGTAATTGAACGCTCATTAAAACAACTAACTAGCGCAGTACCAAAAGTAAGAGAATTTTATCCAGTGCCTTAAGAGCTGGGGTCTTCAGAGGGAAAGAGTTGATTTGAACCAGAGAACTGACAGAGATGCAGGGCCTCTAAGAGAGCCTCAAATGAAGCCTAAGCTACAATTGATGTGCCAGAATTATAACAACCACTGTGGTCACCAGCAGATGTTATTGAACGACTTCAAAGCTAAACGCTAAGTACAGAAGAAAATAAATATTCTTCTGGGCTAAGAACGGGATTAGCACATCACAGCAAAGCCTGAAAAATAAATACCTAACTTCTAATCATAGCTCTCAGCTTCTAATTACTTATTTGCCCCCCGAGACAGACGTCCCCTGTGCTGGGAGTGCCGGATGGGTGTGTGCTCAGGGAGCTGCTGCACGTGGAGCTGTGCAGTCGGTGACAGCGCCTGATCGCCACCACAGCACGAGAGCAGCGCTGCTGTGATGATGCTGCTGCAATGCTGCTGCTGCAACGCTGCTGCCACAACACTGCTGATGCAATGCTGCTGATGCAACGCTGCTGCCAGAGCCCCCGGCTCACGCCACAGGCAGGCAGAGAAGACAGGCTCACGAGCTCTTGGTATCTCCAAATTGAAGAGGAATGCAGAGCTCTGCCCTCCGAAGTAAGATGAGACTTACTTTGTCAAACAGTTTTCAACATCATTTGCAAATAAATGCTTTTATAAAACTGTAGGGACCGCATTTATGATCTGATATAAAAATCAACAGATGCCTGTTAAGTTATTACAATGAAGAATTTGCTCAACAGGTTTACATTCATTATTGTAAGTGATTTACATCCTATAAATCACTTCTTTGGGGATTTACTTATTTTTCCTTTGGCTGGCAGTGCTACTCATTCTGTTGCTGCTATTTTGGAGATGAAAGTTTGGAACATCTCACATATGTAGAATGAATAAATATTACAAGACATGCTGAGAAAAGCTGTCCTGTTTGTCAAGTGCCTTTGGCTAAAGGAAACTCTGAGCTTCTTGTACCATCTGTGTCCGTACCCACACACACTCTCCACACTGAACCCTCTTCATGCAATCCCAGCCTCAGAGCCAGGTCTCCTGGCTGGGTGCAGCTCAGCAGATCTCCGTGGACCTGGGCTGATTCCAGGCAAGTGAGAATCTTGTCTTACCCCAAGAATTATTTCTATAACTTTATTCAGATGGTGCAACACTGGAAGATAAATCACAGTGACCTGCAAAGAATCTGCTACTACGTCAGTGGAGGAGATGGGACACACTAAAAATGTGGCAGCCTGAGACGGAGTGAAGACAGGTTTCATGTGTCCTGAACCTCCTGCTTGTGGTGCCAGAGGGGGGAAATCCAGGCTAGGCTGGGCTTGAAGTCATAGGAAAGCACTGCAGGCAGAAACCACAGACATGTTTGATTTGCAATCAAGCTGAATCAAAGGGGAAAGGCACCCATAAAGTCTGGATAAGCAAAATTCGATGCAGTGAAGAACACAAAATCAAAATCAAACGGAAAATAATGCCAGGGAAAGAGACCTGGAAATGGAAAGTAATTCCATCACAGTCCTAAAGGCTTCAGGTGCCTCTCTGTAATTACAGCATGTCTTCAGCTGAAGCCATCTTCAATCTACAGAATGTAAGGGGGAGACACAATTGAATAAAAACTATTTCATGTGTGAAAGGTTGCAAGACTGGTCCTAACACCAGAGCTCTTCCCCCAGCAGCTCCCAGATAAAACTGCTGCTCAGCAGCTCCATGTGCTCCAGCCTCCCCATCAGGAATGCAGGAGGAAAGCCTGCTGAATTTGTCTTCCTCCTAGTCCCTTCCTCTGTGCCTTGGATTTCAGTACAAACTTCACGTACCCAGATGCAAAGGCAGAATTTTGAGTGGAATTTCTTGTGCATCTGAGAGCCTCTGAGGAATGGAGGTCCTGTTCCCAGGAGGTGCTGAGAATGATAACAGTGTTAGCCAGCTTGGATACACTGAGCATGATAGAACTGTATCAGAGTTCTCTGGTAGAAAGGTTATTACCAGCCTTTGAAATGCAAGCCTTTAACAGGGAAGATTAGATGGGTAAAAACTGATAGCAAACTCTGAGGAAGTTTCACCTTGAAATTGGCCCTTTGGGAACCACAAGGATGAAATGGGATCCGATCAAAGGGGAATGGCACTACCTTGGCAAACTGACCATGACCACATGGCTTTGGATGAGCAAAGGAGGCATGCTGCACTCTGTGTGCCATGCTGGGTCCCTGATGGAAAGCTAAGACAACAGAAAACTAGATAAAATAAAGTTCTAGATAAAATACCCAGCTACTGCCCAGACAGACTGAATCCCATTGACTTCCCCACATCACAAGTCACACTATGGAAAACATGAGCAGCATCTGGGGAAGTTCTCTAGAACTTTAGTTTCCTTCTTTTTTTTTCTTACTTTTTTCTTTTTCTGAAAGCAGCTGGAATACAGAATAATCCAGGGGAGCCAACAAAAATACTGTGCCTCCCAAAATACCAGCCTGTCAGCTGCGTCTGGGCAAACAGGAATGCTGCCTGAGGGGCCAGGTGTCCAGCTGCTGAGTGACCAGCCTGGCCATCCAGAGGGGTGTCCAAGTGTCCAGTGGCAGCAAGAGCAGCCCAGAGCACAGGGGAGCCTGACCTCACGGGAGCCCGACCTCACGTGTCTGCAGCCCAACAGCTGTGCTCTGGTGCCTCCTGCATAATCATTCCCATCCCTCTCCTCCTCCCAGAGGGGGTTGGCAACTGCTCCCTTTCCTCCATCTGGAGAAGCAGCTGGACATGACATGCCAAAGGAAAAAATTCCAACGGGGCAAAAATAAAAATCTCTCAACAAGATAATTTTTACATTGGGAAATGTTACCAGCCCAAGTCCCATAGGATCTCACTAACGAGTAATTGAATCATTCAAATCCAGAGGTGCAGTATTTCCCCCTGAAGAAAGAGCGAGCTGGTGACTGGCAGCCCTGCAGGGAAAGGAATGTCTGTGCGGTTTTTCCTCCCTTCCCCTCCCAACTGAAACAGCATTCCTTTGCTCCATGAGCACTTCTCTGGCCCCTCAGACCACCTTTCCTACCAGCTGTTCTCTCCATTTTACCCACACACCCCTATGTGAGGTGGGGGCAGCGGGGATCCATGTGGCCTGTCCAGGGCAAAGCGCCTGGAGCCCGGCCTGGCTTTGTGCCCACCACCCATCTGCAGCCCCAGGGAATGGTGATGGGGACCCCAAGCCCAGGGGACCCCAGGGGACCCCAGGGGACCCCAGGCCTGGCTGGCTGGGAGCTCGGGCAGTGCACCCCAACCTGCTTTTTAAGGTCTGCCCCATCCCTGCTGTGCCACCTCTGGCAAACTGCAGTAATTTGTCCTGAGTGGTAATATCTGAAAACACCCCCCAAAACTGAAAGGAACAGTCAGTCAGCAAAATTAACCAGGCCCTCAGCCACAAGGCTGACAAGACCCCTTCTTGTTTCAGGAGGCTGCACTGCCCTCTGCTTAAAAACCTGGAGTCACCTCACTGAAATCGGGGCTCCTCTGGGGAGGTTATTCAGGCTTTTAAATACATGGCTTTACTCTCTAAGAAGATGAACAAACACACCAGCCCTATATTTCTCCTGGAAATGTGTACTGTTATCTTTAGGAAAAAGATATTTTTATATTCAGAAAGAAGCTCCAGGGAACAGCACTTCAAACCAAAAACTATGTTATTTCTCAAACAGCCAAGAATAGTTGCCTTCTTTGGGGCTGGTCTTAAAACTGGGATTTTCCACCAAATGACCCAGTATCTTTAGAGAGGGATGGACAGAAGCGCCAAGAAAAGCCCTCTTAGGCATGGAAGTGAAGAAGGAACACTTGGCCAAATCACAGGGCCCAGAGGTGTGCAGGCTGCCCCCATGGGACCTGCCCATGTGCCCTCTGTGCCCTGCTCCAGGCACTGTTTGGAGAGCCAGCTCCCTGTCCCCAGCCCTGCACTGGGGAGCTGTGAGAGACCCCTGTGTCACTGGCACAGCCCAGGGGTACACCTGGCTCCCAGGGCAGCACGGGCTTCAGTCACTGCAGAGCTGGAAAGCACATGGCCAGGGCAAACCAACCAACCACATGTTCTGTGCAAGGAAAAGCTGTCCTCTGCTCTTTTCAACTTCACTGGTTCCTCAAGCAAGAAAGCTGGTTTTAAGCTGGAAGTTATTGTAGAAATGTGATTTTTAAAAAATCAAACATTTTAAAAATACAACTTTAAGCAGAGGCTTAAGTTGTTAAACCATCGCACCCCTCTGCAGAGGGAGAGCAACTAAGTAAAATTCCTTTGAGCTCTTCCCATGGTGGACTGGCCTTTCCAGATGCAGGCTGCACGCTGGGCAGCATTTCCCTGTCTCTCTGACGCATCTGTGCTCTTATCCCCACAGACCCCGCTTTCAATGAAAACAAGGTTGGGGAAGCACATGGACTTGGCAGAACTCTCTCAATATTTTGCCTGTGTAGACACTGCTCAGTGAGCACATTCAGTGCTCTCTGTGCACAACACTTGGACTACACTTCTCATCTCTGATGCTCAGCTTTCTGTCTTCAAACAGTGTGCCTGGTTTTAGACAGACCCTTCTCTTCCCCAAGCCTACCACTGCCTCAGCAATCAAGTGCAGAGGAATCCCACACAGTCATCAGGTGGTGCCACCTCAAACAGGGAGCAGGGTGAATGGGGAACTCACTTGGTGACCATGCCTGGGCTACTGCAGGAACATCCTTCTCCCTTCCAACTTGAAAATTGCCTCTGCAGTATAATTCTCCTTCCATCAAAGTGAGACTCACCAGAACACACTGCAAGCTCTTGCAAATTGCCGTTTTCTGGACATGCTGCTTTTATTTGTGCGAACATCCCTGCTCCATCTGCTCAGCTTCGGGCACATTATTAATGCTGTGGTAACCTGAAAGGGCCCTGCTCGCTGCACAGAGAGCAATGTGACTTCAATGACGAGGGTTTGGAAAGGATCTGGCGCCAGAAGGAGAAATGAGGAGTTTGCCATCGGCTACGCTGTGAGCCGATGAACAGCCCCGGGGTGAGGAGATGCCAAGGACACACCAAAAGCTGGGAGGAAATGGGAGGCTATCCAGAGCATAGGAGGCTTGGCAAAAACAGTTGTTAGTACTGGGGGTGCTTTGCAGACTTATGTCCTGAAAATGCAAGTAGAGCTACAAGTAGAAAAGGGTACAGGGACATGTCTTGATGAGCTTGGGCTCCTGGAACTATAGTTAAGGGTGAAGCATGTTTCCCAAACCAGAAGTCATAATCCAACTGTTCATAACATGTCCATAAAAAAATTAGGAGAAGAGAGGAAGTGGAGATTTCAGCTAGTAGAGACAAGGATGAACAAGCCTGGTTTGGGCTCATCAAACTGGCAGCCTGGCAGCTGCCATGGCTGGCAAGGCCCAGCTCATTAAAGACCATGTCAACATCAGTGGCCATGATGGGAATGGCCCCAGTGTTCCCCAGATCCTCTGTGAGACCAGGCCCTGCAGATGGGCCTGTGGGAGTGTGCACAGAGAGACACTGATGCTCTCTCCCCACTGAGAAATTGGTATCTCTGTTCAAGGAGACCTCAGAGGGCTTCTTGTGCTCTGTGTGCTTTCCCAGCAGCACCAGTAGCTCGACTGTCTGCTCTGGGCAGCAGCACGAAGGCAGAAGGCACAGGCACAGCTTTTGCCAAGGGCAGCACAGGTTAATTCCCCTCTCTGAACATCCTTGCAACAGCACGGGCTCTTCAGAGGCCACGGCAGGGACAAACGGAATGCCTGAGGTGCTTCTGGTTGACCAAGCCTTCCTGACTGGCTTTGTTTCTGCTTCATCATTCAACCCTCTCTGCTTTTGGGAAGTTGGAACAAAATCAAAGCAGCTGGTATTCAGCTGGACAAGACTAAAAATATGCCTTCTCCCCATATGAGTGGAGCAGGAATTTTTGTGGCTGCATGGAACTGCTTAGATCAGAGGGCCAATCTTCAGCTTAGCTTTGCTGATGTCCAGCACCTTTGCCAACTTAAGCCAGCTAAAGAGTTGGTAGAAAACATGTCAGACTGTTGAAAAACAGCAAAGGTTCAATAACATTGTATGAAATCAGAAGCAAACACACAAACCCCAAATAAATCTAATAAAAATATTATCTGTTGGTTGGCTTTCCCCCTCATGTGCATTAAAAGTAAACCAAATTCCTCCAGGTGACTCTTGCATGAGTTTTGAAGAGGCTGCAATCAAGGACAATTGATTAAAAAGCCTGAATACTGAATGTGCCCAAACACCTCTACAATCTAGCAAGATGTGGGCTGGATAGGAACTAATCTCCCTTACTACACCAGCCTGATGATAAGATCAAAACCTCCCTTTCTGTCGAAGTTCAAGTCTCTATATGGTCATGCTATTAAAAACCCCATCAAATATTAGAACAGGCACATCTGAACCAAATTACAGTCTCTTTTAACTGAAAGAGATAAGCACAGGAATAAAGCATTAGAAAACAGTAGATTTTAAAGTCTTATGCATTTTTTTTCCTACTCTCAGTTTTATAGTTAAATACTCACGTTTGACCTTTCTTTTTTATTTATTACTTTTCCTCCTGGACTCCAGATTGTGACACTGCAAGTAAGCCCATAATAATGGGGAATATGGTTTTTCAGAAGCAGTAGATAAGGAAAGAGCTCAAAGCTCAAGTGACTGGACAGAATATAAACTCAGGAATACAAAACTCTAGCCTGGTTGCTGTACCCAAGAGTTTGAACACTGATAGAAGGGGATTACTGACAGCTGCCTCAGCCACACATCACCGCAGAGAAATCAGGCAAAGCAGAATTATATCATGGGTTTGGGTTGAAAGGACAGGGGGGAAAAAAAGAGTGACAAGCACTTAGAAATCTTAGGAGAGGAGAAGAGATAAAGATGAGTAGGCCAGAAAATGGAGGGCAAGAAAAGCAGAAGTGCTGACAGCACTAATATAGAAGCAGATGACAGGGAAGACAAGGAAGACAGTTTGTGGTGAAAAGTAGGATTTACGTATCACAATTCTGGCACCATTCCTGAACATTTCTGAGGGCAAAACCTCCAAAAAGAACTTAATTTAATGTAATGTATATTCAAAAAAGCCTGTGCCCCTCTAGCTGCCTCAGCTGCTGACTCCAAGGTTTCTCCTTCCCCAGCTCAGCCCTCCTGCTCGTTTAGTTTGTGTGACCCCAGCTGGGCTCTGATCACACATTACCAGGCCTGCTCATTACCACACGAGGTGATGAACACACTGAATGCCTTCAGCCAGAGCAGGAGCTCTCATCTACTTGGAGAGAACAGTTCATTTTTTATGGGAGTCATTTAGAGCTAAATGCCAACCTTTCTGTTCCCACAGCTCCTCTGACACTGAAATGCATGGCAAATCTCTTCAGAGCTTTCAGAAGGGTTTGTGCAATAAATCTTAACAGCCTGCTAAAACACGGCCAGTTGCTGAGGTCCCAGTGGATTCACGTGAAATTTGCGCCCCCCCACCCTTATAGCCTTCACTAAAGGAAAAAAAAAAAAAAAAATAACACTCGCCCTCGAGCTATGGAGAGTACAGAGAGAGAAACCCTGTACAAGAGCAGCCTGCACATCAGAGCAGCATTATTATGGACTTCTGGGCTATTCTGATACAACAGTGCTTCTTTGTTAAGGCAAATGTCAGCAGCAGACACTGAACACTTCCTCCAGACTTGAGCTTTACACTGTACAACAGTCTCCAGTGATCAGCCTTGCCCAATTTATGTCATTGAAACATGAGCTCCAGGGCGCTTCAAATGCTACAAGCAGCTGCCAGCCCAGCTTCAAGCACTAAACAAATGTTAGTTAAACAAAACGAAAAAGAAATAATCATGTTGTTATCTACAGGTACCATTGAATCATGGCTTCTGAAACCCTTCCCAGAAGCTCTGAGGATCCCATGTGCAAAACAGTCTGCAGGGAAGAGTTCTGCAAGCTGGGGCACTGTCACTCCTTCAGGAGCTTTGGCTCTCACCATTCCAACTATTTTTTCCTGCAAATATTGAATCAGTTGCTAAGGGACTTCACTGGACAATATGATATCACGCTGTTATTGCACCAGTGACTATATATCAACCCTGGAAAACAGAACAGCATTGTTAAACCCAAACGTAGTTTCTTGTCAATACAGCTGTGGTGGGAAAGGCTCAAGAATCCATCTGGTGAGGCAGCTCTCCTCAGCTGCTGGGGCTGCCAGGGGTGCTTTCCCCAACAAGAAATGCAATACTGCCCATTGCAGCGGGAAATCCTGGAGCAGGTAGGACAGAGATGAGGATAAACCATGCCTTGAACAGCAAACACAGTCTCTCCACTCTAAGCAAATAGACAAAGTTGATTGCAGAAGGCAAGAATGAAAGTGTTTTAATAAGAAAAGCTAAGCAAGGGCTTTTACTTTAGAAAACCTTGTTTAAGTTAATAGTGATAGAGGATGGTTATGCATGTCACAGGCAAAGAAACAGTAGCCAATAATTTAATTAATCATTCTTCTTAAGTACCAACCTTTTATTTGAAAGACCCTAATGATTTCCACAGGCTCTTTTCATTTTATGAGCTTTATCACCAACTGTTTGCAAGTTAACAACTGTTGCTCTGTATCATAAGCTGCAAGGAATGCCAGTCTCTGCAGCACCAGGAGCAAGTCTCAGTTTCCTGAGTTGGATGAGAAGGTCTGAGAAATTTTGGGCTTTCCTGCAGCTCAGTGAAAGGTGGAGAAGCAGCACCACTAGGTAATTGCACTTCTGTCAGGGCAAGCCAGATTGGCACAGGCACCTTCCCAAGGGAAAGGGGACGAGAGCTAAGAGCCCCTGCTTGGATTTACTCTGTATTTCAGGATTCTATGTGATACCACAGCCTGAGCTGCCAGAGGGTGGGAACACTGCTCTGGCGCTGCTGGGAGGCAGTGTCCCAACCCTCTCAAACATGCACCACTGCCCTGCTCCCTTGTCACAGGGGCCCAGGGGTGCTCCTGCCTACACATGGTCCTGTTGGGTGCTTCTCTCAGCCCCTGAACTGCCTGACGCCAGGCTCCTCAGCAGGACTTGTCAAACAGAGGATCTCTTGATGCACAGAGAAATGCTAATACCACTGCAAATGCTTAAATGGGCACACTTCTAACGCTCTTCTGCATCAACCTGTTGCAAATCAACCCCTCTTTCTCAGCCGTGCAAAGGACCCGCAGAGAGAAAACAGCTCAAGTGTCATGATTTCCAAAGTCAGCCACTCTGGGAGTCGCCTGGTGGTGTTCACAGTGGGCTGAGGCACATCTCTGCACGTTTCCCGGGGGTTTACAGTGCCAAAGTACGTGAAAGTTTGCAAAAGGGTTTCTGGTTCAAATTGGAGCTCCCCCCAGTTCTCCCAGCAGAGCTGGATTCCTCTGGCAAACACTCCCACTCCCACCCAGGGGCTGGGCTGCCTCAGCCACAGCCCTTTTCCTCCTGCTCCTCCTCAGCAAGGCCTGGCTGCCCACACACCTACAGGTAGGACTGGGCTTTTTAGAGCATCAGCTTGGACCAGAGTATTTATAGCAAGTCACAGATAAAGGGTACATAATTAGTGATAAATAACTTCCTACCAGGACCAGCACATTTGTTCTTAATTAGCCTCTATTCACATTCAGTGAATTTACATTACTGCTGTTATTAAAAATCTTTGCAGAGGACAATCAATATAAAGTCACAACAGCAAAATGCTAACAGGCAGTGCGTTATCCATGGATGCATTTGAGAATCTCCATGCAGTGTGAAAATGACCTTCAAACCACTGGAAAACAGTATCTGCATTTCTAATATTCCTTCTTCCCAGCCAAATGGATTTCGCTGTACTTTTGGACACAGTCCCCCTCCCTCTGAATTATGTAATGTGATGAAGATGATTAGGATCACTGATCTGCTCAAGTGACGGAGTTTTTCTGACATCACCCTCCAGTGGGAATAAAAACGCCAAACAAACCACTACCCCTAACAGCCACCACCCATCCCAAGAAGTGCCCCCTGCTCAGAGGGTGTGGGCTCACACTGTGTGACACAGGCAGCAAGGGCAGAAGTGCAGCTGTTTGACTTTTGCAAAATGCAAGGTGTGACCCTGTTATGATTAAAGCCTTTTGGCCTGGCTCTGCGCTGGAGCAACGCAGGGAGTTTTGCTGGGTGGGGATGAAAAGAAGGGATCAGAAAGTTTTTGCTACTGAATCACGACACATTGGATAAAAATAATTTAGCTATTTCACATGCTTGGGAAGAAAATCATTTCAGCCTGTGGAGACAAATAGGGATTATCTAAATCAAACACAGAGAAGAATCTGACTCCGTCTGGTATTTCTTGTGTTTAAGTACACAGTACTGTGATGGGTCACTCCTTCAAAATCTCCTAAACTTGATCCAGTTTCTGCGGGTCTGGATTTCAGCACCTCATCAACAAAATACATTTATAACAGTAACAGTAATCTTTTTCCCCTTCCAATAGATCGACCACTGCTTACTTTATTATAATCTACTTTATAACCTACAAAACTGGGAATTCTTCCTACTGAGCTGAAGGCTGGCCAGTGTTTCAAATCTCCTCCTAGCATGGCCCAAACCTGGCTGGAGGATTCAGGTCCTGCTCTGCCCCACGACCACAGACAGCCCTGTGTCCTGTCCTGCTGCAGCAGCACCACCCAGCCTGCAGCAAAGAAACAAAAACCCAAAACACCTGCTCTGGGCTTCACTTTATGCAGTGGACAAGGAAAGAACAGGCCACAATGTCTGTTGTGCAGATTAGCAGCACTGAATCCTGCTGTACAAACACCATCTATTTTAGAGCCCAAATTAGCATACCTTCCAGGGTATTAAACAGCCATTAAGAACTTCTCAAGAAACCAAGTAAATTAAATACATATCATCCTTTTTGACACATCAAGGTCTGTACGGCAGAATATTGGTGGGCAATGAGGAGTAACATACATAAACTGACTGACTTTTAAAAAAATCAATAAAAACTTAATCATAGAAGAATATAACCAACATATATCTAATCCACTGAGACATTCACAGGGGAATTTCAGTTTCAGCAATAAACCAAATTCATTTCAGGTTAAACTAATATGGACATCTTGAATTTATTAGTGAAAAATGAAAGTAGCGTGAACTTTAAGTTTTCAAAAGCAAAAAGACATTTAATAAAATCTCTCTTTTTGCCATGGGACTAAGGCAGAAAATCCAATAACGTATTAACCATGCCATTCTGGTAAATAATGGATTCTTATTTACAACACGTTTTAGCTTGATTTTATCTCAATATACTGTAATGATTTGCTGTCATAATTGAAATTTGTTGTATTGTTAATCATTATAATAACAAAGAAAAATTATTTCGTTTATAACTAAGAGAACACAACTAAGTATTGCCATTAAAGACAATCTGTGGGTATGCTGCCTAAGGCTGGTGTGACCATTACCTTCTATTAAATAGCAAACATAGATTACTTTAATTGGCAAATTACTTTTTAAAAGGAAAAGATGACAAACATGTTCTATGGAAACTTGTACGGCTGAGAAAATGTTTTTAAGAAAAGCATATTGCCAAAAGTGTAATTTTCCAAGGAGGGACCAAACCTGAGATATTTCAGTCTGGACAGCTTGTGAGAGGGACTCAGAGTTCAATCCCTCATGGCAACCATTCTGTTTTAGGGTTTGGGTCAGAGCACATTCCTCAGGATGCTCCCAGCTCCTGAGACACAGCAGTGGAGCCTTGCAGCCCCAGCAGGCAGCCCATCCAGCAAGGATGGAAAGATCCCACAGCTCCTGGCACAGCTCCCAAATAGCAACTCTGGGTCTTGGCCCAAATGTTTAATTTGCAATTAAATTTGTGATGTTTAATTTGCAGCTGAAAAGATAAATATGTTTACAGAAAACTGATGCAGGCTTTTCCCTGTGTTCACAGTAATATATCCATAAATTCGTGCCTGTTGTCAGGTGACCACCAAAAGCAGCGTTTACAGGCTTCAAGGTGTTTACTCGAAGCACGTTGTGGGTGCCAATGGGCAGCTAAAGGGAACAAACACTTCTGACGAGGCAGGCCTGTGCTGTACCTGCTGGGCACCCTCGGAATGAGGGGCTGTGTGCACCAGGCTGTCACATCCAGCCTCGTGCCAGCAAAGCTTCCTCACACCTACTCGTCTGATGTCTCACAGGACAAGAAATTGAAATCAGCATTGTATTTCCAGCTACTAGTATTTTTTTTCCAGCTCTGAAAATACATGTAATATTGGGATTTCTTCTTCAGGAGACAGTGTGATGAAGTGCATGAACAGGAAACACGATCAGAGTAGTGAATAAAGATTGAAAATCCATCTGAAAATGAAAGGCTGCTATGGAACACTAATACTCAGTGATAGCAAATGCTTCCCAGCCCATGAAGTCCTGAAACAATGCTGACACAGTTGAAGAGAACACTGCCTACATTTAAATTTTCTTCTTTCTCAATTGTTTTTGATAAGTAACTCTATATTTTAGGGTATATTTATTGTACATGTCTCTAGAAGTCCCTATCCACCTTGCACAGGACACCTGTGCCTGGCACACACCGAGCTCCTCCAAACACACCACCACACAGGGATGGAGTCTGTGCTCTGAAATGCTGCAGTAAGAAATTATTTCAACTTCCAAAGCTCACCCGTTGCTGACAACACCATCTCTGTTTGCTTCAAGACACAGCACAGCCCCAGGGTGGTGCACACAGGTACCCAGTGATCCTGGAAATTCCCCTCTGTAGAGCCCAGAGCTGCACTCCACCATGGCTCATGGCATGGGCAGGGTGCCCCTGGCTGTCGCAGCCTTTCCACACAGGCATGGAGCTATCTGCAGCACCCACAGCTCCTTCCTGCTTCAGGGCTGGTCTGCCCTGCTCCGTGGTACTGTAAGAGCCATCTGCCATCCCAGAGACCCAGCCCTCCCAGGCCTATGCCCCCAAGTCATTTGCTCAGATTACACATTTCTCCTTTCCGTGCAAACAACAAGAAACTTCAAAAAGAGGCCATGAGAAAAGCCTTTTCCACGGCTGCAAGAAGAGCCCTGTGTGAACAGATCCACCAGACGTGTAAACAGCAGGTTGTGCACCCAATGTTTGTTTTTCATCTTCAGCGAGGAGAGCGTGCTTAGTGATGAAGGAGGCTGAGCAGACTTTTATCCAACCGCTTCTGATCTCCCGATTTCTCTTGCACGTCCTGAACTGCCTGAAGGCAATGTAGAAAACCCCGCAAAAAGCATAAAGCGCAAATCCTCAAAGCAATGTTTGTTCCTCTCGCACTTGTCTCGTGCTTTCTTCCCCCACTGCTCCCTTCCTCCGCCCTCTTCTCCTCCCTCTCCCATTGCTCTGCAATTCATTTTATTTCTTCAAAAACACACTCCCTACTGTGTACATGCCTATGTGGAGCTCCAGTGAGCTCCCAGTCTATCTGACAGACACTCTTTGTCTCTCTTGCACCCAGCCTGTTTTCCTGTACTGCTGCAGCACGTTCTTCCAGGTGAGGCAGTACAGCATCACCTGCATGTTGTGAAATGTCTGGCATGTGTCTGGGTACTGTAAGAAATAAGGAGTTTTAAACATTCCATAGCTGCAAGACAAGCCTATACTTCACATCTTTTCAGATACTTCTCATATTTTCATTCCAAAGGTCCCACTCTTTCAAGACAAAGACTTGCCAAGGACCACAGGGCCGCCTGCGCTTTCAGCATCTCCCCACCCAGCTACTACCATGGAGCAGTGCTGAACTCCACCACAGAGCTGGTATTTATAGCCATACCTCTCCCAGGTTCTGTGGTCATGCAGTTCTGGAGGCTTTGGTTAGGGCTTGTCTTAATTTCTTACTCCATGAGAACAGTAAAACCTTGTTTAATATTTCACCCATGCCTTAAAAGCGAAGGGGCGCCTCCCCTCTGCCTGCTCAAGCACCAGGGGCTTTCGGCAGGACACAGCAGCCTCTCCCTGCTGTCAGGGGAGGGCTCACTCAGGGATGTTGTCTTTTGGAGGTTTCCAGGGAGTGTCACACACAGCCAGTGCGGAGCCTGTCAGCATCGCAGCTCTGCACTCCACAACAGACCTCAAAGTGCATCAAAATGCAGCTCTACCTCTGGTAGGAGAGATCTTAGAAAACCATCTTCTCTGCTCCTCCTTGAAGCTGATAGCTTTCCTTTCTTGTCTCTACTGTGTGGTTGCTTATTAAAAATACTAATTACCATGGACTTCTTTTAGAAGGAGGAGAACATAACCTGAAGAGAACAGCTGTGCCACAGTGCTTTCTGCAGAGCCTCTGAAAATGCTCCATAGCCCAGACAGACCCATGCTCCAGTGCAGAATAAAGCAAGGAGAGGGCTCTAGAGCCAGAAGCAAAACGGACAAGAGAAAGGATTTTAAGAAAAAAATTAAGGATATTGCAAAGAGCTTTTACAATTACATGGAGCTGTTTCTCTGCAGAACCAGCAGACTTGCCAAAGATAACACAAGGGGGAGAATAATTATATTTCCTCACTATTTAGGAAAAAATTCAGATGAATGCAGTGTTATCGCAGGGTGACGACCAAATTTCTCATTCCAGCAGTAAAGCAGTAACAACTGAAATAGCACATTTAAAAAATCCAAAACCTTCAGCTACTCAGTATCTGCAAGCGCTAAAACTGCTGTAACTTTTATAGTTACTTTTAGTAACCCATAAAACACTGGACAAATTTCAGATGAAGAAAACTGTGAATGTAATACAAATTCTGAAGAAGGTAAATGAGCAGCTGCAGCTCTGCCATCCTGATGCCTGTGCCCTGCCTGACCTGAAGTTTGACTTGTAAAGAAGCATAGGAAGATGGTAGGTTACGTGCAACCTGTCAAACCAACGCAAGGAATTGTCCCCAAACAGCTCTTTTGACAGAAAAAAAGTGGTGCCAATAATCACTGACTAGAAGGTAAAGAGGATTAAGTCACACTTATTAATTGTGAGGGTAAAAACAGCCTGCTCTACAAGCTACAGCTGAAATCCCCACCACAGGAAGGGTGAGTCCAGTCCAACCATACAAAAACCAAAATCTCTCCCTTGCCTCTTTGTCTGGTCATCGGTAGTGCTGGAGCAATGAGGCCTGGATCCCATCTTGAAAACCCCTCATGCCCTGCTGCAGAAAAGAAGCAAGAGCACAGAAACACGCGAGGGCTGGGAGGATGTTGGAGGGAGGATCCTTTGGCCCCTTTACAACCTTTTTAGTTTTCTAAACTTCTGCAAAGCCATTTCTTCATCCCGATGCTCTTCCCCATTTACATTCTCTTCCTTATTCCTCACAGTTTAAATTTACCACCCTCTTTTGTTTTTCATGTAGATCTAAATACTGCACATTGCTGAGCTAAATCTCACTTTACACTGCAGTCCTTGCTACGCCTAGATTTGATCCTAGAAAATCACTCCTATCCTTCTGCAGACCACAACTGGCCAGGTTCTCACTCTTGCCAGAGGTGGATGCCATTGGTAATGTGTATGTATTACATACAAGCAGAAATCAATGCTGTGTGCTGTACATCTGGATCAATAGCACGGAAATAAAAATGGATTCTGGACATATGAATTAAAAAAATATATATACGATGGAGAAGAAACCAGAAAATCTTTAAAGAAACTCATAAAATGACAGGCAGGAAAAAGCAGCAACTGCACCACATAAAGGCCTAAATTAATTTGCAGGGTGACTATTTTTAGATACCCCATTTTAGTTACTAACTTGCATTTATTCTAACGTGGGGTTTGGTGGTTTTTCTTTTAACTGTCTGTGCAAGCTTTCTGGTCAGATATAGTAACGACCACTCACCACAGTAATTTTAATTAACAAGCTCTAATAAATTTGCACATGTTGCAATATAAGCTCTAAAAATACCCACGTGCATCCCCAAACTGCGGCCAGACTGCTCTGCAGCAACTCCTCTGGAGTTCCTTGAACATCAAACCCAACCCCAGCACCACTGCCTGTGACCCAAAAGCTGCCCCAGCTACTGCCCAGCCCTGGCACTCACACCCTGTTCCATCCACCATGGCCACAGGCTCCTGCACACCTCCTGCTGCTCCCAGGTCTGCAGAGATGAGAAGTTCTGGTTTTGGGGTCAGTCTCAGCCATTTCGACTGGAGCAACCTGTTAGAGGCCACATTTGGCATTGGCACAATCACATTTAGGCAGAGCTGTGCCAAAGAGGGGAACAAATAAATCACGCTCTCGTCAAAATGGTCCAGTTTTCACTGAAACCCTTAAGTGCACTGGTATTTGCCCCCATTTCTTTTTTTTAAACCTGTAAAAGGCCAATCACTGTGGGACACTGAGCAAGAATGGAGGGAACAGTTATTTTTCTCACCAACTCCTAAAGTTCCCAGACCTGACTCTCTTTCCTATGGGAACACTGAACACTTCAATCAAGGGCATCAACCCCAGTATCCAGAAACCACCCCCACCCACTCCTCCCATCCCATGTCCTGTTCCCAGGCTTGGTCCTGATCTCCTGGGACTGAAGTGGTCCCACTAACATCAGAAACTGCTGCCAGGAAAAGGAGCTTCATCAGTCTTTCCAAGCAAAGACACAAAAGCTATGCGGGGTGCAGCTTTCCTGGGCACAGCCTTTCCAACTGGGCTTTCTGCAGCTGCCTGGTGGATGCCCAGGCCCTGCCAGCACAGCCACCTTTACTGTGTGCTCCTGATTCCCACAGCAAGTGTAGGGGTTGGAACCATCTGCCTTCTCAAAGGACAGAAAAAATGGTTTCAGATAGGTATTACTGCTCACATCTCTCCCATCACAGGCATTTTAGAGATGTTGTTGGTCACTGTTATTTCTTCCTAACAGTAAATTCTTTCTCAGTCAAGGGAAACACGCAGAAAAGGGTGTAATTTATTTAACACATTCCAGAAATATCCAGCCATATCATCACATTTAAGGGTTTAGAAGAACTAAACTATAAATGAGAGAGGATCAACATGTGCTGAACAGAAGCAGGAGAGCTGCTGCTAGGTTTTGTGAACCTTTCCACAGTTTGGAAAACTTCAGAGAATTATACCCCGAGCAGAGACAGCAACAAGCTCATGGAAGCTTTTTCTGTGCTGTACATTGTGCTGGCATATGGGAATGTCATACCAATGCTATTAGCCAGGGCTCTTTTGACATGATGTAAAGCATATAATAATTATACAGCAAATATGACGAGATGGAATTGAACCTGATCTCAATTAGCAACCAGAAGTATCCTTCCAACTGAGATTAATATTGATTAAACCATAACAAGACTAGTACTTGCCAATAAGAGCTCTATAAAATCAAGGAAAGGTGAGGCCAACCTCTAAGTTGGGAGCACTTTGTCATGAGCTGTAAAGACAAGTGATTGTCCTATGGCCCAATTTGTCCTTTTCAAAAATGGAAGTTTGGCTCTGTATAATTCAGGAAATTACAGTCATTTCAGCGGACAGCTAGTCTGGCCAGGAGCCCAGAGCAGAGATCAACAGCCTTCAGGAGACAGCTCTGTCTTCCCTTCAGCTTTCCCCACCCCTGAGACAGTATTAATCACATCAAATCCCACTCCTCTCAGCCTGCCTCACTCTCAGAAATGCGAGACATGGTTCCCACGACTGTTGTACCGCACTTCAAAATATAGGCTTGTGCTTTTTAATTTCCCCCCTTGCACCAAATTAAGGCAATATTTTGGAGTTGAACAAATATATTGGATTTATTGGCACTTCCCCTGAGTGAGGTATAATAGTTCCACCAGTCCAATCCCACGTTTCCTTTACATGGAAATGATTGGATTTATTGCTAGCCATTTTTAGATTATATTAAGTCAAACCATAACAACTAAGTATCCTTTAGGGTTTAGTGCAGATTATAAAGTGATGCTTGAAAAACAGACATGGAAGGGTATGAGAGGCGACAATGGAAAGCTTACAACAAATCTTATTTTCAAGATTCTTGATCCTATTTTAAGTAATGTTTTAAGATGTTCAGGCCAACTTCAGAGATGCTGTACAGCTCAAGAAACATGGAGTCTTTCTTAATATGAAGAACATATACTTCAAATGTAAAAATACACACACACAATATTTATTGGCAAGTACCTGATAAAGCAAACTTCTTTTTAAGTTTTTGTTAATACTTTTCTGGTAAAGAACTATTTGCAAAGAACAAAGACCAATGTGACAATCGTTAATTTTCTTAAGATGAGGGCTGGAGGAAAACGAAGCCTGGAAACCTCTATACCCTAACTAATATTGGGTTGGGAAGCAATTAATGCCTGTGTGCCAAACCCAGAAATGTGCCCCCACAAAATGGCTTTTGTGTTTCTGACATAGCAGCCACATGGCCCTGGCCAGGCAGCACTGCCACAGCATCTCAGTAACACAGGCTGCTCCAAGGTATGTCCTGAAAGACAGACCTTGCCCGGCCTGGTGATTTGTCAGTAGTTCAGCACGGGAAGAGAAAGAGGCACTGAGAGTCCAGGAGTAAGAGGCCACAACCTTTCCAGGTTAATACTGGAGAGATCAGCTCTAAATGTAATGCACGAAATATTACTGCAAAGATACAGCAGGCCCACGACTACAGGCACAGCCAAGAAATGTCACCTTGTCAAGGAATTTTTCTAGCATTTTGCAAGTTCACCTATGCACAAAATTACAATCCTTCACATACAACAGCAGGCAAATATCAGCCTAACTTGGTGAGGATTATAAAATTTAACACAGAAGCTTATTAGGAAATAATAAACAGCCACAAGAAGAGAGCATCAGGAAGGCAGGAGCACCAAGATGATTTTTTACTGGGTGAAGCCACTGGGACTCTGCAGGTGATTTGGGACAAGGACATTATACCAGCACACTGACATTCACGTGCAACAGAGTTGTAAGAGAGCAGTAGCTGCTGCCCAAGGATGTGCTCATGCTTGCTAAGCCTCTAATCCCAGCTTTGATTCCTTCTCCATCCATAATCAGCTCAAATACAGCTAGAATTAATCACTGTTTGCAAATTTAAAGGCTGCTTTTCTTCTCTCTGCTTTGAATCTACTTTAGGTCACACACAGAGCCAGCATGGGTGAAGACATGGGCCAGACCCCCTCAGAGTTTGGCATTCCCCTCTTGCCCAGAACACAATAGAGCGTGTTACTGCACAGGAGTGATCAGAGCAATAAATAATAACAACAACAACAATAATAGTAATGCAATAGTGCTAGACCCTACAGTACCTACTTGGCAGTGGCTGTGACTCTGGAGTCACTCTTGCTTGTTTCTTGGATCCATCTCTGAACAGATCCTCACACCTCTCTCTACAACATCTCTGCCCCCCTGATCCGGGTGTAGCCAGGCTCCAGAGTCTGTTCCCACCGGCCTCCTCCCTCTTTGGTGAGCTGCTCCTCCTCCCAGTCTCTTCTTCCCTTGATACCACATGGCCTGTGGGCTGGGCAGGGACCTTCTCTTGAACGCTGCCCAAGCTGATGCTCTTTCACACTTTGATCCTTGTACCCTGCTCTGAAGCTCCACTGAGCATTTTGGCCAGCGCAACTGCAACTGATTTCTGCTCAGGTCATCTTCACATCACAGTGACCAGCAGCCTTCAGTCATGAGGTTCCCCAGCTTTAACAATCCCTTTGTAACTCCTCTAGATGTTATTATATTGCACAAAGCTTTGTTTAGATTATATCAAAGCATCCCACTTCTTGCTTTTATAGAAAGTCAAGAAACATAGCATGAGCAGTGCTCCTAAAAATGAGATTTATGCCTAGCTGCACTGTGCAAGCAGAGTTACGGTGGAAAGAAAATTACAGGCAATAAATAAATGTGTATATAGATAGAGGATGTCTTTTAATACATATCTGAAAAGCATTCTTTGGAATGCTTAATGAGAAACCTATTTCAGATCCTCTAAAACCATTTTCTCTAGACTTAGTGAGTTAAAAAGAGGTTAGTGGACCAGCAACCAAAGTGTTTTTCATTTCATTTTCCAAGGATTCCAGCAGAGGCAGATATTTTCAAATGTTGCCCTTGCAAAATACTGATGCTCTTAAACCTGTAAGACAAATTAATTACATCGCCCACCACAGAAAATCTCAAATGTCATTTGGAATGCCACTGGAAGTGCAGAGAGACAGTGGGCATCCCTCCAAAGTACAGGCTGCATCCAAGATCCTCCTTCACTCACCCCATGAGTTTCTTTGATTCTCTGGCATCAAGTTACACTTCCGGAGCTGGCTTTCAAAAAATAGATATTGCTGGGAGTCACAACAGTAAAGTTTCCTCATTCTTGCCTTCCATGGTTTTACAAAGATCCATATTTTATGTGGATAGACTGGGGTCATTTGATAGTTCTACCTATGAAAACAACAGCTGATACTGAAAGATGATCTGAAGAATAGTTT